>NC_081170.1:6998686-7332436 GCF_012432095.1 Onychostoma macrolepis
CACCCGCACCAAACAATAGCCGCTTCAGCTTTAATGCACATATGTCATGCTAAGTGAATTTGTGGAGCAGATGGTCACGATAGCATGGCAGGTGCCTCGACAAATGTTTGCGTTTGCTGTGCTGCTATTTATATCGGCGCAAAACACAGCGGCACAAATATTTGAAAAGGCCATTGGGTGTTTTTTCAACATGCGTCACAATTATCAACGTGTCTTTTTTGTTCTTCCCAGCCCAAAACAAACAGATGGCAGTTATGGGTTCAGTGCTAACCGCCTTAGATTTCTGTGCAGATCTGAAAATACGCAGCGAAAAGATGGATGAAGGTCTTAAAGGAATAGTTCACCCAAAAATAAATATTCTGCCATCGTTTACTCATATCGTTCCAAACCAGCATGATGTTTTGTTTTTCCCGGGAAACACAAAACGAGATGTTTATGCTTTTCAATCTAATGAAAGCAAACGAGACTTCAAAACTGCCAAAAAAGCAATCGAAAATAATATAATAGTAGACTGTATGGCTTATGTGTTATATTCCAAGTCTTTTAACTGCAAAAATGACTTCTTAGGTTTTTATTAGACTTATTTTGACAAAAAAAGAAAAGAAAATTCTGTTCATTTACTCACCTTCATGTCATTCAAAACCAGTTTGACTTTCTTCTTTTATTTAATTTTTTAAAGAATGTTGTTAACCAGACGATTTTGGTTCTCACTTGATTTGTAATGTATTTTTTGTCCATAAAATGGAAATCAATGGGAAATGAAACTGTTGGGTTACCAGCATTGTTCAAAATATTTTCTTTCTATCTACAGAAGAAAGAAAGTCATATGGGTTTGGAATGACACGAGGGTGAGGAAATTTGGATGGTCGAGTGAAAAAATACACTTTCATTCTGGATATATTCATATAAAGCAGTGTTGCATCTTAAAATTTTTAGATGTCTTTTCTGGAAAATGAATATTTTTAGATAATTTAACAAAGTGTGCAAACAAAAATGAGACTTGAGCTAATGCAGATGGGTCTATTTTCTTAAAAAAAAAAAAATCATTTATGTCTGTTACTCACATGAAGGTATGAAATGGCTTTAGAAAACCTGAATATGATGTACAACTGCTTTTATTGGACTTTTGTGCTGCATTTTTGTGAAAATTTATGGAACTTGTCATTCTGTGGTCACTAAGAAAGGCAGTCATATGGGATTGGAATGACATTAGGGTTAGTAAATTATACCAGAATTTGAATTGTTGGATGAATTAACCCTTTAATGGTGCCACTGATTTAGCATATTTATCACAGTTACAATCGTCACAAGGGTTTGTTCCTTTTAACACATAGACTCTTCGAATCAGTCTGTGTATGTCAACATATTTAGCAATGACCTAGAATCCAGGAATTAAACATTCAAATAGCTGCAAACCGGCATTCCATTGTCTGCTTGTTGACAGCTTTTGAATTACATGCTTTAATGCTGGGCTTTCAGATAAACATCCCACCGTTCCCACAAAAAAAAAAAAAAAATGTCGCATACAAACTGTTAATCAGCGTTTGGCGACCAACACCTGCTTGTGTCCAGCGACTAGCAAAGTTTCTCATCTTTCTTTTCACATTTTCCTCTAATTATTCACCGAAGTCTGTTAAGTCACGGTGCCGTCCGAGGGGAGGGAGGGGGGCCCAGATGCAGATTATGCTCCTGAAGATGAGGGTCTAAAAGGGATTTAATGGTAGAATGGATTAGAGAAATCCTTGTAACAATGTTAAATAATTATAGTTCCAGCCGAGATCAAAGCAGCATTGATTGAACCCCTCAAGCCTTTAACACAGAGAGGAAAGAGGGAGAGAGAGAGAGAGAGAGAGAGAGAGTCTTGGAAAGCAAAGATTGGTAAACTCCTGCTCGGGCCGCAGCGGCGCTCACACATGTGGATTGGCGAGGAAGCTCGTGGATAAAAAGATGTATCCTTTAGGAGAGCTCCGTCTGGCTTTTGTCACTGGAGCTGGAGATCCATTTGAGAGGTCTGATAACGGCGCAGACGAACTCGTGAGGGAACGTTGTCAGAGGCGCTTGCGCTGATACCTAAGCGTTTTAAGACGACTTATAGACAGACCGGAATTTAATGTATGCAAAGCACCAAGTTTGAGCGGAGGCTTTCAGTCGGAGTTGTTTATTTCCCATGTAATCAAGAAATTTTGACATGCCTGGCTGCTGCTCATTTTCCGAGCGAGGGTGTCTCATTCGCTGCTCTCAGCCATCTTACCGCAGGCTTTCTCTGCTAGTCTCGCGCAGATAAGTGGTATTGTGCGAAATCAGATTGTCGTGACAATGCGGTACTGTAGAATTTGGTACTGAATGAGCCGAGTTATGTAGACGAGGTGGGTCGAAAAAAGGACTAAATAAGGTGGATGTGATTTCCGGTGGTGTTTGGCAACTGTTTTTTTCTCGGAGCTAAGATTTGGTACTTCACTGCCGCACAAACAGTGGCTGATTCTTGTACTGATGATATACTCAAGCAGAGATTAGCCCGAACTCTTCGCTCGTAGTCTTAAAGTGTCCAGATGCAAATTTCTCCACTGATCCGAGATCTTAAGAGGTTTAAGAGCAATGACTTCATGCTTGTTAGCAATGGAATCAATCTGAAAATGAACAGGCTAGAATAATGCTGCACTCTTTATTATCAAACTAAGATGGTTCTATTTCACCGTTCAGATATGAATATAGACCTCTGTTGTGTGCTGGGAAGTAATACGATTATCAGTTATCAGATTATATCACTCTTTATCTGTCTATAGATATCTCTGCAACAGAAATCTAAAAGCTAATGATACTATGAGAGATAATACTACGTAAGCTTTAAAGCTATGGCTCATAAGTGACTCTTATTTATTTTTAATTTGTGAAATTTTAATAACTAAAACCTTCAATATAAATGTATTAATTTTTGTAATATTTTTGAAAGAAGTCTCTTGCATCAAGGCTTGATTTATTTGTTCAAAAATAGAGTAATGTTATGAAAAAAACATTGGAAACTTTTTTTTTTTTTTTTTTTTTTGGAATATTATAAATGTGTCTACTGTCAATTTGATCAATTTAATAAATAAATAAATTGCTGAATAAAAGGATTAATTTCTTTAAAAAAACAACAGTAAAAATTGTTTACTGACCCCAAACTTTGAAAAGTAATGTGTATATAAATCAAAATTCTTCCAGAGATGCGTATAGACATATGAGCAGTTCCTAATTCATTAATGTAATCTTTTTCTAGAAGCGAAACTGTCTTTATTTATTACAATTGTTTTATTGTTATTTTTATAGTTAGATTTTTATGATCGATTTAATTTATAAAACAGATGACTCTATATTCTGATTGGGTGAGGCGCGTTCGAAAGCATTATAAAATAAAATCCGACAGTTAATTAGAAACTGCATGACTTATACATGCAGTCAGAATTCTCCGATCCAAAGCTTAGGCAGACCTGTTGACAGCTACATGGAATATGGGCGGAATAAAAGCAAGAGAAGGAGGGCAAACAGAGGGTGCGCTGTGAGAGGCATCCATATCAAAGCAAACGCCCCCCTTATTTAGGGGAGGAACAGAAAAAGCAAAATGCACATTCGCTATTCTTCCACAAACCCCAAAACACCTCCACTTCTACCAGTACAGTCGGACCATTCATGGAAAGCTTTATGACATCATCTCAGCAACAACAACATATAATAATAATAATAGTAATTATTATTATTATTATTATTATTATTACTGCTGTAGTTGTTGTTACTATTATTTTGTTATATAGAATTCCACATGAAACTTATAGTTTCTTGTATGTGTGTTGTGGTATTCAATTATGCTATTTTCATTGGCATATTAATCATCTTTTCAACAAACAAGTCAGCGTTAATTAAAGCAAAGCATGGATAAAGATGTGTGACTGGATCATCACTCTGTTTATCACCGCACACAGAGCCAGAGTCAAATAAATTCAGCCTGTGACAAGAATTTCAATGTCTGTCCTCTTTTCCATATCGTCTTCGTGAATGTGTGTGTGTGTTTGGAGAGAGGGAGAGAATGAGGAGTTGGGGAATGAGTGTGTTGTCATGGTAGCTCATCTTTTATAAAGGTTCTTGACTGGAGATGAATTGATTTGTGGTTGGAGAGACTCATCTGATTGTGAAATCTCCTGAATGATTTTTGTAGAGTTCGGCACAGATGAAAACTGTATTTAGATGTATAGTGTATCAATTGTGTATCAATATGCTTCTGTCAGAATGATGTTAATTCCTACAGATGCCATATTGATCTTTTGGGAGGGTTTTCTGCATTGGCAGTGGTTGGTAGTTTGGTATATCAGCAACAGGATATAATGTAATTTAATTTAATTTATGTATTTATTCATTTAAAAAGTAATACGTCACAAATGCTAACCCCTAAAAAATTAATTCATATTAATTATATATATATATATATATATATATATATATATATATATATATATATATATATATATATATATATATATATATATATATATATATATATATATATATATATATATATATATATATATAAAATTAAATAAAAAATACAAATATATTTTATTTTAATATTTACTCATAATTATATATATTAAATTAATAAATGCAATAATTTTAGGAAATGAACTGAGTATTATCTCTAAGCATTTAGTAAGCCAGTAAGTCTGTAACATAAATCAGTTATTTTATATTTCTTTTTTTTTATTGTTCATCATATTTTTATTGAAATTTTTAAAAAGTAATAATTTATTTGACCCCTAAAATAATCATAATAAATATTATGACAAATTGTAAATGACAAAAAATCTGCATGTTTTTTTTGTTTCAAAATTCAGAATTGTTTTAAATTATTAATTATCAGTGTTGTACCAGTGCCTGATTATTATTATTATTTTTAGAAGACTCTTAAAAGCGTGAAATGGACTTGTCATGACTTCATTTTCATGGCTCAGGTGATTGGCTCAAATTGGTTCTGCCAGCAGAACTGAGCGCCCGTGAGCAAAGATGGTAGATTTCAAATAGTGCGCATCCACAGGGTCCTGTGCCAGCCGAGCAGCTGCCATTGAAAGGAATGATAATGCTACCGGATAGATTCCTCCAGGTATTACAGAGCCGGAGGTTCAGACAGACAGAGCTGTACCGGGACTGCAACTCCAGCTGCGGAGGTTCAGGCATGTGTGGGCCGGCAGCTCTCTTCTTCTCTGACTTTATCAGCTCACACACTTGTGGGCGAGACGAGGGCGAGTCTCACCCTCTATACCTTAAACACAAGATCTCTGTGGTTTGAAGCACTCGGCTGCTCCTCTGTCCTCCGGCGTCGCTCTCTGCCAATCTGAAAGGCAAACAGACCTACACTGGAGCTGGTAAAATCACACACACACAAACACTTCGTTTCTGCTGTGTTAGCTTGAATCTAAATGCACTCAAACAGAATGTTGCACAGGAGCGAGATCTGTTCTCCAGGAAGACAGACAGAGGGAGAGAGAGGGAGAAAAAAAAAGAGAGAAATAGAAGCAGAGAAAGATGGAGAGAGAGAAACCAGAGTCAAAAACCGCCACATAACAATGCCGGAGAAAAATCAGAACATTTTCCAGCGAAAGATGGGCCATTTCCAAATCCTCGTGCCCTATCAGACAAATTAAAGTAAATCAAGCATGAAATGAAGCAGGAGAGCCCGGAGATAAGACTCCTTTAAGTCCTTTCCAGATTAGGATAGGGGAAGAGAGGTGCATCTGCTCTCTGCCAGCCGAGGAGGCTAGCTTCTCATTTCACAATAGCAGCCTGTGTATAGGATTACTTTCCCCTGTCACCGACACACACTAACACACACACACTCAGTCCAAACGTGTCCTTAATGCGTCGCTCACTAACTTGTTTTACACGTTTTGACAAGTGATCTATAAATGTACAGCAGCTGGTTGATCATGGAATTGTGTGACAACGTGCTAGGTGATGATTTAACCTATAGTTTCTAATAGTGTTCCTAAAGCTAAACTGGTAGAATGTGGTAAAAGCAATATGAAGGTCATGGGTTCGATTCCCAGGGAGCATGCATGTTGGTAATTTATTCCTTAAAGCATTAGATATAAATGGGTAGTTGAGAGGAAGTTCTTTTAGGAAGTTGACATGAGGTGCGATGTGATATGATCTGTCTTTAAAGTACTTTAAACAGGATTTTGATCATTCTTTTATAATTGTTCATGCAGTTTAATGGCCTCAGAATAATATAGAAATATGGAATACTTGCACTTTTGAAAATGCATTTGTCACAGCACAACAGGATTATTACACGAAAACAAAATATAAATATTTTTATTTTTAAATTAATATTTTCTCATTTCCATTTAATTTAATTTGAAAAACTAAAATAACTGAAACTATTAAGTAAAATTAATAAAAACTATATAGACATTTTTTTAAATATAATATAAATGGCAAAAAGTAAAACGCAACAAAATTACTGGAATCAAATAAAAATATTAAGTGAAATCAAGCAAAAAATCTAATCTAATTCAAAATATTAGCAAAAACGACATTGGTATATCAATGATACTAAATTAACACTGAAATCACAGGGCTGCAAAAATGCTCAAAAAGCAAATGCTGCTTCTACATGTAAGGGACAACGGGGTTAGTTCACCCAAAAATGAAAATTAGCCTGTGTTTTACTCACCCTCAAAGCATCCTAGATGTATATGACTTTCTTCTTTCAGACGAATCCAATCGGAGTTATATTAAAAATTGTCCTGGCCCCTCCAAGCCTTACAATGGTGTAAGCGGGAGCTATTTGTCAACAGTCCAGAAGACGTGAAATAAAGTGTGCGCATCCGTAATAAAACGTGCCTCACACGGCTTTGGGGGGAGAATAAAGGCCTCCTTTTGTAAGATAAATATCCATATTTCAAATGTAATAAACACTTTTTTTTCTCACTTGGACAAGCTGTCCAGGCGGATGCGCGCCTCTGAGATATGCAGGAGCAAAGGAAAACCAGTCTCCCCTTGGCTAATGTCGAAGTCCTCTGACATTTTCCTCGTTTTGTGCTTCTAATTCTTGTCTGGTGTTTTGTTCTCTCTCTGCGTTCGTCACTAATCACACAACGCCGACATCCTATGTCATCCGCCTGGATGGCTTCCGCGTACTAGTAGAGGTCTGCGTGGGACTGTTTTTTAAGTCCCGCTCCCGCGAGGTTATATCCCGCGCCCACCTGCTCCCGCGATATATTTACTCTTTGTTCACCCGCTGTCCGCTTTGAATAATTTTCTTCCCGACCCGACCGTTCCCGCTAAATTTAGATCTCGTTTCCAGAATCTCACATTTAAATTTCCTCTACTGAAAGAAAGACAGATAGGCTAACAAATAAAAGTGTAGTCTGCACAAAATTGTATTTGTTATTTTATTCGTCTTGTCAAGAGTCTTTTATTGACAGCAAAATGTTAAACGAATTTTGTGTCTTAATTCGTTTAACATTTTGCTGCCAACACAATATGGAAAAAAAGTGTCACAGAGAAAGTAAAAATCTACAAAAATTGTATTCCTTATTTTTATTCGTCTTGGCAGGATACAATTCGTTTAACCTTTACATCACAATAGGAACAAGTGTCGCAGAGGGAAACAAAATGTAGGTTGTACAAAAAAGGCCTGTACCGGTGCTTGAATAAAGCACAGATATGCTGTTCTGAAAAGACGTCGGGAACGGAATATTGTTAGACCGCCCGCTCCCGTTCAAACTGCGCCAGAGTTACCGACCGCAACCGCGTTTTATTCGGGAATTTAATACCGCGTCGCAAGAAATCTGGTCGGTTCCCGCGGGACAGCCGCGGGAATGCAGACCTCTACCGCGTACGACAGTCAGCGGAAGTGAGAAGAAAAGTGTTTATTAAGTTTGAAATATGGATATTTATCTTGCAAAAATGCATGGATTCGCTACAGGAGGCCTTTATTTTTCCCCCAGAGCCGTGTGAGGCACGTTTTATTACGGATGCGCGCACTTTATTTCACGTCTTCTGGACTGTTGACAAAAAGCACCCACTTACCCCATTGTAAGGCTTGGAGGGGCCAGGACAATTTTAACAATTTTACAATTTTTAATATAACTCCGATTGGATTCGTCTGAAAGAAGAAAGTCATATACACCTAGGATGCTTTGAGGGTGAGTAAAACACAGGCTAATTTTTATTTTTGGGTGAACTAACTCTTTAACTAAGGTTTTGAGACAAAAGTTTTACATCTTATATAATGTATGAAATATATATTTGTATAATTTTATCCTCCAAATTGAAATTACAATACCTGTCTGTTTTCTTTTGGGTGAACCAGTAAACAATGTAAAATGCTGTTGCTGGCGTTTTGTGACAACACACCCCACATTGTGTAAGGAGAAAACTTTATTTTTTAATCAATGTTCAAAGGACTTTTTTTGTAGCCAGACATTTGTGGTTTTTACAAACATAAAATTAAACCTACCATGAGAAATATCCTCTGAGTAAAAGCATTCTAGCATAAAGAAGGAAAGTTTATATCCATGTTATTTTTCAGATGCAGTTTCCCTCCACATCTATAATGGGCAGTTTCTTTTAAATATTATATTCTCGCCATAAAATTTTAGCACCAACATTAATTATGTAAGAGTTACTATATTACCATTTGAAATTATTCAAACACAAGCCTTCCTCTAGCGCTACCAACACAAAGGTCATTGGTTTGATTTCCAAGGAAACAAGCATAAAAATGCGAAAAATTTAAAATTAAAACACATATTTTGTTTTCAGAGTCATGGCTGATGTTTCTCCTCTTGACTTCTCCCTCATCAGGAGTTTGTTAGTTATTAAACGGCACAGCCGTGACCTTCTACGCCCCAGTGTCAGGTTTAGGCCTTCTATCACCCTCTATCTCCAGCCATTTAAAAACTCCTCCTGAAAGTGACTGATTTAACCTGCTTTTACGCCGTTTATATCAAAACCGGATGAGAGAGAGAAGGGGAGAGGGGGAAAAAAAAACTTAATCCATCTTATCTGTTGACTGTCAAACTGCTGGAGCTAAGACCTCCTCACAAAAGACAACTGGGTCAGGCAGGCAGGAGCGGCCGGATTTGTGCTGGAGGAAAGTTTGAAATGTGGTAATTGACTGGAGGGGCGGCTGCGGATAGAGCTAATGACCCGCTCGAGCCACTGGAGAAAAACAGCACCTGTAAATTCAGAGGAAAAACAAACATGCGGGAGATACGTGAGCTGTTGTGTGACCCGGGAGCTCGGTAGTTATTAACGCACCCGCAGATAAGCGGGTGTTTATTTGTGTCGTCTTGTGGAAGGGAAATTCATCCGAACGTTCTCCTTCAGATCATCGAGAACACAGCGAGATTCTTTCAGAGGGGCTGAAAGCAGCATTCCCATAATTCAAAGTATTTGTGAGCGTTTCCAGTGATTGCAGGCACTATTAGTCAGTCCATGCTGACAGGAGAAAGAGGAATTATATCCCACATGAGCACTGAGATTTGTAACACATCGCAGACTATCAAATTTGTTAGCTGGAGAAAGTCTCCTCTAGATTCAGATAGGGCATCTTCCTCAAGTTTACGTCTAATCTTTTGTGTCCTATCATTCAGAGTGACAGAAGGGAAAGAAGCTTTGGAGATTGTTGTCAGAATGACTTTGCTCAGGTTTTGATTGAAAAGAGCTTGAGGAAACTGGACGATCAAGGTTTAACTGGTTAGTTCCTGCTGGGAGATATGGTTACTACAGCATCTGGCTCTAAATGCATCTTTCTTCATTGGTGATCATTGAAAAGCAGCCATATATTCTGAGTCAATATATTTTTTAACAAAAACAAACAAATAAACAAATAATATATTTAATTATATTATATTGTAGTGGATGTTTTACTAGTGCTTTTTGTACTATAGTAGTGCCATGGTATTCTTTGAAGCACTGTGTAAATTCTATGGTATTTAATAATGATATGATAGTTCAGTACAGTACCATAATATTTGATCAGGGTCAAAACTCTACATATTGTCACATTTATTAGTGAAATGAGAGAAAAAATAAAATCTGGTGAGAACTATTACCATCCATTAAACTGTATTTTGTAGTTTGATTGATTGATTGATTGAAAGCACTATCATTCAAAGGCTTGGGGTCAGTGATATTTTTTTTTTTTTATTTCTGAAAGAAGCTCACCAAGACTGCATTTATTTAATCAAAAAAACTGTAAAAATTAATTAAAAATACTGTGAGAATTTAAAATTGTTAATTTATTTTATAATATAATTTATTCCTGTGGTGCAAAGCTGAATTTTCAGCATCATTACTCCAGTCTTCAGTGTCACATGATCCTTCAGTAATCATTCTAATATGCTGATTTGTGTTTAAGAAACATTTAATAATGTTGGAGACAATTATGCTGCTTAATATATATATTTTTTTATAATTTTTTTTTTTATACAAGATTCTTTTAAATGGATATATTTTGTGGCATTATAAATGTCTTCGTTTTCACTTTTGATTCATTTAATGCATTCTTGCTAAATAAAAGTATATATTTTTTTCTGAAATCTTACTGTCCCCAAACTTTTGAACAGTAGTATATATCAAGTTGAATTACCTTTTGATTCCATCACTACACCATTATAAATGCACAGTACTTTTTTTTTTTTTTTTATATATATAAGTGGAAGACAGACCGTATCTTCTTGCATAAATGATGCATGTTCTCAGAATAATCCAAAATTCCAGTCTCTTTTTGTAAGAGGTTAGTTTGTTAAGAGAGAGAGAGTATGTGTGTGAGAGAAAGAGAGAGAGCGAGCGAGCAAGGTAAAAAGGTCCTCGTGTGTTTTAAAACAAGTGTCTGCCGAGGAGATAATGGTAAAGCCGTGGGTTAAAAATGATGCATTTGCTTCTCTTCGAGCTGATAATGGGGGTTTGGAGGGGGGTGGAGGAAAGTTCATCGCTCTCTTATCGAAGCGCTCTGACATTTCTCCTTCAGCTGTAAAATTTCAGATCACATATCTCCTTCAGAGCTCCTGCACCTTTTGTGGAGTGATACAGAGCTCTCCATTTCTCTCCACGTGCCCCTCACAGTATGTTCATTTGCTTCATAAGCTGCTGTACATCTTGATATGTGACTCCTGCATTGTCATACATGGCTGATGGGCATTTGTACTTTGGAAAGCGACAAATTCATGACCTTTTTTTTAAACATTCATCTTGATCTGATCCAGATCATTTCTGAAGTGTGCATGTGTGAGGATGACTATTAAAAACAAGGACTGTGTGTTTTGGGGTAAAATGCTATTAAAGGTATAGCATGCAATTTCTGCACCAAAGGTTGGTTCTTTCTCTTCCCGTGCTGTGACGTTATACTTGTTGGTTCCTTAAAACTTATGTTTTCGTCTAGTTTTTGTCTATATATTAGAGGTGGGAGACGCAACCCCCTCCATCCCCCATCGTCCCTCCGTCACGGGGGGAAACAAACAGTTGCCGCGTGCAGCATCTTTTTGGAGCTATCAGAGGAAGATCTGTGCACACAAAAGGGACATTCATGGTTCTGCCAGGGATCTGTGGTGAGGGGGAGCGGACCCCGGAGAAGAGAGCGACAGATGATCTTATCTTGGGAGGAGTGGAGGGACGGGGGGATGGAGTTCTCTTCACTCATATCAACAGCTCCTCCGTGCCAAGATGGTGGCATTTCAGCGCTGGTTGATGAGAGAGCTTTTGGGCGTTTCGACCCGTGAGCTCTGCTGAGGACGCTTCATTACCACTACTAAACTGATCTTGCAGTTTCTGTTTCAGTGATACTCAACTGATGGGTTGTGACCCAAAAACTAGCCTCAGTTGCTTGTAGTAAAATGCAACTACCCTGCACAGATTAAACTAAGATGGTTTGATGGTCTTAGCTGGTTTTAACAGGTCTAGCGGGTCTCCCAGCCTGGTTTAGTTGGTTGACCAGCTGGTTTGTAATCAAAAGACATACCAACCTAACCAGACTTGGACAACAGGTAAGACCAGCAAACCAGCTTAGGTTTATAAGGTTATAATTATGCTTGAATAATTTATACTTATTATTCAAAATAATGTGTGATGTGATATTGTTTTCAATAATGTGCTAATCTGTTAACATCTCAAAAAATGCAAGGTAACTATATGATCATCTATAGTTAGGACAGCAAAGCAGACAACCATAAAAAACACTAGTGCTGTCAAACGATTAATTGCGATTATTCACGTTCAAAATAAACGGTTTTGTTTACATAATATATGTGTGTGTACTGTGTATATTTATTATGTGTATATATAAAAGCACACGCATACAGTGTATATATTTTGAAAATATTTACATGTATATATTTATATTCATATAATGTATATTATATATAAATATATATATTATATAAACAACATTTTTCTTAAATATATAGATGCATGTGTTTGTATTTATATATATATACATAATAAATATACACAGGACACATACATATTATGTGAACAAAAACTTTTATTTTGGATGCGATTAATCGCTTGACAGCACTAAAAAAAACCCTAAACATTCCTGCTGAGTTTAACAATGCTTTTTATTTTATTTTATTTTATTTTATTTTATTTTATTTTATTTTATTTTATTTTATTTTATTTTATTTTATTTTATTTTATTTTATTTTATTTTATTTTATTTTATTTTATTTTATTTTATTTTATTTTATTTTATTTTATTTTATTTTATTTTCAATTCTGGAAGTTTTGGAATGACACTTGATGTCTAAAATTAAATAATAATAAAATATAATCCCTAAATATAAACCATTTTATGTATTATAAAAATAAAGTAAAGAACCATACAAATCTTTCCTAGGTTTGACAACATTGTGTTGACAACAAGTACAAACTTGGTTTTCGGTTCCAATTTTGGCGTGGTACTTGATATCCTTGAAATATACTGTAAACCAGCTGATAAAAATGTAAACAATAAAATAAACGACCATAAAAATCTCAATATTCCTGCTGGGCTTAACAACATTTTTGTTTACTTTTTTTTTTTTTGGTACCAATTTTGGATTGACACTTGATGTCTAAAATTAAATAATATAAATAAAATCCTGAATATAAACCTTGCTTATGTATTATAAACAATAAAGTAAAGAACCATAAAACTATTTCCTGGGTTTGACAACTTTTTTGTTGACTTTTTTCGGTACAAAATTGGTTTTCGGTTCCGATTTTGGATTGGCACATGATATCCAGAATTAAATAATAATAACATAAAATCTGAAATATAAAATAAACGACTATAAAAATCTAAACATTCCTGCTGGTTTTAACATTTTTGTTAACAATCAATTTTTTTTTTTTTTTTTTTGCTACCAATTTTGGATTGACACTTGATGTCCAAAACTAAATAATAACACAATAAATATAAATTAGTTTGTGAAATATAAACTGAAATGAACTTATTTATGATCATTTTCATTAGCTTTACAATGAACTATCCTACCTCACTTTGTACATCAGGCTCTACAATCTAAATTTACGTATTAAATTATTTTGTACTGTATGTTTGACTCGTGGCAAATCTAGATAAAAAGTGCATACATGTCAGTAATGGAGGGGCAAAGCCAGCATTCATCGGCATCCGTGCCAGATCCAAGCAGATAATCTGCGACTGTACATCTTGATCTCGTAATCTATGGCAAGTCAACATCTAAACGCTTGTGGCAAACATGGCGACGGTGGCAGGCTGGCTCATTACGCACACAGAGCCGTATGTCGTCGTCTTGCCTCTCAGGCTCGTGTCGTATCGGTAACAGCTGGGGCAAGCCAGCTGGGACGTGAGGTTTCGAGACGTGGCTTGGAACGCTCGGTGGACGACTGGCATGTTTGTACTTAACCAGCGTTAGGACTTCAGATGTCCTTGTGCCGCACGCCTTCCTCGTTCACCCCAGCATGGGATGCACGGAAGACTTCAGCGAAAGTGTCAAGCCAGGCTAAAGAGAAACTTTAGCGATCATGGCGAAAGGCCACGAGGTCTTATCAGAGTAGGAACAGAGCACATCAAGCGGTGGTGGGCTAGCATAGATTTAGCTTGCCTGTGATGTGGACCAGCTGCGCTCCAGCGCTTAATTATTTCCCTTTAATGAGGTTCCCCACCTTCCAACAGGCTGGCGGGAATGCGACAGGCTTCAGAGAGACCCCCCGCCTCCCAAATTCTCCCACTATCTCTGCTGAGCTCCATAACGGGCAATGAAGGCATTAATGCTGGAACAGGAAATGAGGAAAATAATTCTTCTAATGTACAGTGTATTCACATGCAGTATTTCACACTCAAATACTCTGGAAATACCCTGGTATTTTGATATTTACCATAGGACTGAATGATTACAGTATTCGTTTACCGTGGTCTTTATTAGCAGTGTGATTCAGTAAATAATGTTTTGAGGCTAATACCGATAACTGATCACTAGGAGTCATCTGTTTGTCTGTAGTTATTTGTCAAATATTCAATTTTTGCTACATGTTTACATGCATTAAGGCATATGCTGAAGCAAAATTCACTATATTGTGAAAATTATGTAACCTAAATAACCATTTTGTGAAGTGCCATCATGTATTGATATATAAATACTATGAATATACAGTATATCGGTATCTGTTGATATTGGCTATTTTTCAAACTGTATATTATAAATCTGTGATGCCTAAACTGAATTAGTTTTAAGGGCAAAATAGTATACTTTTTTTTTTCTTTCATTATCTGTAATTTATTGCTTATGATCATAATTTTAACATGGTGCATCCCTAAAAACGTTTTGTTTTATTTTCTGTCAAAAATCATATTAGTAAAAATCATAATATTACCATAACACTTTTTTCAATATGTCTTGGTAATACTGTGGTACTTTTTGTAACACTTTGCAATAAGGTCCCATTAGGTTACGTTAGTTAGTGCATTAATTAACATTAACTAACAATGAGCAATACATTTGTTATAGTATTTATTTATTTTTTATCTTTAGGTTAATAATAAAAATGCCACTATTGATTGTTAGTTAATGTCAGCTCAGGTCTATTAATTAATATTAACAGATAGAACTTTAGATTTTCTTTTAGCCTAGTAAATGCTTTAGAACAATTTGCATTGTTAGTTCATTTAGCTAATGTTACCTTATTGTTAATTGTTATCTTTTTAAATTCTCATTTGCTCTTGCTGAAGTGTCTAACATGCATTGTTGTGATGTTTAGCAAATGTCTGGGAATCGCAGTACTGAGATGTTCATTCAGTCGCAGGGGAATTTCCATACAAGCAGACTGGCGTGTTAGTGTGTCACAGATACGCAGCTGATATCTGTAGTGAGAAACACAGCTGAATAGGTCATTTTAAAGTTCAATCAGCACTGTACTGCTTTCAGCCCACAAAGACCATGCTGAATATCATCTACCAACCAGCTTTTATTTAGCACAGGTCACGGAACATGCTGTACTACAGAAACACCTTTATGTTGTGTTCAGAGCGTTGCAGACACTGACTGACTACAGTCAAAATCACAAATGATGTCTCTTTATTGTCTCTGTTCCCAGAAAGAGAACAAACGGTGGTCTCCTGCTTCTCAGATGTTTCTCCTGAGAGTGTCTTCTCTAGAATTTCAGAAGAGATTTTCTCAACAATGTTTCAAACCAATAGTCTACAATCCAAAAGTCTGAGATCTCAACATGAACTTAAGCATTTCTCATCAGATTCTCTCAAGACCAAATAATCCACACTCTTAAAAATAAAGCTTCCAAATCCCATAGAAGAACCATTTTTTCTTGGTGTGAAGAACATTTTATTTATCTAAAGAAACTTTTTCCACTTAAAAATAAAGGTTCCAAAAGGTGATGCCAAAGAAGAACAGTTTTCTGTGAACAGTTCTTAAAAGAACCATTGTGGAGAACATTTTAATCATCTGAAGAACCTTTTTTACTATAAAGAACCTCTGTTCTTAAGAGTGTGGGCCATACATATTCATTTTAGAGCTGGACTCTTTCAGTAATTCTCATTTGTGTAACAAAGAAACATCTGAGCTTTGCAAACAATTCACGTAAATATTTTCAGCGTGGTACAGATTCTCAGTCCCCACCTCATTTTAAAGAGCTTTGCTGTTGTTATGAGTGCTGTGACACAGCTGAACAGGACGCTGGCGGGAAGATAAAGCAGATAGCACTCGAGCTCCGAGGGATAAATCTCCCTCAGTCGCAGGTCGGCCCCAAAAAGCTCTCGACATTGCCATGAAAACCCGCCGGAAGTCTGCTCTTGAGATCCTCGTGACAAGAGCCCCCTAGCCCTCGAGAGACAAGAGTCATGACCAGGCAGTCTATTATAATAACTGTTTGATTAATCACTGTCCTAAAAAAGCACACAAAATCTAACTGATTAGATAGCGGCGCTCGGGGAACTCGCGGGGCTAGCTGTGCTATCCCATGACACGGTTAATTAACTCTGAGCTCAGCGCGCCACTAACAAGAGGCCTCGGCCCCCTTCCTGGAAAAACAGAAATAGAGCCCACGCTGCCAGCCGGTAAGCCTGTAACATCTCAGCGAGGTTTTATCAGAGAGCGAAAGACGCTCTTTCAAGAGGAGTTAGCATCCCAGCGGTTTGATACGCTCCATCTGATCGCCATCAGCTCTGAGAACAGGTGCTGGAGTCTGTATCAAATACTGCACTCACTCGATAGAAGAGGCAGGAAAACATGCTATGATCCTCAAATCATGGTTTTTATGAAACAGAAATTCGGTGATCATCACTAATGTAGTTAAATACCTACAATATTACTGTTATGTTAATGAGCTACATTATTTGGCAGAAAAATTGTTAATGTGATTGTTATTCATAAATGTAGTGAGTTGTTTTTTTTTTTTTTTTTTGCGAATGTCCTGCTGCTAGTGTTTTAGGTGGCTTCTAGGTTGTTGCTTACCCGTTTACATTAGAAGAAGAGCCAAGAATTATTAATGTATTTATTTCCAATTTCTTATTTATTTATGTGTTAGTTAGTTTTATGTTAGGTCTTTTTTGTATGTCAGTTTTTTTTTTTTATAAATTAGCGGGGGGTTTTTAAAAAACATTTTTTAAGAACTTAGTTTCCATTTCTTACATGTAATGCTTAATTTCGTCTCGGTCACATTGGTATATACACACACACACACACACACACAGAGTGTATATATATATATATATAGTATTTATTTTTTTATTTTATTTTTTTTAATATATTGAATTTGATATTTTTTTTAATAGACAGAGTGTGTTTTTTGCTGTGTAGACTCGACACAAATAATATAGGCATCAAAAATTTTGATACTCGCCTTAAATATATTTACAATCAGCTTGAATCATTTATTGTGTGACATTGACTGACTGCCCTGTTCTGTCTCACAGGAGAGCTGGACCTGTTCAACAAAGATGGAGAACGACGGATTCACAGCCGCCAGCATCTTCCTGTAGGAACCACATGGGGGCCTTTCGAGGGAAAAATTGAGCTAAACACAGATGCTCAGGTACATTATCTCAAGTTAAATGTTGATGAGGGTTAAGGATGAAGGATGCAATTTATGCTCTACTTAAAGAAAATTACACCAAATTAAATTAATTGGTTTGTTAAAACAGAAGGATCTGTCATTGGCTGAACCGATGGCATTGGTTTGGGAAGATTTTAGAAACTTGGAAATAGCTTTTTGTAATCCTGCTCGGAATTACACTCTTCACCTTTAGCAGAGTCTCACTGTTTATTAATCAGTACATGAAGCTGTTTGTTGTAAAGGGGTGAAGCTTATTTTCCTTGAAGTCCATCATTTGCATATTAACATATGAAAAAGATTACTCAACATAAACAGATGTTAATTGTGTTACATATAGATCATAACCCAGTGCTACTTACATTCCAGCATCAAACTGACCTCAAAATGACCTCCTTTCATCTGCACATTTTATTACTAAACTCTTGACTGATATTACATCTACTAGATTTGATGTTGCTATCGCTGATTCTTCCAGTTAGGCTCAAGCTGTCATTACAATCCTTCAGCCGTTAAAGAAAGAGCAAAAAAAGAGGAAAGTGTTGACCTAACTACACAGGCGGAAAGAGGAATCCTTTAGGATTTAACATTCCATTTTGAATGTGGATTAATTAAGCAATAGTTATTAAAAATTGTAACGAATCTCATATTTATCCTGTTAAGAAACGTAAGGAAAAGTCTGCGAGGAGTTTGGACTCTAAGGCCCCATTCTGTGGGATTACTCTAACTTATAACTTTATTAATTTTTTTTCTCATTATTTTGAGCTGTTTTTTTCCCCTTTTCGTTTTCTTTTTTTCTGTACTGCCCCTTGAAAGCACGCACACATTTGAATATCTTTTTGTTTAATTTAATCAAATATTGCCTACAGTATATTTGAAGAGACAGTACACCTGAAGGGGAAAATTCTGTTTTTTAAATTTCTCATTTTGTGTTTCACTGTACAAATAACATAGAGGTTTGGAATTGCATACTGTAAGTGTGTGTAAATATGGATTAATTTTCAATTTTGGGTGCATTATTCCTTTACAATCAAAGAGAACAAAACATTGTAAGCAATTATGTATAAAACCAAACATTGTGTGATGTTTCACAGGGTTAATAAATGTAATGTCAGAGAGGAGCATGAAAAACCTTGTAGTTGAATTAGGCGTCTTTGGAAAGCAAGCTCTATCTTCATGAATGTTGACCCTTTAGAGGTGGTTAAACACTCTGTTGAATTTCTAATTCACCCGTGTCACCCTCTTTAGTGTCTGATCTGAGAAAGGCAGAATCGGCTGATATAAGATGTATGATATGGACTGAATCTAAAGTGGTGTCTTTTTGACTGCTGGTTTATGGATTTGAATGTGATTGGCTAAATTGAAGAATGACGTCTACATATGTCAAAGTTAGTAGACTGAATGTAGTCAGCATGCTGAGGCAGGTCGCCATTGGTTCAGATGATTGGATGGGCCAATCACATTATATTTTAGTGCTGCGTTCTTGTCATTCACTATGATTACATGTTTAAGACTTCTAAAAAAAATTAATTGGAAAACCTATTATTATTAGTTACTATTATTAATTATTCTTCATCTCAAATTAAATATGGTGTCTTTCCTAACCAAGGTCAGCTGTATTGTGATTGAATGGTTAATTACAGAAAGAAAGAGAAATGTCTTGATGAATATTCATGTAAACATGTCTTAAAGGTATAGTCTATCCAAAAATTAATAAAGCTGGTAAACAAACAGCTTTCGGTTCTCATTGACTTGCATTGTATTTTTTGTACATACAGTGGAAGTCAATGGGAACAAAACAGTTTAGTTACTAACATTCTTCAAAATATATTCTTTTGCATTTCACGGGAGAAAGTAAGTCAAACAGGTTTGGAATAATATGAGGTTGAGTAAATAATAACAGAACTTTTATTTTTAGGTCGACTATTCCTTTAAGTGAAAAGAAACTAATGGGAATCGGATCCATGCGTTAGGTCTTAAACTGATGGCAGCCTAACCTATATATCGAGATATATATATTCTTATCATGAAATCATATTGTCAAATAAGATTTTGGTCATATTGCTAACTCCCAGTTAATAACCTTTTGTGCAATAGAAAGGTTCCACATTAGATAGTAATGGAACCATTGATGCCAATATTTTTTTTAAGAGTGTGCATGTGAATGAAAGTAAATAAAAATTAAAGATCTTGTGTGTCCGTCTCATATATGTTGAAGTAGGACAGGCATTTTGGGGGCATCCAGCATTTAGAACTGATAGATGTCGCCCTCCTGGGGTGAGCAGGTGAGAGAGATCTTGGCATCTGCGGGGCAGAGATAGGGTCACATGATGAGGGCTTATCGGTGCACATCTGATGTACGGAGAAGTCAGTGGAAACCAGAGGGCTTCTGGGAGTTTACGATGCCACGCTCTGCCGTGTTTACACATGAAACTCCTCAGATGCCCCAGTCTGGATGCCATCCATCTTCGTTCCATTCAAACGATTCATCCAAATGATTCACGACTCAGTGAGTCGTCTCTCTCTATGATCGCAGTTATTGATTTAACACTCTGGAGCGGATCTTCCAAAGCTGTTTGAACAGTGAATCGTACCTAGCGTGAAAGTGGACACTCTTTTTATATCATATTTCCTACACCAGGTCAGAAATAATTGAGGAATTGAAATGATTGAAGAGGTGAATAAAATCGCGAGACAGGCTGCTTTAACAGAGTCATTCTTTAAAATGTGACCAAAATGACTTGCAAATTGATTGAAGATACATTGTGGTGTCAGTGGCTGATGGATATTTGAACTGCTGTGTCTACAGAGCGCTTCCTCTCAGCGTCTGAGTGATAGTCGCCAGAGCTCTCTCCTCTCCTGCCGATCAATCAGGCCATTAGAGCTCAATTACCCAGCAGCCCCTGCGCAGGTGAGCGACGAGCCCGTCCACCCCCACCAAATTAACACAAATTAATAATGACACTCAGACATAAATGTCTGCCATCTGGGGGCCGGGCGGCCGGTGTGGGTCGAAGCTATTGAGTAGCAGGTGTCTTCATCACAGTAATTACTGGGCCTGGACTCAACCCTGACTGCGGCCTGTGGCTCTGCGCCTCTCTCGCTGCCCAGTGTCCATTTTAAGTGTTAATAATTGATTTGGAAACAACCTAATAATGAACTGCAGATTTACGGGCCCCTTCCAAGATGGCAGTTAGTTAAGTATGGCTTTTAGTTCAATGTTCATCTAATGAATGAGCATTTCTCTAATTAAAAAGCTTTAAGTAGCGGTGATAAGCAGGATCTTTGTCCTCTATTTTTTTTCTGTCTTTTCTAAATTTACTGACAGCCTTGTCGAAGGATGACTTTTATGATTTTGAGTGACTTCTGAGTAAATATCAGGATTGTGCAAAATTCATAATTTAAGAATTTGTTCCCTTTAATTGAAGAATGATTTTGAATTGAATTGACCACATCCAACACAAAGTTTAATTGGAATATTTAAAGTAGAATGATTTTGCTGCTATTTGCAGATTGTATGATATGTAAAAAAAAAAAAAAAAAACTACTGTATTGCAGTTAAATGAATTTATTAGTTTCAGCTCATTTTTATTCTACAATTTGCTGCTACCTCAATTGAAATGAAATCGGAAAGGCATTCTCAATTCATTTCTGAATGTTGCACAACCCTTGTAAATATTGCGTGAAGAGTTTGTAGATTTCAGCAGTTTTGTGTCTCGTTTGTCATCATTACAGTTTTGTTTTGTTTTTTTTCATTGTAGATTGAAAAAAAAAAACATGAGTTGACCATTAGTTAATATGTTAAAAGGACACCCACAGGAAAGAACATTCTCAAATAAAAGTCTTTTTATCTCATTTGTTTCTCCCAGAAGTGAGACTAAATTGAGTGCAAAAGCTCTTCAGATGTTTCTCCTGAGAAAAAGACCATAGACTTTCAGAAGACATCTTAATCTGTTTTTATTCATCCCAAGAAATTGTAGGAGAAACATCTGAAATGAAGAGAACTCTGGAGTCTCTTGAGCTACGAAAGAGCATCCTCTGAGCAATCCAGATTCCTATGTGGAGGTTTCATGAGCCAGCATGAGCGTTAAACCAGCAGTCAAACTCTTTTGGTGCATGTAGCTTGTGTTTGTATTTGTGGAGTGTCCACAGCGGCAGAAATGACGTGCTATTGTCTTCATTTGCACCCATCAGAGGATGAACCAGTGTCAGCTGGGCTCCTGGATTGTTTTTATGCTGTAATTCCTCATGAACCAGTGTATCGAATGAGCGGGAGGAATAATTCCAGCCATCATTGGGCTTTATCTCCTCCTCTTTGCTGTCCTCTTCCTCCTCCTATAGGTTTATTGTTCGTCCCAAACTTGAACAAGTGGCAGTGGATTTTTTTCATGCTGAAATTATATTTTTCTTCTTGTCATTACTTCATTAATCAAGAGCCGGGCCTTTGGAAAAATGTTTTGTTTTGGTGGCTGCAATCTATTTTGTGGGAGTGGGTGCGTGTGTTTGAAAGGGAGAGAGTGTGTGTGTGTGTGTGTGTGTGTGTATGTGTGTTGTTAATCTGTGCCTGTGGCAGGTTTCCCCTCCGAAACGCAGCGCTAAGCAGCGGTATCGCATGCCTATTGTTGTAGCCTCTGTCATAGCAAGGAGCGCCTGATGCAGGCCTGCACTGCTCTGATAAGAAAAGAGGATTCAACATGGCTGGAAAGACGAATCAGTGGGACTTGAGAGTGGAGCGCGCACATACGCACACAGACAAACATCATCCTCGTGTTGGCACATGCATAACCAATTATTTACACTTACATCTAATTATATATGCAAGTGGGGTTTATTTGCTCTTAAGCAAGAGAACTCGCACAACTGTATATTTGGCACGTCGTGCTCCTATAGATCTTATTTACATCTGAGGCTATATTTATCAGAGAGAATATCTCCCCGTTTGTAATGTCGCCCGCTCGTGAGCTTTAACGGATTTTAATTCCTTGTTGGACACAAAAATTATTTTGGCAACCCAAATGTGGCTTTATCTAATGAAATAATAGGCCTGAAGTTTAGGCGGGGAACCAATTTGCGATTGCATGCATCAATTACTTTGCTGGGCTTTAACAAGTCACTAGACCGCTGACGTCTCGGACTGCTGAAATGAAAATGGCTCTGCTTTTAGCGTCTGACTGAGGGTGAGTGGGAAAAGTGACAGGGCATGTAAAATTAACACGCAACTACATTTTATGAAGAAAGTATGTGTTTGTTTGTGCAAAAAAGCCCACATTCAAGTCTCTGTGATGCCCTGTTTGCTATATTTGGCACAGTGTAAATCGATGGGGTTTTATTGTCCACCAGGCAAACAATCTTAAGATTGCATCGAAAATAATAACAGTATAGGACAAACTAGACACTGAAGTTTAATAATTAGAGTCAAGGGTTTGTGGGTCAGTAAGTTTTTTTTAGTTTTTTTTAAGGAACAAATACTTTTGTTCAGCAAAGATGCATTAAGGTGATCAAAATGTATAATGTTACAAAAGTTTTTGAACAATTTTCAAAGAAATGCTGTTCTTTTGAACTTTATATTCATCAAGAATCCTGAAAAATAAATAAATAAAAACAAACAAATCTGGATCATAGTTTCCACAAAACATTAGGTTACACACCTGTTTTTAACATAAAAATGTTTCTTGAGCAGCAAATCAGCATATTAGAATGATTTCTGAAGGATCATGTGATACTGAAGACTGGAGTAATGATGCTGAAAATTCAGCATATATATATATAATATATATAATATAGAAAAACAGTTCATGTAAATTGTAATAATATTTCACAATATTACTGTTTTAATGTATAGATGAGCAAATAAATGCAGGTTTGGTGAGCATAAGACACTTCTTTCAAAAATATAAAAGAATTTTACCAATTCAGATTTTTGAATGGTCGTCTAAACCTATTTTGAGCAATAGAAGTAGTTTAGAATCACTCAAATGCATCTCAAGTTCAGAATATAGTTTTTATAAACTGAAATCATAATGATTCTAGACTGACAGAACTTCATTTGAGAAGTTTGATGCACCTTTTTCCATCAACATCAGGTTTGCTATCTCCTCTGTCATCCTAGGTAGTTCATATTAGCAATTTCAGAAATCATAAATTCAAATGTGCAATCAGCTGATTTTGGTCATAATAGGAAGACACTTTTTTTTTTTTTTTTTTTTCATTTTCCAGCAAATCAACCAATTAAAGAGCAATGCATGCACATTAGATGGGTGATTCTTTCGGAAATCTTTCAGATAGTTTGACAGAGAATGATGGGAAATGTAGTTGTGAACCGAGTCAATGAATAGTATTTTCTTTCTTGCAAAATAGGACACTCAACAACTTCAATTTGGACCAATACCAATTAGTATTCACCATGTTTCTTTAAATGACATGAACCCAACTCAGAAAGTTGGTGCTCATAGAAAATTCAGAGTGTCCTGCTGGTAATTATGATGATGTTGTGACGTTCATGTGCACTCATTTCCCAAATACAATCATTGCGACATGACTTGAAGGCAGCTTTAAAGAGAAATTCAAACATTATGCCCTTTAACATCAACATGAAACGATGTTCACGACCCATCATACTTCTGTAATGTCTCATATTTCTAAATGAAACTATAGAGTAGGGAATTTTATTCATCAGGAATTGGATTGTGAAAATTGGTCTCTATATGACAGATGGTTGGAGGACAAGGGTTGAAATATTACATTTTGAAATAAGTTTACAAAGACAAACGTTCTTCTCTTTTGAAATAAGTACAAGACCATATTTGTGTATTAAAAAAGTAAATTAGGCCAATTTTGACTCTAATGTCTCTTTATTGAGTCGTTTGTGAGTCATATTTATTTGAATAGATCTTGTTAATAAATATAAAGCTTGCTAACTAAGCATCGGGGGTTATTATACCCTGGAGTAAAGACACAGGAGGTCCAGCATTCATGTCTTTGATTCAGCAGCTTTACCAATTACATGCTCTGCTGCTGCGTTTCAAGATGCTAGAATTCAACATAAAGTACATTCTCATATTCAAATCACCGTGTTCATAATGACAGATGATGGAAACGAGTCAAATCTGCAGTCCAAGGTGATGTGTTCTTTGTGTCGTCCTTAATAGCTGTGTGCATTTTTAAATGACTATGGGTCAAAATCCAATCAATTAATAGATTAGCAAATGTTTTTCAAGTGCGAGTGAAATAGGAAATAAACAAAAAATGATTTGTTTTTGTGTGACAGCATGCCTAAATATAAAATCTGCCATATAGGCTTTCACTGAGCTATTGCTTTTGTACTTTGATATGTTATCAGTGATGATAGCCTAAAAAGCTCGGAATAAACACAATCAGGATATTACTTTGAAGAATGTTTACTTCACTAATTATTAAATGCCAGATATTTTATCTAGATATGACTGAAGGTCCTGTGCTAGATGAGGACGTTGAGTTCTGTTATTTGCTGTGAATTCAGGATGAACATACTTTTTATGATGTAAAGAGATATGAAATTTTATAATCAATAGATTTTTGGGGGATTTAGTAAGTTGTATTGAAATGTTTGGTCAAGGTTCAAGTATCAAGAGTGTGATGAAATTAAACTAAGCAGACGTATCATAATACTGAATCACAAAATTCTGCAGAAAGCAAATAGTCATTCATAAAGATTTGCACATCTCTCACCACATAAATGAACATTTATCAGATATTTTGGCTAAATTGATAATGATTGATGTAATCTAATGTAGTCCAACTTCATGACTTAAAGCACTTTTTTTTTTATCTGAACAAAACATTTTTATATATGCATATCTGAATTATTTTCCCCATAATTCTACTAGATTGCCCCACGATCAGCACAGAAAATGTGATAAAATTGCACAGATTTCATGTGGCTCAGCTGCATATGGAAGTTTTTATATTTATTTATGTTCTGTTAGTAGAAAAATATTTACTGAGTATCAGATATTTTGGCTAACTGAATAAGGCTTTAAGCGTTAATAATACTTTCATAATAAATTATATTTTTGGACTAAAGCCATATAATTAGTAGAATTAGTGTATTGTTAGCTTACCTGATGAAACAGTGTATATCTAAATTGTTTATGCATTATTTCACGAATTTTCCTACAAATACAGAACAGAAAATGTGCTTAAAATATGACAAAATTTTACAGAAATTCACAGATCTCCATAGATTTAGACATACCATGAAAAAACTGGAACTGTCCGGTAAATTTAAAATTGGGGAAATAATAAATTGACTTTTTTTTTTTTTTTTCTTCTTTTTTTTTTTTTTGAGTGTATTCGTAATGTCTATATACATTTTCAGTAAACCATTTCAGTAATTATGAATGACTAAAAAATGTATGGAAAAATACTGGAAATTCATTGGTCAGAAGGTGTTGGAACCCTGTTCTAGATTCATGTTTGACGCCCATTTTTCCGTCTGAGCTCACACTGCTAATGAAACTATTGTAACACACAGTGGGACAAGTGATGCCTGAGGGGATACAGGGGACCTGAGGTCACGACCTCACGGCAGAGGGGTGTTTGGGATTTATTCTTCCTCCCTCTCTCTCTCTCTCTCTCTCTCTCTCTCTCTCTCTCTCTCTATCTTGGAGGGATCCTCTCAGCCCGTCTCCAGCTCTCTGACAGGAAACGGGGGGTGTGTGTTCTCTCCTCACAGCGCCAGAGGCTGCCGGGGCCACAGATGACTAGAGCTGAGATAATACATGCTCAACTTGATCTACAAGTGAACCTGACATTTCCCCCTTCTCCTCTTCATCACTGCATGTCCCAAACAGGCAAACAGATATGGAGGGAAAGCGATAAGCGGCCACCGCTTTGTGACTGAAGTGATGGCTACATAGTTTAGCACAATCAGGGCGAAGACACCGTTAAACGCTGCATCACAATTCATGGTGTCAAGTTTGTGAATGATACATCCACATAGACGCCATTTGACAAGGGCTCTTTCCTTTTAGTCAGTGTGCAACAAACTGGATACTTTATTTTGTTTGAGCATAAGCGCCACGGGCTGCATTTTGAAGATTTTAAAGGCTATATTAAAATAAAATAGGCCACAAGATTTTACCAGGAGAAAGCAACACAACAGCATTGCATTAGGCTATTGAACTGTTTATTTGTGATTATTATGATTATTACATTTAATGCTTAATTTATCAAGCAGTAGTGTGTTTTATCATGTTACTACTTTTGCATGAAAGCACTATGGAGGAATCACTGCGTACAGCCTTCTGTGATGGTTTCACTGTAAAGGAAGGAAAAGGTAGATAACTTTGGTTGCTCATTTTCCCTTAATGAGTCACAGGAGCCACTGACAGGAGCCGGTGAGATGTTTGGTGGTCCTCAAGAGCACAAGTGACCTCAAATCAGTACTGAGACTGGCTGAGACTCTAGAGAGACACGCTCTCAATGCATTAGGGGACACATTAGCAACCAGGAATCCGTCAGGGAGAACATGTGAGGTAATTTCATCCATCTGGACTTACAGAAAGAGCAGGAGCAGCTATGTTAAAAGTCTTAATGAATGCACTTGATTAGTTTTCTGAAAAGAATAGGGACATTGAAGTCATGCTTTTTTTTGGACTTGATAATGACTTGAATACACCTTTTATAATTTCATTCAGACATTGTTTTCAATTTCTGAATTAAAATTATAATTATAAAAAAAAATTACACTTGAGCATAAAGTGCTAGTGAAGGTCAAGGAAAAAAAATATCCTGGAGAAAGTTTTTGGCGTAAACTTTTATTATTACTATTAAAAATAAATAAATTAAAAAAACGAATCTGTTTTTAAAAAAATGTTTTAAAATACTATACATACACACACACATTTTTATTAACATAGACTAAATAAACATAGATAAAGATAAGTTTATGAGTTCAAGGTATTTGAAAAATTACAGTTATTGTTAGTGAAAATGGTATAACAGTTTTTTTTTTTTGTTGTTGTTGATTTGCTTTTTTTAATGTATGAATTCAACATGGATACAAATTTTGTATTTTTGGTAAGTTGGCACTTGTGTTTTCAGACTAGATATTTAAACATTTCTCCCTTTGATCATCTGCTTATCTTGGTCAGTGGTGGTTTGATGCTGATGAAGGCAGTGTGAAAGCTGGTTAAGCTAGTTAAGAGGCCTGTTGTTGACACCATGATATTCTTTTCAGCAAAGTTGAGTGTGGTGTAGTGGTTAAGACTCAGGGCTGGTAACTGAAAGGTTGCTAGTTTGATCCTCGCTAACAGCAAGCTGTAACTGTAATCGCTTCAAATGCAATTTCTAGGGCTAACATATGAATTGACGTCAATGGTTTCGCTTTGGGAAGTTTTTTTTTGTCTGTAAAGAAGTAAAAACTAACGCCCGCCTAAAGCGCCCCGAAGTTTGATATTTTGCATAACCTCAATCAAATCTGAATTAGCAAGAAACAACATAAGTTTGTCCACAGTGTTGTCTCCCTCAGTTTGCGCCACGTCTTGCCAAAGGTGTTGGAATACACCACGGCAGAATCCACGGCGAACACTGAGGGGGAAAATCTAGCACAAGGGAGAAGAGTTTGAGCGATGCCAGCTGCTTTGCCATCTGTCACTGTCAAGACTCCACTTGTGGGACACTGAAACAACTTCCTTGAAAAGTAGCCGAGATAATCCACAATAGTTTTCACTTGCAATCTCGATTCCCCTGTTGGAATTCAACATTCCACCGTGTGAAGCGGAGATGGTTAATTGGTGGCGAAATCCAGGAGATGTTGGCCGTCCTTTCACGTACATGTGCATATTTTGAAGTATGCGACGAGCCAGTCTTGGCAATCGATTCTGAAATTGCCTTTCAAGTGAATAAACGTGTGATATATTGTCTAGTTTTGAGCTCGGAGCCAAGTTAGGCTCGCTTTTAGCAAATGAGTTGTGTTATATCAGCAGTTCACCAGTACGGCTTCTGTTTTTGAGTTCTCATACGTTAAAGTTAACGCCCAAAGTCTACTTGCCCTAACTTGCGCTTGCTTCCTCACAGGCAAGAGGCCACAGCCGAGGTCCTCGTCTCCTCTCGTCTTTTGTCACACAAGCGCTCATCAAACCAGTCCAGATGGAGGAGCAGCACTAAATGAAAGTATTCAGTGTGAAAATCGCAGATTTTTTGCAGCGGTCATCTGGTGCGCTATCACAGAAGCCTTTTGTGAGATAGAAACGCTTGATAGAGGCTGCAGAAGTCTGGACAGCGTCTGGCCGTCTGTCCTGGTGGTCTAGCACATTAGGCGAGGGTGTACGAGCCTGTCAAAACAGGAAAATTAGACCACGGGGGTCGTCAGTAAACTAATTGGGTAACAAAGAGCATACGCAGCCCCGCAAACCCTCGCTTTAACGGTCGGCGAGCGGAGATAAGAGAGTTCACGTCTAATGCGTTCAGAGGGGGAGTTCACTTTTATTTATTTACCTATGACTCAGTATCGCGAATAATTTTACGAAGACCCCATCTCAAATCATGTTGCGCTCTAATGCTGCCCTGGAAGATTATGCAAATGGTTGCTACTTCATGCTGAGAGTTTTCTTTACCCACATTCACTCTAGTTTTCAGAGGTTGTATCACATCTGATCGCGTAGCTTTCATTCCTCGCATCTAACGATGAGAGGAATCTGCGCAATGCAATGACGTTTTGTGCGATTGGTTGCCCAGCAGATGCCACCTGCCTCCTCGGGCCTCCAGGTATGCTGATATCTGTACAGGTGTACAGGACGTACAGAGAACACCTTGTTATTGGCCCAATAGCTAGCTCTTGCTGTAGGAGTCGACTGCAAGTTGCATGCAAAGATCAAAGAATCCCGCAATTGGATTCAAAGTGGAAATTTAAATTGAAATAGGGGGATCTATGGGCAGGGCACACCATTTCACGAGCCGAATCTGAGCACAAGAGCAGGGCATGTTCCTCTGCCTCCTAGACATTATTATAATGCAAAGCAAACATTATGAATTCAGCGTCGCCATGTCCCCTGAACATAATATGCATGCGAGTTATGTGCAAAGTGCATTCAACTTCACACTCTACCTTTGTTTGCTTTCAAGTCTGCTTGAATTTGTTCAGGTTGTGTTGTGTGGCTGTTTTTATTCATTGTAATTTCAGGCTAATTTGTGCACGCCCAATATTGTTGCAACTACACAATGGCAGCTGCTATCCACTTAAGATATTGGCACACTTTAAAGAGATTAAAGAGTTGATGTAATAATGAAGTTTTTGTCATTATTTACTACATTATTTATTCACCTGATGTGATAAACCCCTGTTTTTATTTGGTTTTAATGTTTTATATACTTTTAAAAAAAAAAATTTATATATATATATATTATATATACATTGTTTTGCTTTATATTATTTTATATTTTATTTTATTTTTATGGACACATTTTTTGTGGAGAAATTTTGAAGAATTTTTACAGAGCTCTTTTCCACTACAGTTCATAGTGATTGCAGCTGTTAAAAAAACACTGTAAAGTATGTGTTCATATGACTTATTATGCTATTCTGAAGTTATACAATAGCTTTGTGTGAAATAATTTTTCATTTACTAAAAATCTTCCCTCAAAATCTCTTAAAATATTCAGCATTTTGCATCAGTCGTCAATGGTGTTTAAACCTGCCATGATGCCTTGACACTCTTCTTCAATGATTTTCAGTGATAAATGGCTTGAATTTCTGTTTTCCTCATGCAAATCTATCAATTAGCTTCATGAGACTATATAGCGCACAAATAAATTGAACAATTTTATAGCTCTTTTAGGTTGCACGCAAAAACCAGCTGGCATACAGAGGGTGAGTAAATGATGACAGCATGTTCATTTGTGGGCGACCTATCACTTTAAGTGCATTTCTTTCAAATTGTGCCATTATAAATCTGGCCCATCACAGTATATCGCCGGGTGCATGTGCTAATGAAGTCCCCAGCAGCCCTCTCTGACTGTACCGTTCAGCCCTGGAGGAGAGAGACAGCGACAGGAAGAGCTCCTGTCCTGGAGGCTAAGTGCTCATTAAACCAGATGGCATTAGAGCTGAAACCTTTCCATGCCTGATGCTTCAAAACACGTCGAGATGACAATATAAGTCCAATGTAAGGTCCTGTCTAGCATCTACCCCTCATTTTGTAATTCATCAGATGAACCAATCAGACGTTCAATATCAAGAAACGCGACGTGTCAAAGAAAATGAGAAATGACAGACAAAACACGCTGTACAGCATGTCCTGTTTATTTGCCGTTGTTCGTAATCTCGATTAAAGGTCGTATGACTCTGTGAAGGCCGTTGTTTAGGAGGTAAATAGGACACATTTCCGTCTTCAGAAAAGATTGCGATTAAATCAGCACCAAGTCGAACTATGTTTTAAAGCAAGGTGATTTTGAATAAATATGCATGGTTCCTATAGCAACGGCGAACAGTGCAAAACGATAGGCCCGAGCGAACCTCAATGGGTGTTCCTTAAAAGATTGGTAGAGCCGGAGTGATTCTCAATTTAATCGATTTCAAACGAAAAAGTCAATTTAACAAAGTTGAAAAGAGAAAGCCGCAGAGAGGCGAGGAGGAGGAGGGGGGCTGAAAGCATTCTTTTGCACTCAAGCAGTAAACTAACTACAGCACGCGGGCTGAGATTTCTTCCCCATTATCTCCCACCTCACATTTGCTCTTAGGCAAGCAGTTTAAAAGCCAAGCGATTGAGCCAGTGATCCAATTTGAAATGCAGAAATGATTAGAGCAGCTTGCCTCATTTCATATCGAAATTCTCTGATTTATGACAGGGCAGGCGCCAAGATCTATCTCCAAAGGGAATTAGCGTGCAATTTCTCTTTTTGCATATTTCCGTTATTTAGCCTCCCAATAGCAGATGCTCGCTCTGAAAAAAAAAAAAAAAAGAAGAAGCAAAGACGGCACCAAGGAGGAGGTATCTTTTCATTTTAGGCGATGAAACCACTGCCATTTAAAAAGAGCAGGCTGGAACGGATGACAGACATGGGAATATATTTTCTGGGCTAGATAGTGATTTTGAAAAAATACAGGGCTTTATTTAGTTTATCAAACAGCACATGAAAAGGAGAAACATCAGGGTTTATTTTTAGAGAATCCATAATTTCGTGTGGATGCGTGTGAAGGGGATTTGGACGTTTGCTGCGTGGAAGGGGGAAAAAAATGTCCCCCGCAACTCACCCGTCCAGCAAGCCTGAGGAAATATTAATACGCGGAGATAACGAGAGCTGCAGGAAAATCTGCCTTAATGAAATTTCCAGTTGACCACATGCAATTTGTTTCATCACGGTGAACAACTAATTGAAGTCGCCGTATCGAGGGTGCGTTATGTTGTAAACAGAGTCTTAGAGCAGGTCCGGTCCTGTTATCCTCACCTTCAGCCTGCACCTCTGCCTCGAACCCTCGCACATGTCAGCCTGACATACGACATTCATTCATATAGAGGGGGCCGCACAGTGAGAATGTGCTGTGAATACAGTGTGTGTGTGTGTGTGTGTGTGTGTGTGTGTGTGTGTGTGTGTGTGAGTTAAGGCTGGACATCAGTTGCTGTAGAAATGAAGGGTCTGAATGGCTTGTTTGAATGAAAAAATCTATCATTTATGCATTTGCCAGACACTTTTCAACTTGCATTACATTAAAGGTATGCAATTCATGCATTCCCTGGGAATATAACCCATGACCTTGGCTTTGCTAGTGACATGCTTGACTGTTTGAGCTACAGGAATTTCATTAAAACTAAAACATAATACAAAATAATTAGTTTTTAATTTATTTATGTCCTTGAATCTTTGCATTTTAATATATGAAAATGTATTAAAATGCAGATATTCAAGGACATAAATCTAACAAACAAAGCTATTTGTTTGGATTAAAATTGTGTAAATTAAATTTGATAAACATTGTCATGTGGCATTGCTCATTATTGGTATTTTTTTTGCTGTTTTTGCTATTTACCTGTATGCTTTTGTTGTATCTTTGTGACATTGTGGTTAGTTTTTTTACTTCCTTTTTATATTACTACTTAATAATTATTTTAAATCCCAATGTTACGTCTAACCATTTAAACAAATATTTAGAATATATTTACTGTATATACTGTGCAAATTTAAAAATTTTACACTTTATTTTCTCAATCTCAAAAGCCAGAAATTTCAAGTTGGTCTAATACATAGAATTTTATAAATATAAATATTCTTGATTGATTCAAATATAGTGGAGTGTTTATCATGAGGATGTATATGTGACAAATCCATATTAACCATATTTCTCATGCTGAATTAAATGATTTGGTGTCAGAAATGAAGGGTGTGCGTAGCGTGGACACTGGGATTTCCGGTGGCCCCGTGAGCCGCGCTGGGGAGCGTGGCAGCGGTCGGTCGGTCGGTCAGCAGCACCGCTATCATTAGCCCGTTGTTTACACGCAGGCCTGGAGTCAGGGTGGCTCACAGTGTCACCAGCCACTTTCTTCCCTTCACCTCCTTCAGCTGATCAGAGGATCAGGGTATCAAGGCCGGATTAGCGGCGACTTGGGATTTGTGTGATTGGTTAATTTATTGCGGCGATGGCGGGTCTTTCATCTATGGCAACATTTAATCAGCTGCCGCCACACAGGCTATTACAGGTTAGCTCCTTTCTACGGGCCTCTGCGCCACTGCCATCAGCTCCATCACAATTCCCCCTGAAATTTCCAAATTATCTGGAACAGGCTTTAGCTGCTCCGTAATAAAAATTAGAGCTGATTCCCGATAGAAGCTTTCGCTCGTACCAGGCCAATTATAAATAGTACAGCCGTGGCTCGGAAAGAGGTGGAGGAGAGAAAAAAGGGAAGGGAGGGAAAAAAGCCAACTCTGAGGGATGTTAGCGAGGAACTTATCGGCAGCCCCTGCTTCCCTGCTCTGATCCAAATCCGACCAGCTGAAAATTTATATTAGATTTTATCACACAGGCCTAAGTCGTGAAAAATCAATGAAGGTTATCTTTTATGTTGCAGCAACTTGTGGAAATATTGATTTTCATTTTATAGCGAATTTGGAGCATCAGTTTGTAATCACTCGCTCGCTGACTACACTGTTTTGGTCACTGTATCTCTTACACATGGAGAGAGAGAGAGATGGCGAAGCAGTGGAGTGAGACTAGAGATCCGTTACTTACACACAGCGCCTCCGGTGAAGGTCTTAAATCAAGCGTCACCTCAGCATCTGTCTGCAAATGAGAGACGCTTTCGCTTCACTTGTACGTCGACGAGAGAATACAAAACATTATCTACTGGTTTATTGTGGTATGTGTGTGTTCATTTGCAATCTGTTTTTGATCAGTTTTGTTTTTTTGCTTAATGCTATTAACCTTGAGGACTGTTCAGTCAAACATGCAGCAGCAGATTTGGAGTCTGTCTTTCATTGTTGCTTAAAATCATTCTAGTGCTAAAATCACAGATTACACTATTTTTTTAAACAAACGGTCAGTTTCAATAGATGCAAAGTGATTCAAGGGTCTCTGAGAGATCAATTCAGAATAGTATAGTATACAGTATGTATACTGTGCAAAGTTTGGAATTGTTGGGAATGTTGCGCTAAAGGGTTTTTTTTTATTAACTGATAACAATTACACACCAAATCAGCATATTAGAATGATTTCTGAAGGATCATGTGACACTGAAGACTGGAGTAATGATGCTGAAAATTCAGCTTTGCATCACAGGAATAAATTAAATTTTACACAACACACAACAGAAAATGTTTCATTTCAATTGTAATAATATTTCAAAATATGTCTGTTATAAAATATTTTTGATCGAGTAAATATAGCCTTGATGAGCATAAGAGACTTCTTTCAAAAACTGTAATTATTCAACTTCTGATCAGTAGTGGATATATTTCTGTAATACTGCAAAATTGCATTAAAATACAAAATAATCATAACAGAGCCACACTGAATTAAACATGCAGGTCATGTCATATATTTTGAAACACCTTTTGAAACATCTGCCTACTGAATACAGAATATAATATTGATGAATAGCAGGATTTGCATCACATGATACTCATCTACATATAACAATTCACATGTGTGCCCATTTTTTCATGAATTGCATCATTAGCTGCTTTGGCTGGAGAGCTTCTGGGCCTTAAAAGAAAGAAAGAGAGAGAGAGAGAGACAGACAGACAGCGCAGACCTTTGCTTCTGAATAAGAGATGACTCCAGACGGTGGGGATCAGAGAAAGGGTTAATCCGATTCTCATTTTAGATAGTTGTCGTGGCAACAATCAGACGGTCTCCGGTGCTCTTTGACAGGCCTGTAAAATTCTCAGGTCAGCCTGGATATAAGGTGTTATTGTATGGCTAATTTGAGATGTGAAACGGAAGCAGTGTTAAATGTCCGAGGGTTCTGTCTCGCTGCCAGCGTGGGGAAAGACGCCCATGTAGACGGCCAGGTGAGGGTCAAAACACCCTTTACGACAAGGCTTTACTGAAAGAATCTTGAAATCATCACCTAAATAAGATGGACAGCAAATGGATAAAAATCACGAAAATCTTTTAATATGTCATTTGTTTCTCCTAAATTAAATGGAGAGCAAATGAAGACTTTTCTCAAGATCTCTTCGTCTGCTGAGAAGATGATGAACCAATTTGTGAGTTTCTCACCTTTCAAATTGTGAGATGCTACTCTTAAAAATATAGTTTCCAGAAGGGGGTTTTTGCAGCTATGACAGAAGAACCATTGTGGGTTCCATAAAGAACCTTTGAGTGAAAAGTTCTTAAAATAACTTTTTTTTTCTTAGTGTGAAGAACATTTTAATAATCTAAAGAACTTTTTTTTCACTATAAGAACTTTTTATGCAATGGAAAGTTTCCATGGATGTTAAAGGTTCTTCATGGAACCATCAATGTCAATAAAGAAATTTTATTTTGAAGGGTTCAGAGTAAAGGTCCTTGCACACCAACTCCAAACTTTTTGTATGCGTTTTTTTGTTTTCTTTCATATTTGTCATCCTTTCCCATCAAAATGCTTACTACGTATGCGAAAACGCAGAAAATTGCAGTGTGTAAACGTGATTGACACAACGTGATGTCGTATTTATTTTTTAATGTGTGAAAATTTCGGACTCAATGTGCAAAGACCTTAAAGGTGTCGAAAGGGGGGTTTCCCAGCAATGCCATAGAAGAACCATGAGTGCAAGGTTCTTGAATTTCCCTTTTTTTATAGTGTGAAGACCATTTTGATAATCTGATTAACTTTTTTTCCCACTATAAAGAACCTTTTGTGCAATGGAACATTAAAGGTTCTTCATGGAACCTTTATTTTTAGCAAATTTGAGAGATCTCAATATTAACTCAAATATTTCTCAGTAGCTTCTCTAAATTCTCTCATAATCTGAACTTTGCCACCCATGTTTATTTTATAATTGTATATGCTCTGTTTATTTCTCCTAAAGAATATAATCTCTAACAAAGTTGATGCTTAAATGAGCTTTGAAAGAGCAACCACTGAGCAACACTTCCTCCTGACATAGTTTGACAGTGTGTTTCTGACATTTTATCTGTCACGAATGCATACTTTGCAGGAGCAAATCGCAATAGCTCAGCACTTGCAGGGGATGTGGACTCGGGAAAGGAAATGATGTCACGTGAGGCGCCTGAGAGTGACTCCAGCCCATTTTCACTTAGCTAAACTATTTCTGCTGCACTCTAATGAAGGTGTGCCTGGGGCGTCACGTCTAATGGCCCAGAAAGACAGACATTTTGCCTGCCAGTAATGGGCTACTGTAACAGCTGTCCAAGATCTCTACCAATCCTGCCTCGGAGTGAGGAGATGATGTTCTCGAGGCTTTCATTGGCCTTTAAAAAAAGCCATTTAAAAAATGAAATAGAAAAAAACTGACATAGAGAACAGCCGGGCAGCAGCAGCGGCCCTTTCTCCACAAAAAGGGTGTGAGTGCATTTTAGTAGCTTTTCTCTATCTTACCGCTTTCACCTTATAGATAGAACTTAAAGCGGCGCGTTTCAACCCCAGCCAGAAAAGAAAAATGACGTTACACATTCGGAATAATTTGCCGGAGCATTATAAAAACGTAACCTCAATCGGCCTTTGAAATGGATACTGATTCTTTAAATTCTTCTCGGCCCGTCGCAGGAAATAGTGAGATGGTGGTGATAGGGAGGCACAATGTGGCCAAAGTTCAGTCCTGAACGCTTGCCTTCTCCTCACCGAAAGCCGTCCGCATTCTTTTTGCTATTCCCAGGCACCTGAGATCAGGCCGTAATCGGAGAGATCAGAAACTGGATCGCTGGGAAAAATTCGGGCTGATAATTCCACACTCTCCAGAGTTAAATGAGAGGACCCTGGGCTGGTAGAGAGGTTATTGATACTGAACACACCATTAAACTCTAGAAACTGCCTGAGCTTCAGTGTCACTTTTCATCATATATATATATATATATATATATATATATATATATATATACACACACACACACACACACACACACACACACACACACACACACACACACACACACACACAGTGGGGCAAAAAAGTATTTAGTCAGCCACCAATTGTGCAAGTTCTCCCACTTAAAAAGATGAGAGAGGCCTGTAATTTTCATCATAGGTATACCTCAACTATGAGAGACAAAATGAGGAAACAAAATCCAGAAAATCACATTGTAGGATTTTTAAAGAATTAATTGGTAAATTCCTCGGTAAAATAAGTATTTGGTCACCTACAAACAAGCAAGATTTCTGGCTCTCACAGACCTGTAACTTCTTCTTTAAGAGGCTCCTCTGTCCTCCACTCGTTACCTGTATTAATGGCATCTGTTTGAACTCGTTATCAGTATAAAAGACACCTGTCCACAACCTCAAACAGTCCAACTCCAAACTCCACCATGGCTAAGACCAAAGAGCTGTCAAAGGACACCAGAAACAAAATTGTAGACCTGCACCAGGCTGGGAAGACTGAATCTGCAATAGGTAAGCAGCTTGGTGTGAAGAAATCAACTGTGGGAGCAATTATTAGAAAATGGAAGACATACAAGACCACTGATAATCTCCTCGATCTGGGGCTCCACGAAGATCTCACCCGTGGGGTCAAAATGATCACAAGAACTGTGAGCAAAAATCCCAGAACCACACGGGGGACCTAGTGAATGACCTGCAGAGAGCTGGGACCAAAGTAACAAAGGCTACCATCAGTAACACACTGCGCCGCCAGGGACTCACATCCTGCAGTGCCAGACGTGTCCCCTGCTTAAGCCAGTACATGTCCGCCCGTCTGAAGTTTGCTAGAGAGCATTTGGATGATCCAGAAGAGGATTGGGAGAATGTCATATGGTCAGATGAAACCAAAATAGAACTTTTCGGTAAAAACTCAACTTGTCGTGTTTGGAGGAGAAAGAATGCCGAGTTGCATCCAAAGAACACCATACCTACTGTGAAGCATGGGGGTGGAAACATCATGCTTTGGGGCTGTTTTTCTGCAAAGGGACCAGGATGACTGATCCGTGTAAACGAAAGAATAAATGGGGCCATGTATCGTGAGATTTTGAGTGAAAACCTCCTTCCATCAGCAAGGGCATTGAAGATGAAACGTGGCTGGGTCTTTCAGCATGACAATGATCCCAAACACACCGCCTGGGCAACGAAGGAGTGGCTTCGTAAGAAGCATTTCAAGGTCCTGGAGTGGCCTAGCCAGTCTCCAGATCTCAACCCCCTCGAAAATCTTTGGAGGGAGTTGAAAGTCCGTGTTGCCCAGCGACAGTCCCAAAACATTACTGCTCTAGAGGAGATCTGCATGGAGGAATGGGCCAAAATACCAGCAACAGTGTGTGAAAACCTTGTGAAGACTTACAGAAAACGTTTGACCTCTGTCATTGCCAACAAAGGATACTTTGATACCAAATACTTATTATCCACCATAATTTGCAAATAAATTCTTTAAAAATCCTACAATGTGATTTTCTGGATTTTTTTTCTCATTTTGTCTCTCATAGTTGAGGTATACATATGATGAAAATTACGGGCCTCTCTCATCTTTTTAAGTGGGAGAACTTGCACAATTGGTGGCTGACTAAATACTTTTTTGCCCCACTGTATATCCCAAAATTCTCCTCTTCTCATCCACAGGACAGACTGGTTGTCTTATTCTTTGGTCTATCCTAAAACGGTTCAGTTTTATGTTCTTTCCCTTTGATAGAGGAAAGGATGTTAAATCAAGTCTTAACAATAAGGATGGCCAGTGCCATCTTGCCACTACTTATTTTTATTTTTTTTTACACTTTGCAAAAATGTACAGTAAAATATTTGGATTTCTATGATGTAGTAAATGTTGTTATTGCAAATTATGGTGACTTAAACCAAAAGTTTAGGGTCTGTAAGCTTTTTTAATGATTTGAAAGAAGTGTCTTATACTCTCAAGGCTGCATGTTTTTGAACTAGAATACAGTGAAAACAGTTACAGTAATATTCTTACAATTTAAAATAAATGTTCCATTTTAATACATTTTAACATGTAATTTATTCATGTGATGCAAGTGTGAATTTTCAGTAGCCATTTCTCCGATCTCTTTATTCAGCCTTGCTGAAATTTACTTTTTTGAAAAATATACTGAACATACTGACATTTACAAGAAAATATGTCTCTAGAATATATTTATAAAATCTATAGTTCCCCACCATCAAAGAATGATCAGTTTTTATTTTTTCATCCCCAAATTGTAAGTTGTTTTTTTTTTTTTTTTTAGTGTGTATATATATATATATATATATATATATAAAATTTTATTTTGTTTCTTTACACAAAAAATATGCAACTAGCTGAAAATAATACAGCTAAACACATTCTTACTGATGCTTTCAAGACAACCACTCATTTTGACATGTAACAAAACTAAATAATAATCAATAAATAACAGAAAATGTATAATAATCTTGGTGATAAATGAGCAGAATTTGCAACAACATTGTAGAATACATCACAGAAAACATTTGCATTGCATAAAAAAACTGATGTACAAGATCAATGCATGTAAAATGTTTAGTGAGAAGGCAAGAGTCATTTCACTGACCCAAAACCAATACTTCCTGTGTTGGAAGTGTAAGAAAAAAATCTGAATTAAACATATAATCTTTATTTTTGAGCCCTGTTGAAAATCATAAAAGTTCCCTGTGCTTATGAGCTTGTTGCTAAATTGTCCCCAAATAAACTAATTGCTTGTGTGTGTGTGTGTGTGTGTGTGTGTGTTATCTCCACCACTGCAGAAGACGAAGCCGCATGTCCCGCTGGTGCTGAACGCAGGCCCCAGGTGGCTGCTGGATGTGACTTGGCAGGGAACAGACGACAACAAGAACAACTGTGTGGTTTACAGCAAAGGTAAGAGGACGCTTTATCTGCCCCGTACCAAACACACCAGCACCGCACTCTTCCGCTATCTGCATCTCTTTTCTTTCTTTCCTTTTGACCCGTGTGTGTGTGTACAGCTAATGCTCAGAGATGTTTGGTGTGGCTTCAGTTCCCATGTCTCTTACATCTATTAGCGGTGTGATTTGTAATGTAAGGTCGTGGGGTCACAGGCCATTGTGGTTTTGCTATGACAAATGTCATTCGCTGACATTTGCTTTGTTGACATTATTTTCCGTGTTTCCAAATGCATTTCAACAGCGGATGGCCCAAAGGCGTCAGTGATTCACGCGTGTTTCTTCAAGCATCAAGCTGCACACATGTAGCAAATCATCTGGACTTCAAACGCAACATTAAGATCTAATAACCCATCCATGCTGTCTAAACTTCACACAGTATGAGTAGGAATACACAGCTACAGGTAGCAACATATTACAACTCTTAGTATTCCACCAGAATACTGTAATTTCAACAGTTATTATTACTGTTAAATCATAATAAATTCCAAGCCAGGCTCATTGGAATACGGGCCTGTGGCGACATTTCTGCAAAATGATATTACATTGCTTCTTGCACGTTTCGCATCAATTTCAAAGTGAAATACAGTGAGTGGCACTAAAAAAAAGTGTTCAGTTTTATCCAAAGCAGGTGTTTTTATTACGTTGGTTGTTGTATGAAATTAAATGTCTGGTGAGATACACTAAAAGTTTAATGGTCTATCGTGTTTGAAAATGTACAGAACCACCTGTACTAAAAACCAGCCTAAACCTAACCAACAGTGTTACCAAAAGCAAACCTGGGGTAAAAATGGATTTGATAAAGCAACCACGCCATTTTAGTTTTTCATAAGATTCATACCTGATGCTCCGCATCGTAAGTGCTGTGCTGTACCGGAGCAAGTTTACATCGGGAAAAACAATGCATATGTAGCTGGTTTTGTGATGCAAACATCAAAATGTATTACAAATAATGCACTATGGCAAAACTGTTTTGAGGTCATAAAATGCTATGCAAGAAACTGCTCAAAAATAAGTCTTTATTAATAGATAATTTGCCCTGTAATCATAATTTGTGTCAACAGGAATTAAAGTTGTTGGTGTTTTACTGCCATTAGTGTTCATTTCAGCTGGAAACTGCAGTGAATTGTAAAAATGTTTTGTAAAAATGTAGGTTACAATTGACTATAAAATTGTCATTACAATTTCATGTTTTGATGATGTGATAGTAGCTAATAGCATATGAACACATTTTTACTGTAGAAACGACTATATTGCCTGAGGAAAATGTATCACTCTGTTTGTAAGCTGTTTTGAGTTTTTGCATGAGCATTGCTGCATGGTTGCTAGGGTTGCTGTTGAGTGGTTGCCAGGTAGTTGAGTGCTGTTTTTGGTCACTATTTTGGCTTGATTCCATCAGTGTGTCAACAGATTTTTTCTTCCCAGGTGAAAAATAAGTGCACTTCCATAATGTACTTAAAGTGCTCTATTTTCGCACACCAATTTTGTACTTAATATACTAAAAATGGGTCAACTTAAGATCATCTAAGTGTACTCAACTATGCTATTTTGAGACCCCATGAATATGAACTAAAATGCACTTTTAACATACTATCTTTGTATTTTAAAAATGTATTTAGTTACCACTCGTAGTACACTTGAACCCATCTTTCATTCACTAGTACACTCAAGTGTACTACAAGTGGTAGATAAATAAATTTTTTAAATACAAAGATAGTATGTTAAAAGTGCATTTTAGTTCATATTCTTGGTGTCACAAAATAGCACAGTTGAGTACACTTAGATGATCTTAAGTTGACCTTAAGAAGTACTGAAGGATCATTTTTAGTATATTAAGTACAAAATTAGTGCTTGAAAATAGAGCACATTAAGTACATTATGGAAGTGTACTTGTTTTTCACCTGGGTTGTCCAGTAAGTTTCTCAACAACTCCTCTTAACAAGGTAATAGGTATTAGCTGAGGTGTTAGCAATGTCATTTGGCTAATTTCAGTTATTAGCCTAGCAAGCAGTCGCTTTTGTGTTTCAGCAGAAACTGTGGTTTCCATTATACATTTTTGGAAGGGAAGCATGCTGCCATGACAATTTAAAGTGTTGTTCTTTATGAACGCATGCTTTGATGGTTATATTGCATTGAGGTGCACGTATAAACAAGTAAATAAGCAAAGTACAAGGATTCCAGAGCGAGAGCTCTCATTTAGCCGAATGTTTTTCAGATGATTATGACTCTCTCTGCGCTGAAACAGACTTTCTTCCCCCTCAAAGTGAACACGAGGCAGACGTGGGATTTTTCGTTTCCCAGCTCTCATCTTCTAATCACTGCACTGCACTGTGGGGCTGATCCTCTTTACCAGCGCCTTCATTTGTGCACTTTATCAGCAAATCATTAAAGTTTTGATAAGCTGTTAAAGAAGATTATGCAGTTCTTTTAAAATCGTCTAATCTTTTTGCCAGGAGACTGAATATAGGAAACAAAAAGGCTAATAACAGGATTTCTGGAGTGTTTTGTTAAGTCGCTATAATTTCTTCTCTGCCTTCATATTTATTAGCAAAAGGGAACGACTCCACTGCGAGGTTACCGATTCATCTTTGCCGGACTGTATTTTATCAAACAGATAGTTACGGTTTTGGATGCTGATTGGTCTGATTGGATATTTAAATGTAAATGCATGCTGTCATTACATTTATATTACTTTTGCCATCTTCTAATGCTCACTTAAAGTTCATATTTAAATATTTTAAATAATATTTTAGATATTTTAAACAAATAATTTAATAACATTGTTAAAAGTAATACTTAGCCATTTTCAAAATTAATCAGTTTACGTTTTGTTAATATTATTTTTAATATTAACATTAGCACTACAATTGTGATGATGCCTAAATTCACTAGTAACATTTAAGATGAATTTATTTATTTATTTATTTAAGAAAATAGATTTTTAATTTAAGCCATTTATTATTCAGACAATTATTGTCATATTCAGCCATTCATTCATTCATTCATTCATTATATGCACTTTTTGTAAGTGTTTGCCAAAAAATGAGGGATAAAATAAATAAATATGTACATTTAAAACAATAAATAAAAATGAGACTCTGAGGAAGAAAATAGTGCACATTTTCCCTGTTGGCTGACATACTTGTTTAGGATACAGCAGAGATTTATTGACATTTTATTGCGAATAGTTGCATCAGCGTTCTCTCAAGGCCTTGAACGTTCACAGTCGAGTCCCTGTACACAACATCACCCTCACTGCGCTAAAACGCTTTCTATGAACAGACACACATGGTGAAGATGGGAATTGTGTGTTTGCTCCAGTAATAAATGCATCCCACAATCCTGTACAGTTTAATCGGTTATATTCAGGCCTGTTGGGTGTGTGTGATTCCCTGAGGGCAGCTCTGAGCAACCAATGGAGGACTCACTGAAAATAGCACAGCAAGAATAATCAGGAAAAGTAGGAACAACAAACCTGTAAACAAACACTTGTCTTATTATCTTCCATCTTTTTAGCCTCGTCTTCCTTTTTTCCTCTGTATTTTTTGGTTTTGGCTCAAATGAAATAAGTTTATTGCCGTTTCTGAACATATATGCTTCGGATTGCCCTGTGTAAGAAACTTTTTTTTGCTCGACTGAGTACTTTTGAATGAACATTACAAGGTCTATACACATTTCTGCTTTTTTCAGTCACTGCTGTGTGATTATCTGAAAGAGTTTTTCCTCTTCGATGTATGTGGAATCGTCTATTTTAGATAAACCCGCCCCTACACAGCATGAAAAAACAAAGTGAACTGTGATTGGTTGATTTACGTGTCAGTCAGATGTTCTTGGCCAGGTTGAAAGTCTGGCTCTTCGTGACTAAATTGACTGAGGCAGCTTTGAATTGTCACAAATCCGACACATATTTGTCTTAAAGCCAATTTATTATTTATGTAACCTAGTTGTGTTGTTTTTCTAAGACGTTAATGTGCCTGTCAGACACTGAAATGACACTCAAAATCAAATTTATTCTTTTGAAATTTGGGCAGCAGACAGTTGAGCTCTTGTGCGTTTGGACAGCAGATATTCTGCTCTAGTGTGTCTGATTATTTAAAGGTCACCTAAATTTTTCCTCTAAGCCTCTTAGAAGCAGGAACAGTCAGATAGAGCGTGTCAGAGGAATCGTGGGGGAAATTTGGCCATTGTGCGTGTGGAAATTGACCAGTGTAACGAGAACGTTTTACATAAGCTCATAGACCGCAGGACTGGACTAATTCACTGTGTCTTTGTGCAGCTCATATTCTTTAATTCCTCTCCATCTGATTCTCCTCCACACATCTCTATTGTGCGTTTGCTGTGACAGAGTCAAAGCAGAGACATGTTACCTTGACCTCCATCGCTGCCTTGACCTTCTGCCTCTTCTTTTCATAATCTTCTGTCTCTCATCTTCTATTTGTGTATATAGGCACTAAGGATGTGAATCATAAAGAACTGAGTGATTCTGATTTCATTTTCTGATTCCATTTAAAGGGGTCATCGGATGCCCATTTTCCACAAGTTGATATGATTCTTTAGGGTCTTAATGACAAGTCTATATCGTACTTTGGTTAAAATTTCTCAATGGTAGTGTAAAAAAACACCTTTTTATACCATGTCAAAATCAGCTCTGTTTTTAGCAAGCCATTCTAGTCCATGTTGCTTTAAATGCTAATGAGCTCTGCTGACCCCGCCCCTCTCTTCTGTGGGGTGACGAGCAGTACTGTTTACTTTAACCGCGAAACTGACTAACTAGTAAATTATTAGGAAAGGCGATTTGCAAAGATTCATATAAAAACCCTTATACTCACTTCTTCTGTATGTGAGGCCTTGTCGTTTTACACACAAAATGAATGAGAAATATACAGAGTGTAACAGAAAAAAATTGGAAAATGATCTTTGTGGACTATATAATTATTGTTTACATAATATAAATAATATAACTGGATCGATCGGCTGTACGTTACCAAAGACTATAGAATACCCAAGACATGTCACTCATATAGTTTTGAATGGGGAAAAATGCAATGCTCAATATGGCCGCTCAATCACAGGAAGCCCCGCCTTCTGAATGAAAGAGCCAATCACTAATCAGTGAAGTCAGCACGTCACTGCAGCTGCAGTTAGTAGTCCCGGTTGCTATAGAAACAGTCAGCGTTCTGAGATGTGCGTTTAGGACTGCGCATGCGCACTGGCTGATCTAGCCTGAAAAATACGCTTTTTATAACGCTATTTGAGCAAAAGAAACAACATTTATGATACAGTTGTTGTCAGATTTCTTTGGTGATTTCAAATATGAAATTTAATCGTAAGCTTAGTGAACAGTTTTGGAGAATTTGATGTTTCCCCATTCAAAGAGATAGGAGTTGCACTTGGATGCACGAGAGGCGTTTCAAAGATGGCCGCCGAGTGACATGACTTGTCTTAAAGAGATTTGCCGTTACTCTGCATCGGAATCGATTTTACCGGGACATCACCTAGCAACGTTAAGAGATGAATTCCAGTGCTTTATCTGATATGTACCGCTGTTTCATCCTTGTTTTTGGTTTGTTTGTCAAAGTACTCAGTCATTTGTTTTTCTGTTGCCTTTTCAGAGAGTTCTCTCATGAAAATGTGTTATTTTGCACGACAGCCTCTACTTTCACTTTGCATCTCTTCAAATTTCCAATATGTTTATTGGTTAAATATGGGACAGTTTGAACCAATCTGGGCACGGGAGTGGGACTAAGCGTCAACAATCGTTCCTATTTGGCTCAGAGGAATGAAATGCATTGGTTTCTTCTGACGAATCAATGTTGTCAAAATGTGATGATGTAATATCGGATGCGATATCACCGAAAATCGGAAAATCTCCGCTTTACAACACTTTTTAAAGCATTCAGATAGGATTAGTGGTTCAAAAGTTATGAAACATTTAAGAACAATAGTTATTTTCAAATTGTCTCGGTCTTTGAGGGTTAATGATTCAAATTATTCTTTTAGTACACTGAAGAAGGACCCCTTCCAAATAATTAGTCCTAATTATATATTAGGTTAATACGCTATATGCAAAACCATGGTTGTTTTGTTTTGTTTGTTTTTTCCATGCACTGGTCAATTTTGTTTCCATAACATCTAATTGACCTATCGGTAAGCCCCGCCCCCCTTAGTTATTGTTGCACCGTCGGACAAACAAACGGAGTTGCTCACTGTCTTTCAATGACAGCTGCAGTGAAAACCTTGTCCCATGATGTTTTTGCTCAATTTTGGACACAGAAGGCCACCAAATGGGAATTAAATATTCCATGGTGGATTTATAAAATATGTACATTTAACTAGTTTAATATGGAGAGGCACTGAAATGTAGACCTTCGTTTATGTGTTTTTGACCTACACTGTAGGCTACAAGACGCGAGAACGGTCCGCTATTTAGGTTGTACGTTAGCATGAACTCACTAACTTTAACGTTAGCTAGTTTTAGCCAGAGATACCTTGCTAAAGCACAAGATAACATTAACGTTCTGCTTGAGCGGATGAAAATTGTAACTTAATGAGCGTATGACAACCAGAAAATGAAAGTTTTTGTCTTCATTTGTATTGGGGTCGAATACTTGGGGACATTTTGCTCTGTTTTGTTTGGATTCAGGAAATGTAATAAAATAAATTGTATCGCCCATCCTCTCAGGATACCTGGAATCAGTGTTACAAGTACCCCAGGCACATCGTTTTTCCATTTTTGAAGCATAAACCCCATAAAACCGATGCGAGCTTCGGATCTTCCAATGTTTCTCTATGGTGCTGAAACCTAAAGATGTCCGAGTTCCGGTCCCCGTGCAACTGATACTCGACTGCCATTGGCTAGTCTGCGTTTGAGGGGAGGGGCTTACCGATACATCAGTTATAATATATCTTCATATATCTCCTGCACTCAGTCAGAAATCTCAAATATGTCCACAGTATGCAATCAGAATTTTGAACCTGACTTTATCTAGCGTTTAGATTTCTGTTCTGGAAGTGTATGCAAATGTGTACATATTTAATTAGATAATGCCCAATTTGCATATTTAAGCAACATTTCAGGAAATGCGTAATAGAAAACAGTTGTCTTAATATACTGTGAATCATCAATCAACTATGGAAGTATGGTGATATGTATTAGCTTTAATTTTTCACCCTAAGGTGTCTTGCCTTAAACAAAAATACTAAACAAAAGTCATGAAACTGCTTTTGGAACTAATCAGTGAGTCTTTTTGACTGGCTCATTAAAAAAAGACCAGCTCATACAAGTCATTTTTCATCCATTTCAGCCTATTTCAGACTGCTGTGTGTTAGTCATTGCATATAATAAGTCTTTTGTTTTTTTAAACTTAGGCCAAGTTTTGCCTCATAACATTCGGTTGAAACTCAAAGTTAAATATGATTTATTTTGCAGTGGTGCTGTAGATTCAATATCAATGCAGAAAACGCTCAGAACCAAATGTCATGCAAATGATTTGGTTGCCATATTTTTTTGGAACTGGTTCTGAATACAAACCCAATCTCGATTCCCAACCCTAATAGGCACCGAAGTGTTTCATCACTGTACAAACCGAACCTTCAAACGTATATTTATCTCCATTTGTATGCACGTCTTTGTGTAAGCGCAGTGCTGGGTGAGGGGTTTCACGCTGACAATAAAGCGCTAGAAGACGGACACATGCCAGCTGAGTTTGGAACGACACAAAAGACAAACTCTGTTGTGTTTTAAACTGTTAAGGCCATTAAATTGTTTTCATTTCATCTTCCCCTTTGAAAGGCACGGAGGCAAAGCACACGGAGGTGCCAGGGTTATTATCTCTTATCTTTGAACAGCGGAAAATACTGCGACGCATAATAACCAAACAACTGCACACAATGTAAAATTTCATTATCAGGGTGTTAAAACTGGGTTGTACCCTGAAGGGGTCCCCACCACAGCTCTGAGCGCCAGCGTAATTATGTTTAATTAAAATACAACAGAGATCAACAGAATCATTTTCATTAGGAAATTATTAATGATTCTACCGTAACAATAATTGATTGCAGTGAGACGGGCTGCAAGAACAGACGGTCAGAGAGAGAGAGAAATGGGAGAGTTGCATAATTTTAAGTTGAGAGCACACACACATAAACACACACACACACACACACATTTATTGGACATAAAGTGTACTAAAACAAGACTGTGTCATTGAACTGAGACCAGAGGCTAACAAAAGAAATCGTGTTGAACATTGCCACATTATATTTGATGAACTTTAACATTTTATGACTAGTAATGGGAGGACTGAGTTAAAATAACCTCAACTAGCTCTAGTCTTTTACTGTGTTCATGTACCAATTGAATTTAACCGTACTTAATGAACTATCACTTATAAAAAGGTACCATGGCACTACCATGTTTTTTGGACAGTATTATCAGAAATACTGTGTACTGTACATACCATGGCACATGAATTTCAGTACTGAGAAACTATCTGAAGCACTACCTGAAATGCTAGATGTGTTTCAAAGTACCATAGTATTACCACTGATGCTGTGATTTATTTGTAAAGATAGTAAATGTCCAAAAAACATGTTATTGCTATGGTAAATGTCCAAAAAACATGATATTCCTATTGCACAATTCAACAAACATAGTATTACCATGGTGCATTTTCAAATTAAATATGGTATTATAATACATATAAAAAATAAAAAAAACTATGGTAATTAAAAATGACATGTGGTATTATTATGGTGCCTGTTCAAAACAACATGATATTACCATGGTGGGTGCATATTCAAAAAACATGGTGATACTATGGTACACATCCAAAAAACATAGTATAACCATTGTGCATATTCAAAATAAAGAAAGAAAATGGAATTACCATGGTTCCTGTTCAAAAAACGTATGACATGACCATTGTGCATATTCAGAAAATATGGTAATATAATGGTAAATGGGGGGAAAAATACATTACCATAATACCATGGTGTATGTTCAAATATGTATTACTGATTCTTTAAGCAGAAGGCTTTAGTGACACTGCTGTGTTTCACTCTGCATAATTTGTCAGTATGTACAGCTTTAGTAGCACTGTGTGTGAGTGTGTGTGTGTGTGTGTGTGTGTGTGTGTGTGTGTGTGGATCACAACCTCCTGCTGCTACTATTAATTATGATTCAATTGTGTAGCTCTGGAGCTGCTAAGAGTGATGTTCAACTCCCCCGTGGCATTTCTAATCAGCTCATGAAGTACCTGCACCTGGAGTGTGTGTGTGTGTGTGTGTGTGTTTCAAGAGTGCACACACTCCTCCTCTCTTATAAGAGTGTGTGTGGGCTTGATGATTTAACCTGCATAATTGTATAATCGATGTTGAGAAATGCCTGTGCATCGATTTCCAGAGGGCAGACAGATCTCAGTGCCACTGTGAGAGCTGAGCTTTAGCATACTGACACACAGACAAAGTAAACGCTTCACTTCCGGTATCCCATAATACATCAGCAGATTATGGCAAAGCATCAGTTTTGCTGAGCTCTTCTACTGAAATAATATAGACTTTAAACATGCTGTAATGCATGTCCTGGTCAAATTTCACCCAAAAATATAAAGAAATAATATAAAAATAAAAATCTTAAACAATTACATAATAAATATGAATAAGTATAATATAAAAATAAATATAATATTTAATATAATATAAATTAATATAATATTATATGTATATGAAGAAAATATTAAATTTTTAATATTAATAATATTTTTAATTTGGACTTTTATTTCTCATTACTGTAATTATTTTAAATGTTTAAATTATATATATATATATATATATATATATATATATATAAATATATAAATTGTTTTAGTTATATGCATAATTAAAATGGTAAAACATTTGGTAGTAGGCTATTTTTGGTTAAAAATAATTACAAATCTTTGTATTACATTATTTGCTGTAGTAAGTAAAATAATTAGAAAAAATAAATTAAGTAATAAAAACATAAACATCTGTATGCATTGCATTAATCAGGTTTTGTGGAAAAATGTGCTGAAATGTCATGACAGATATAGACACAACTTAATAAAATTTTGTTAATATAATATAATATACATTAATGTATATTCTTATTTTCTTTTTTTATTTGGGGGTGAAATATGACCCCCCCCCATCCATTCAACCACACACCCTCCCTCCCTCCAAAATGATTGACAGGTCGATAACAGTCTGTGATTTGCTAGATTTCTGATTGGCTACAAAAGTGCGGGCCGCTCCCCTGGCTCTTGTTTTGCTGTTTCCAGAGCCTGCGGCTGTCACAGAGACAGGTGTGATTTCTCAGGACACATATTTCCTTGATATTCAGTGCGTGTGAGATGATGGGGCCACAAAGCTCAGTAAAATAGATGTCTACAGTAGGAAGAGCGGCTATATTTTCATGTTTATTTCTTCTTTGTGTACAGTGGGGTGGCAATTCTTGTTTTGTGTGCTGTGATTCTTCACACTCGATCTTTATGTACCGTGATGCTCATTTCCCGTTTCTAAATCGGAAAAATCCACCCACGCCGTGGCTATTTTTTCCATCTGCAGATATTTTTCACCATGTTTAAGCACATTATTGTGATTATCTATCTCTTGCGCCTTTGGACATCAGTATAAGTGGATTTAGAGGCTTTCCTGTGTGTTGATTTTAAGTTTGGGCTTGAGTCTCTTTAAACACGGGCAGAATGGAGCACTTATCACCAAACGATTAAGAAGCGAAAGCTAATGTGATTATGAATATCATCATACGTTCTTACAGCATAATCAACAAGGAGCACTTGAAAAAGTCGTTGACATATCTGTGAGTGTTTAACTATAGAATAATTGAATGGAAAATCATTCTCCTGAAAGAGCCTATATATTTTTTTTGCCTTTATAAGCTCTTGAACCCTCCGAAGTCTCAGAAACCAATAGAACAAATTGACCATCTCATTTTGAAAAATCAGCCATTTTATTCTCAAAGAAAGAAACATTTGGTCTTACAGTAACAATTATAATAATAATAAAATCAATATGAAACATTCACAAACTATTTTACTATTTTATGAAATCGGATATTGAACCAGTAAAAATGGTAGGGCGGGACTTCATGAAAACTAGATTTCATTGTCAAAGAAGTGGTTTAGATCTGAAGAAAGAGAGATTTGATTTGAGGACAAATAGTGAAACGCATCTCAGTTAAAGTCATCTGGAGTTCAGGTTTGGGAGAAGACAGCAAGAGAGAGAAAGTAAATGGATCTGAAAGCATCAGGCAGGTCACCAGCCGCCCACTGAGTGAGGATTGATGGCGGTCCAGTCACGTTGTCTCCTCGGCCGCAGGGCTGCACTCTTTATGCAGCATAAAATTACTGTCAGCCCGCATCTATACCTCCTCCGAGAGGTCACTAATGCCACATGCATGTTACATACACACATTTACTCTATACGATTTACTGTACACACTTCATCACTTGCTCTGGCGTTAAAGGGATAATTCACCAAAAAATGAAATTCTGTTACCGTTCTCTCACCCTCAAGTCATTCTAAAGCCCTATGACCCCTAACTAAAAAAAAAAAAACATCAATAAAAGTAGATGGGGTTACCATTCACTGTCAGTACCATTAAGATTTATAAAATCCATTTTTCTGTTCAACTCATCCCACGCAATACCTAGGTTCTGAGACTGGAGAGACTTTTGTTCTTTGGGTTTTTTAATTGCACATCATATCATCAAAGATATGCAAAAATGCTTTATGAATGATTTTGAGTTGTTTAGGATAAATGTTGACCTGGTGATGTAGTTGAAATACTGAAATAATTGGTGATATACTGTTTTTCAGTATGTTGATGTTAGCTTCTTGATATTTATGTATTTGTTCTAAAATAGCATAAATGGTGTCGTCATTTTCAATTAGAGAAAGTAAATAACAGCAACTAATTATTTTTATTATCAGGGTTCCCACGGGTCCTTGAAATCCTTGAAAGTTTGTGAATCTGATGAAAAATTTTCAAGGCCCTGGAAAGTTTTTGAAAATAAACGAACATGGATACAGGTCCTTGAAAATTCCATATTATTCCCTCCGGTCCGCTAATGTGTTATTTCGCCAACACTTTGTGCATACTAGCTTGCTTGATTTACGTTGCACATTTATGCGTTACGTTAAGTGTTTTCCACGTGAGGTACTTTGTGTTGTTCGTTGCCATGACGTTCACACGCACACGAAACTACTAAGATGGTACCTCAACGTTTCACAGACACACCGTGAAACATTGCAAAAATAGGCTGAAACCACTGAAACGTGATGACTGGAAAATGCAAGTTTCAAGATATTTGGCTCACCAAAGAAGATTACAAAGAATGGCTTGCCAGAGATCCAAAGGATGTAATGTTGAATTGCTTTGCTTGTTAAGATAATGTAAAGCCATGAGGCAAGAAAAACTTAAAAGCATATTCATAAATCTTAAAACTTCTGGTTACATGAGCCTAAGATCTTTTCAGTATAATCCATGCAAAAGTTAATATCAGAAATTTAGAATACAGTATAGTATGTACCAAATATTATTCAATTTTATGCAAAACAGAAATACGACAAATATCAGATTTCTGTCATATGGCCAAAAATAAATGCAAAAAAAAGTTGTGTTTGACACATGAAAACTGTAACAATGTATCTTACAAGGTGACACGATGTAACCTTTGCTCTCACTTGAAATGTGTCCCCACATTAAGTCCTTGAATTTGAGGGTATTGGACCTGGAAAGTCCTTGAAAGGTCCTTGAATTTGAAGTTAACCAAGGTGTGGGAACCCTGTATTATACTTAATTTAATCAAGCCATTTTACTAACTATACTAATATGTAGTAATATTTAACATATGTTTATCATATATATTGTACATGAATGAAATGACACAGTGCATTTTTTGATTGATTTGAGGCATATTAATCAAAACAAAGTTGTGTATCAATTCACTGGACAGTTTGAACTGATTTACTGAAATTGCATTTACTTTAACTGTGTTTTTGTTACTGAATTTAACTCCTCCACAGTTAAAATAAATTCTATGCTATGAAAACAAATCACGGGATTTGTGAATGAATCATTCAGACTGGTTTAGTGAGCTGAGTCAATTGATTCAATAAAAAAAAAAAGATCTGACTCAAAACAATGATTAATGTCAAAATCAGACACTTTATTTTGCTCATAAAGTGATTTAAATTTTGATGTTGTTACAATAAATGACCCGACCCTAGTAATAGTCAAAATTGTGGAGTATGTTGTGTCAGTATGCTTGCCTGTCCTTCTCACATTCATCTTTCAAACCATAAACATGCCTTCTGACTACTCCATAACTACCGCTTACTCTGCTTAACAACCTCTTTCTGCTCTGTTCCTGAGCACTGCAGAGAGAGAGAGAGAGGTGATGGTAGCGCCATCTGTCCAGTCTCTGTGGGTATTGTCATAAAGAGAGCCTAATGTTGTCATCATCCTTACATGGCAGAGGTCATTACCGTTTATAGAGGCACATGAAACTTTATGGCAAATGAACTTATGCTGTCATGATGTGAAAAGCAATGAAATGGGATCTGAACAAAAGCCCCACAATGAACTTGCATGACCCACCACATAAATTAAAGGCACCCTATGCAACTTTTGACATTCTAGCGGTTAACAAACTACAACCGTCACTGGATTTAGTGTCTTAAGTACGTACATAAAATTAATTGCAGTCAATTTGTGTGATATTTGTAAATAAATATTTTTAATTTTTTATTTATAAATATTTATGTATTTGTATTTTTTTTTTTTTTTTAAATACTACACGGCTAATATTTGTGGTTTTGTTATCCACAGCAGTTTTAACCACTATAAGTATGAGTTTTGCTGCCATCATTTTTGCAATTCCATTTAATGCCACTTGTGGTGTAGAAATGACACAATTTGCACTTTCACATCTGTTTTTGTGGTGCCTTTCCACTCAGCATGGCGATCAGTTGCTTGTTTTTAACCGCTCTCTGTGCGCGTTTATAAGTGAGGGTGATTTCTGCGTTCTGGTCGCCACGAGGTTGCCTGCTTTTCACTCGAGCCAGGCTTCGGGTTGATTTAAAGACCGTTAGGAATGGCAGCGCGAGGGAGAAGACAAAAAAAAGACTGTCGACAAATCAACTCACGCCGATGCCTCTCAAGGTTTCAGCTGCAACCTATTCAGCAGGAGAAAAGAGAAAAATATATATACACTCTATCCTGTCAGGGGCTTTTGGCTTATCTTGAGTGACTGTCAAGGCTGGGAATATCAGGGAATGGACAGAAACATATAAAATTAATAAGCTTCTGGATGTTGTCGGAAGTTATGATGCTTCCATAAATCCTGGTTTGATCAGAGAGGACAAGGCTTAAAGCCAGAGCCGCCTAACGCACACGGCGAGTGTTTTTGGGCCTGGCTTCTCATTCTGTTGCTGAGATAGAAGCCCTTAGCTGGCGAAATAAGATTTATCTTCCTTCCTCCCCCTTTCATGACTGACAAATCTGAGAAAGCTGGAGGCGACTCGGCAGCCATTACTACCTTTAATAAAGGGCATAGGCTCAGCAAGGTGAAACTTGGGCCAAAGGCAAAAAAAAATGCGCAGAAGAGAAAAGAAATTGGCGCTTACTTATCAGTTGTACGTCCCGTGTTGGGTGAAAGGTCGAAGAGCTTTTTGTTTGTTTGTTTGTTTCTTATAGCAAAAGGATGGATGCTATCTGTCCCGGCATCCAAACGGCAAGGCTTTCTGGAGTGGTGCGGGTAATATTTCATGTCAAGAATTAGGCAAGTGAACCTCTGTGGTTTTTTTCAGTGGGTGGCGGAGAGAAACATTGATCAACGTCTCAGCAGCGAACAACGATCCGTTGACTTTTTCAAGAGGATGTTCTGTGTGCAAGTACATTCATTGCAGGGTAATCAAATGCTGACGGTGTGTGTGTGTGTTTCATACAGCTTGATCGTGTAAGAGGTTGCATTGGAAGGAAAAGAAGCATAACAATAACAATGCTTGCTGGACCAAATTAGAAAAACTGTATTTCAGTTTGAGGGTTATATTGTGAATATGTCATGCTTCCTGGGCATGTCAATACAAATACAATCGTAATGATTGCACAGAAGAAATAAAACAAAGAAATGCAATTCAAATCATAAATAAATGAGTTCTGATATATACAAATGTACTGAGGACTCATTTATTCAAGTTTCACTTCAGAAATCATTCTGATATGCTGATTTGCTGCTTATTTCTTATTATTATCAATGTTGAAAATGGTTGTGCTGCTTAACACTTTTGTGGAAACCATGATACATCTTTTTTCTCTGATGAATAGAAAGTTCAAAAGAACAGCATTTATTGAATATGAAATATTTTGTAACATTATAAGTGTTTACTGTCACTTGCTTGCTGGAAAAAAAAAAAAGCTAAAATCTTACACACCCCAAACTTTTTAACAGTAATTTAAATAAAAATCCAAACTCTACAAAAAAAAAATAAATACAAAAAATAAAAGTGAATTTTGGCATCACAACATTTTGATGTAATGTATGAAAAATTAATATCCATTTTGAGATTTGCTAAAGAATACTTTTAAAATAGTTTATTGATTGATTGGCATTTTAAAGATGAACTAAATGTAATCTAAGGGGAAATAAGGGAAATAAGCACATTAAATTTAATATACACATTGTTCATCCTGTCTTTCATGTGTATATTGTGTTTGTTGTTATATCATTTGGTTTGCCTAGTTGTGTAAACATACTTTGATGCTTTGATGCACCTTGAGAATTTAAAAGCTATTATTTATTATTTAAAAGTTATTGTTGTTGTTAGAATGTTGAATGGCTTATGACAAAGTGACCTGTTCCATGTACTGTAGATTAAAACCATTTTTTAAACATATTTTGCACAAATACTACTCAGTTTATGTGTAAAACTTTTTTTTAATTAGCAAAAAAAAAAAAAATGATTATGCACCTTCAACTGTGAGCTAGAGGAGATTTTCACAGCTTTAACTATCTTGACTAAATGTCCTGTAAATGCATTCTGTGAATAAGTGTTTTCTAGGAAATAATTGAATTGAGTGTTTGACGTCTGCGCTCTGGGTGCTTTACTGCTGGACTGGTTCTGAGCTGAAGTCTCTCAGATTATCCTGTGAATTGCTCTACCTGTGAAGTCTCAGGTTCGCCGATGGCTCTTCTGCATGAATTATTCAGATAGGCAGAATCCTCACAAAATGCTTGTGAAGGAAGTGAATTCTGCTCACTGGTAAACAGATTTTAGCGATTTTCTGCTCCGAATCCCTTCTGAGTTGAGTTGTGCCTCGGTGCCAGCGACGGATAATTACATCACATCTCTTTTTCCTCTCCAGACCCCTTCAAACTTTCCCCTGAACCATTGCAACCCCCTCCCCCATCACTTTGTCCGCATCCTGAATCACTTTTTACCGCTTGCCCCAGTCTCCAGTCATATTAGTGGTGAGGAAAAATGGTCCCCTCATATTGAAATGACAACCCAAATACTTGATTGATTGATTGATTGAGGTCTGAGAAAATATTTATTTATTTATTTATTTAAATAATTACATTAATATTTACACATCAAATGGTTGTGCAAATAAATAAATATATAATTTTGATGTGTAAATATTTAATTTATATTATCGGGCACAATATGGCACAATATGGGATTTGTCACCTATTTCGTTGGATGCCAACGAAATAGGTGACAAATATACCTGCCAGTAGGGTTATTTCTGGAATTGGTACTGTAACTGAAAACATTTCTTTTGCGGGATTATGCATCATCACTAATAGGCGCCAGTGTAACATTCAAGACTAGTTCCATATCAGCCAACACAATACTAAATGAGGTTTAAGTATAACATGCACAGTAAACCTGCTGCGAGATGCTGTGGTTCAGTGTGTGTGTGTGTGTGTGTGTTGTGGGCTGCAGTCTGACCTTCACCCAGGCAGTATTTGGGAGGGCACATCTGAAGCCGCTGACCCATACTGGGCCACACTAGAGAGGAAACGCAGCAGACATGAAGGAGTGGCGTTTGGCCGAAGCCCAACCTGGGGAGAACACCCGACCCTGCTCACAGCATGGGCACATGAGTGTGTGTGTGTCATAAAACACCTACTGGTGCAGTACAGAGGGTTCAGAGCAGCTCCAGTATTCCAGGGCAGATGGGAGGAAAGGACACACACACACACACACAACCTGATAAGAATGAGATGCACTGATCCAAACTAAAGAGCCGAATGTGTCTTATTTATATGCCATGCATGAGAGAAATTGTATTAATCAAATCTTTCTCATTCATAGCTCAAAGACACTCTTCATTTATATTTCCTTAAAATATCATGTAACTTTATGTTTGGACGTTTCTCACAAATTTCCTTAGTGAAGACACTAGGTTTTTTCTCAGGAGACAAATCTGGGAAGCAGTTGATCAAAAGTCTCCATTTGTTCTCGCTGCAGGAACAACTGAGATATGAATGGGATTTTTTTCTGACTTTGGTGTTTTAACAAATCTGAACACAGTTTGGGATATTTTTGAGAGGAGCCTCATGTGAGAATACTGTTGTTTTCTCGGAAAACACAATTAAGATAATGAGATTTCATATGGAATTTCTGTCTTTTGAATACTTTGAGATCTTGGCAAATTTAAGCATAGTTTTAGGCATCAAGATGATTAGAGGAAACTCATCTAAGGAGAAGACTCCCATTTGCTCTCATTTCAATCTCTCTGCAGTCTAGGAAAAACTATTGAGATCTCATTTGGTATTTTTCTCACCTAAAATATACTTCATGATAATTATTTGCAGCAAGATGCAGAGAAAGACAGAAGGATATTAAACAAGCAGATGTCATATAATCAACTTTCAATTAATCATTTTTAAGACATTTCTTGCAGTTTCACCACACTCATTCATTTCAACTTCTATCTATCTATCAGAAACTTCATTTCAAAGCAGTCTGACTATCAAACACCAGTTAATTTTGCTCAGTAATGTTTTGACTGGAATCCATAGGCTAGTGTTATTGTTCTCTCCCTCCTGATTAAAGCTACAACAAGCATTTCCCATGTGTTGTAGCATTTGATAATATTTGCTTCTAATCGTCAGAGGACTAGCACTACTCCTATTAGTGAACATTAGCCGTTTAAAGCTGTTTACACTGCAATCAAGGCCATTGGCCTCCTTTACCACTTCACAGATAAATAAAGCACAAAGTTTGTTTTCCTACTTTGTCTTTGAGCTCCTTCGGTGCAGAGGAGAGGCCAAAACCCCAAAGGCGGAGGCAGGAAACGCTCCTGTACCGTGGCTTTGTCATCACGCTTGAAGAATTTCTGTTTAATGTACTGTAATGTGGAATTCAGCAGGGACCAGTTTAATTGAGTTTTACACAAACCAGTTGGGAGCGGCGCTGGAAGCTAGGTGATGTTGAGGTTCTTAATCTGTCTCTCCGTAGAGGGTTGTTGACGAAGTGGTTCTTTCTCTTTGTGCGGGGAAAAAAGAGGAAGCCTAGGAAATGATACATCCGTGGATAAAACCAATTGGCAACCCTCAAAGGGAATGAGGTTGATAAGACAAATCCAGCACTTGTAGAGAAATAAAAGAATCCAACTGTTCATTAAAGGCGGAAACAAAACAGGCGATTGAGAAGGCAGGCCGGCCGGTCGAAAGAGAGAGAGGCAGGCAAACAGAGATGGCTCCTATCAGAGGAAAGGATTGGAAAATAATCAAGGATTTGTGAGCTGAATTAATAACCAGACAAATACTGATTTTTTTTTTTTTTCGCTTTCGCAAAATTAGGAAGGATGGACCACAATTATCTAATGCAGGACGCCGTTTAGCTGCACTTCCTCCTAATTATGAAAGATAACTCAAATCTAGAGCTTCAGATGTTTCATAAAAGCACTCGGAGAGTCAAACTTGCTGCCAAGACTTCAATGTGCCCATAGGAAAGAAAAATCACAAAGGAGATCTCTTTAATATCTCAATTGTTTCTCCTAGACAGTGAAGAGATTAAATGGTGGGCGAATGGAGACTTCTTCAGAAGTCTGAGGCTTAATCTTCTCAGATTTTTTTCTTGAGAAATAGACTTCAGTAATATCATGTTTCCTCCAGAGTTTCAGATGAGATTCACAATGTCTCGTAATCAACACAAGAAACATCCCTGAATGATGCACTGCTGTTTGATTATATAACATCTGCCTGCCTTTCTCTGGATCACAAATTATCTTTCAGGAAAAAAATCTCAAATAATATGAGATTTAAAAGAGAGCAGATGGAAATTTCTTCAAAATCCTGATGCTTCTCCTGAGAAAAGATCCCATCGCATGCGTCTCCTTCAGAGTTTCTAAGAAGGTCAACAAAGTCTTACAATCAACACAAAAATGCCATTCAAATGTTAAATTGGGATTTAAGTATCTTGTAGGAAAGAAAAATCGCACGAGATCTTTTTAATATCTAAATTGTTTTTCCTAGACAGTGATGCGATTACATGGAGAGCAGAAGGAGGCTTCTTTAAAAGTCAGATGTTTCTCCCTCCTGAGAAGGAAACTCCAGTAATCTCACATACGTCTCTAGAGTTTCTAATAGGGTCAGCAGTGTCATTCAAATTATGAATTGGCATTCGAGAATCTTGTAGGGAAAAAGAAATCCACAAGATCTATTTTATCATCTCAGTTGTTGCTCATACACTGCAATGAGATTAAATTGGGACTTTTGCTTAAGTATTCTGCTTCATAGTTGTTTCTTCTAAGAAAAAAAAGATCCCAGTAATCTCACATGTGTCTCCTCTAGAGTTTCTAATAAGGTCAACAATGTCATTTAAATGCTGAATTGGGATTTGAGTATCTTGAAAAATCCTACATTAGATGTTATTTGATGTTTCAATTGTTCCTCCTCCACTGCTATGAAATCAAATTGAGACTTGTGATTGAGTATTCTGCTTCTCAGATGTTCCTCCTGAGAAAAAAAAAGACCCCAGTAATCTCACATGTATCTCCTGTAGAGTTTCTAATACAGTAAGGTCAACAAAGTCTTGCAAGCAACACAAAAATGTCTATAAATGATACACTGGCATTTGAGTATCTTGTAGGACAGAAAACACACACATGAGATCTTTTTAATATCTAAGGAGTATTTCCTAGGCAGTGATGAGATTGAATGGAGACTTCTTCAAAACCTAGATGATTCTTCTGAGAACAGGATTTTAGTAATATGACATGCATCTCCTCTAGAGTATATAATAAGGTCCACAATGTTATTTAAATGACGAATTTGCATTTGAGTATCTTGAAAAATCTTTTTGATATCTGAAGTTGTTGCTCCTACACTGGAGTGAAATTAAATGGAGACGACTTCTGAGATAAAAACTCCAGTAATCTCACACGAGTCTCCTCTAAACATCTCAATAATGTCTCAAACTGTGCTCAGATACCAAAGTCTGCAGTTAGAAATTTTGATATGAACTCAATTATTTCTCATCAAATTCTTGTCTTTTGTCTTTTTTGTTTCTGAAGAAATGTGTGATATTGCACAAATGGGATCTCCTGGACTATGAAAAAACAACCTCTGAACAATTGAATTTTCCATTGGGTATTAACATAACACATGTGAATCTAAAAAGCAATTCCAGAACATTTGGAGCATAAGCGACCGAGGGTGTGTGACCGCAGTACTTCATCAACTGACCATAGCTGTGTAATGAGAGACCGTCCGGCTAACGGTGATATAAACACACAAACACACACACACACACACACAGAGGGCTCAGGAAAGGCAGGGGACGCTCGCTTGCCGTAATCAGTGCTTATGTGATCTGCACGCTTCGACATTCCATGGCTGTTTTGTGTGAAATAAAGCCATTCATCAACACATCAATAAAAATATAGAGCAGATTATTATTGCGTTGGCCGCCCCATACAGCTTCAGTCGTAAATAATGGCCTGCTCGCCGCTGCTTATATTAATTAGAGGTAGAATGCAGATAATACGAAGGCTCTTTTATTGCAGCGAGCTGAATCAATTTTACAGTGTTATTCAGACTCGTACAAGGTCAGGCAAAGTTGTTGAGACAAAATGTGTCCCTTGTAAAACAGCGTTTCTGTGATCAGCCTCTGTGCCCTGCGCTGAGGACAGATACAGAGATTGAACACCATAACATCATGACATGCTCAATACTTTTGCATTGATAGTTAATGGGTATCGTGCATGCTTTCGTGTTTGTGTGTATGTTACAGCAGAGGTTCTCAACTGACAGGTCACAGGTCAGACAGCAGGGATAAACAATGCAACAAACTATCCATATAACCGTAAAAGTTAGGCAAAATGAATAGTTTAATCATTGGTTAATAATTTTAAATTGAGAACATTTTAATTTAAAAGTGAGAAGAAAACTCTTTCTATAGCTTCTGTTATTCGTGTTAAAGTTTGCGTGTTTAAACAAAGGCGTTTTTATAATTAATATTTTTGCATCCTCAAAAACTATAAATCAGTTTGTCAGCATGGATAATAATAGTTTGTGCTAATTATATATTTTTTCAGTACATTATTAAATAATAGAAAATTATTATAATAATAATAAAGTTTAGAATCAGTACATTTTTAATTAATACTTTTATTTAATTAATGCTCCTATAACAATGATGCATTAAATTGATCAAAAGTGACAGTAAAGATATTTATAATGTTACAAAAGATTTCTGTTTCGAATATATGCTGTTCTTTTAAAATGTTCTATTCTTCAAAGAATCTTGTCTTTTTAGCAATAGGCCAGAGGTTTAGAGAGCAAACCCATGTGTTGAATCTTAATTTAAGCTGGATTTAACAAGCTCAACTGTTCACTGTACTCTCTCTCTCCAGTAAAGTCGTCAGATTAGATGACAATAGTACTATTCTACCATTCCAGAATACCTTTATAACTCTCCAGTTGCTTCTGAAAATCGGTTTAACATGATTTTGACTGGTTCAGACGACAAATTCTACATTCTACAGATCTTATTTTGCTCATTTTCTTTTTAAGATTTTGTTATTGATCAACCCAGCAGGGTTTTTCAGGATTGAAAACAACTGCTTTAAGAGATTCACTCCAGTGTTTCAGTGCAGTTGTCATTTCTAGAGATGCACCGATTGCAATTTTCTTGGCCGATTCCATTTTTTTTTTTTTTTTGGAAGTGTGACCTGTCGATACCGATTTTTGCCGATTCCGATTTTCTTTCTAAGAACTATAATTGACAGCATATACAAACAAAAATCTATGCAAATTTCAATGTAAAAATTATTTACATAATAAAAGAAATGATTAAACATTACAATTCCCCCAATCTGGACTAAGTTACAGATTTTCTCTCATTTAAACAACTCTCAAAATGAAGTGCTCTGTGACTGGAAAGAGGAAGAAGTAGTTAACTTAAAATGAGTTTCTGTATGTAACAAAACAGATGTAATGGTCATTTTTTCCCCTAACCTTATTAAATGTGTCATCTTTCACATCAAATTCTTACTTTGTTTCAATTAATTCAGTTAGCATAATAAGAAACTGTAGAGTTTTTACCATTCAAATGAAATTAGTATTAACAAACTCTTATCTTTCCACTGCTGAGGAAACAGAAGCTGCATCTGAAGTGGCATTAGATGCATTTACACAGACAGTTTGATGAAGCTGAGGTGCCATACATGCATTTACACTGCAAAATTTAAAATGCATAAATGATACTTTTAAACATGACTAAACCACCAGTAGGTGGCGGTGAACTATTTTCGTCAGTGAAATTGAGCAAAAAAAGTCAATATTTTGTCAAATCTAAGTTTATTGTTTATTGAAATACCACTGTATAAAATCAGTGTCACATTGCAATCGTGTTGATATTGATATTCGGGGAAACATCATGGCCATATAATGTTGCTTATCTAAATCATATTTTGTAAATATCTTCTTTTTTTTTTCTACCGCAGTATGCATCTATAAATTTATGTGAGTTACTTTGTGTGTGCTGTCTCTCTCTCTCACTCACTGAGGCTGTGCAAGCCTCATCTGGCATGACATAAATACATTATCAGTCTCCGTTTACACTGAATGCAATTAAAATTAGAATCATTCTCATGCGAAATGATGTATTTACACGCAACTGTGAGTGTGGCTGTGACGTCATTGCCTGCGCCGTTGGCAAGAAAAGGATCGGCTTGGAATCGGCAAGACGTGAGACTGACCGGCTGGTCACCGATCCGGGCCGGTCATGCGAAAAATCGGCCGATTACGATCACTGGCCGGTCAATCGGTGCATCCTCTAGTCATTTCCATAACAAATCTCTGGTTTAGATCATTTTAGCTGGTTTCATGAAACGATTCAAAAACCCTCATTCGCCTGTTTGCCTTTAACAAATGACTTTATAATCTCATCAACAAACAATGTTTATAATTACCACAATTAGCTCCAGGAGAGCAAGGAGAACCCTTCAGTCTGTTATGATGAAATAATGATGTTCACCACTAATTTTCTGCAGGATGGACCTACTGAAAGCCACCTGCAGATGCAGCTTCCTCTCTCTGCAGTAATTTGGCAAAATTGTGGCATTCTCTGTCCGTGAATATCAGACTGACCTGCTGTTTCCTGTGAATATCTCCATCTCTCTCTCTCTCTCTCTGCTCGATGATCCGAGCGCTGACTCCTGTTAAATCTTGATTATGGATTGTGTGACATTGTAAATGACGGGAGGATCGGGTGGGATGTCTGGGATTAATCGGCAGGCACGGATGCAGATTCCGTCAGTAGACTCCATCTCGAGCTGAGAGGCTTCATTTCCACTCGGCCGCCCCCGTTGTGCATGCAAAGCAGATTTAGTGATAGGTAATCCATGTAAGGTTTTTAGCACAGCTTTTCAGAGGATTGAAGAAAAATTATGTACATGGTTTTAAAGGAAGAGTTTGTCCAAAAATGAACATTCTGTCATTATTTACTCTTTTTTTTTTTTTTTACTCTAAATCTGTAAGCTGTTATTTATTCAGGTGGATCACAAAAGAATAATTTTTGAAGAATAGTAATGAGTTAATAGTGACTACAGGGAGATAAGCTCCAGAAATGACAAAAACAGTGTAAAATAAGGTAGTCCATACTACTTGTGTGCTGTATTTAAAGTCTTTTTCATGTCATACCATGTTTTTGTGAGGGCCAGGCCAAAATTTACGATGTTATTGACTGAAAAGCTCTCATTGTCCATTTTACAATTGGTGTCATGACATACAGAAGAAATGTTGTGTTTTGGTGGGGTTCAGTGCTGTCAAACTTGATACATCAATATATGTAATTTGTGAATAACATTTCAAAGCTTTAGCGGAGGAAATAAAAACCTACATTTTGTTCTGTTCCTCACATAAATGCAGAAGACAGGTTCAATGCTGTCAAACTTGAGATGCATCGGTATGTTATTTGTGATTTTGAACACTGGTGAATGTGAATAACATTCAGAGCTTCAGTGGGAGAAATACAAACCTAAATTTCGGTCTGTTCCTCACATAAACCAATTGAATGGCTTCAGAAAACGTACTATAGGCTATAGCACATGGGTAACATGGACTGATTTTATATATTTTTCATGGTGTTTTTTCTGTGTTAAGTGCAAAAAAGTTATGTGTTCCACTGAAAAAATAACATCAAACAGGTTTGGAACCGGTGAGTAAATAATAAAAGGGTGAGTAAATCATAACAGTATTTCATTCTGAGATGAACTATCCCTTTAAGATGGCGACTACAGTGCCTAAAATGTTTCAAACAGTAGGAAAAACTGTCTCATTCTTTCCTCCTTTCTTTCCGCCTTCAGAAGCGCCTCCAGCAGTCTCCATCTCCATCCCAGAGGACCTGAACTTTGCTAGAATATTCCGGAATATCACATTCTTCCAAACTCTCTCCCTTCCTCTCTGCCTTGAAAAAGTTTGCAGCACCTGTCACCTGTCAAGCGTCCGGTTATTTTCTGCCGGTTTTATACTGCTCTTTCATATTATGGCTCATTAAAGCGCAGCGCGGTCCGCGGCCGTATTTACATAGGGCTGGCGGGAGAGTTTTAATTTGCACTGGTACTGAGCATGACCGTAACTGAGGAGTGCAGTGCCACAAAATGACTTTTCTCACTTGACATCCCCCTTAGAAAACACGGAGCCGGGCTTAATTGCTTGAACAGGGCCACAAAAGATGGAGACGGAGCCCCTCGCCGGGGGACCCGCGGACCGCTGCCCGGCTCCTCATTGGTCCTGGGCGTTCTAGTGAGATATTATTTTACAGCATGTGACCATCCCATTAACCCTTTCAAAATGCCTCACATTTTCTTTGGCTGCATCTTTTTTTTTTTCCTGGATTCTTGGATGGTTTTCTGACCCAGCAGTTTTCTGCATTTCATGTTTCTTTGTTAGATGTGAAATGAAAGATGTTTTAGTATTAATGCATGTTTTGTGTCCTGGACATAAAAATTCCATCATGAATAACGGTTCTTGTTTAAGACGTTGGGATCTCGTCTGAAACTCTAGAGAAGACGTGAGTCAGATTGCTGAAGTCTTTTTCTCATAAGAATATTCTAGGAAGCAGGAAATGTAAGCAAGTCTCAATTTGATTTCTTTTTAGTCTTAATGCTGTTTAGGAGAAATTAGTAAGATACTAAAGAAATCTTCGTTTTGATTTACATTGTAGGGGGAAAAAACTATTAAGTATTAACTTAGTTTCTAATTTTTCTCCTAAAATTTCTTAGAAGGAATAAAAACACAAGTTGTGGCGCACTGTGTGGTAAGAGTATGATGAATTTAGAAAAGAATTGATGAAAAATGTTTTCATTGAGATCTCATCTTGCAAATGAGACATTAAGATCTCTTCTGAATCTCTGAGAATAGTTTGTTTAGGAGAAACATCTAAGAAATAGGAGACTTAGTATAGTCAATACTGCATAGGACAGACCATTTTTTGAGTTTTTTCTTTCCTATGGCAATACATAGTGACAAACAATTTGATCTCAGGTATGTTTCATTTCAGTATCAAGGATATTTCTCATAAAATTCAGCAAAAATCACTTTGCACCATTTGAGAAATTTCATCATTTGTGATTCCTCTCCTGTGGGTCAGAATGAAGTCTGTTTCTTTGTCCTTCTCTCTCCTTTGTTCATTGATGTAGTCAGTTTCTAGATCAGCAGTAGTTTGAGGTGCTAAGCCAAAATATCTCTCTCTCTCTCTCTCACACACACACACACACACACACACTTACACAGCTCTGAAATCAATCACCAGCAATGGGGTTTGGCTCTGATCTTGCTCATCAGCCACGGACACACCAAAGCACTCAGTACTATCAGCACCATGACTGCCGCGCTCAGAATGCGCTGTGGTTTTTTGGAAAGCATATTGTATCATTTCACCATCTGTCCTAGTGGTGGAGATGGCCGAGCCTGTTTACCGTCTGCTGCTTTCAGCGCACGCAGATCTGGAGTGTTCTTTCTGGACCAGATCTGCATAGAGTGGATCGCGACAGAACCTACAGGGGTCGCTGTAGAGCACAAATATCAGCCCTGGTGGATTGGATTCAAGTGTCTTCACAGGCAGTAGTTCCCATTGAGTTTCTATTTTATTATTGGTCTTGGTGTACACATTTCTTTGGAGCATGGCAGTTCAAATGAAAAACATGCAAAAATATGTCATATTAGAGTAAAATGGGTTGCAAACTGCAATTCATGTTGACTTTACTAGTGTCGTTGTTCTTGTTGTTTTCTTGTTCCAAACCTTCAAAATGTCAAATCCAAGGTATTGATTAATACATTACTATAGCATGGAAATTAAAATGAGTGTGGCGGCGTCCGGTTCCTCCGTGTGGCCGCTGGCTGCAGGTTCGGCCGCTCTTTGGCTGATGGAATAATACGGAGCAGATTGGTGGAGATCTGCAAGCCGTGTTGTTTGATCTTTCCTCTTCACGCCACGTTTGCTGGCACTCACCGTCTCAGCCTCACCGCATGGCGCGAGCGGCACTGGCGTGGCCTCAACCTGCCTGCCAGCTTTCTTCCCCCTCCTCTCTCTCTCTTTCTCTCTCCATGCCAGACTTATTCCCTCATGGCTGTTCTTTACACATTTTGCGCCCCATTTTACAAGAGCTAAACTAGTGCAATCACAGGACGAATAGTTCAATATACATATGAATGGCCCATACGCTCATTTTCATGATGGACACAAAAGAACTCTAGTAGCGGTACATTCAATTCATCTGCTCAAGGCCAACGCAGACCTCACATATTCTGTACAGAAAGACGGACGTTCATGAATTGTGATGGCCAGACTAGAGATTCTCCAGAGAGTTTGGGAAGTGTGGACATCTGAGGATCCTCAAATGGCACCTTGAGTATCTTTTCATTTTTAATTTTTAATTTTACAGTGTACACAACGTTACAATTGTACAATGTATGCTCTCTTATTCCAGAGCGTTCACCATCTGTATTTAATGCGCAAGGACAGTTTATTAAAGAAATGGTAATAATTCGACCATTCGTTTAAAATAAAATTCCTCTCTGGAACATAAAATGAAAAATTTTAAATAATGCATTAGTTGTTTTTTGCTCATGCGGTTGCAATGAATGGAGACTGGAGCTTTCAGGCTTCAAAAAGGATGCAAATGCACCAGAAGCATCATAAAATGGTGAATGGACCTGTGCACTATATTTAAAGTCTATAAAAGCTTTGTGCAACAAACAGTTCATTTTTCATTGTTCACTGATAATTAGTGAGCTGTCAATAATGAGTTCATCATTGAGAACTGGATCAGGCTGATTCTTGAATGAATCTTTCAGAATTTGTGAATTGAATCAAATGATTCATTTAAAAGATCCAATTCACTCATGAACATGAAGACATGATATTTAGTGAACAACAACATACAAATAGAGTGCACACTCAAGTTCTAATTCACTCTGGTTCATTTTATATTGAAAAGAATGGATTTATTCAGACATCTTGTAGGTCAGGGTTCGATTGCTCTAAGAAATCGTTCTTTAACTGTTACGCTTTGTTGTTTTTTCCTTCCTTTTTGTCACGATGGGTGGGAAAACCTGGGGCTAATTTGGTAATAATAGTGTTTCATGATGTGTAAGCCCAATTTGCACACTTTCTTTGCCATTTCCCCGCTCTGCCGTGCTATCTCGCCACATCTGCCTCTTATCTCCTCAGCGTGAAGCACTTCATTTGAGGCTAATGGCATATGCCTGATTCTAATCTCTTCCATTCATTCCTCCACTGTGAGATGGAGATCTTCATTGGCAGGATGAGACAGTATGTTGAAAAAAGGGCATGTTAATGAGCCGTGCTGACTACTTCTTCTTCTCTGCTTTTGAGGGTCAAAGGCAGACGGAGCAAAGATTGAGTCGAGGAAACCGCAGAGATGGCAGCTTTGCGTGAGGGCGCCAAACAGTTGTTATTAAAGGGACAGAAGACATGCTTTATTTGGAGGAGATATTTAAGGATTAAAACCCTTAAAGAGAAAGCTCCAGAAACATTGTTTTGTTTGTTTGAGATGTCCAAAGTACAGTGGGAATGGAAAGTATTCAGACCCCCTTAAATTTTTCACTCTTTGTTATATTGCAGCCATTTGCTAAAATTATTTGTTTATTTTTTTTCCTCATTAATGTACACACAGCACCCCATATTGACAGAAAAACACAGAATTGTTGACATTTTTGCAGATTTATTAAAAAAGAAAAACTGAAATATCACATGGTCCTAAGTATTCAGACCCTTTGCTGTGACACTCATATATTTAACTCAGGTGCTGTCCATTTCTTCTGATCATCCTTGAGATGGTTCTACACCTTCATTTGAGTCCAGCTGTGTTTGATTATACTGATTGGACTTGATTAGGAAAGCCACACACCTGTCTATATAAGACCTTACAGCTCACAGTGTTTGTCAGAGCTAATGAGAATCATGAGGTCAAAGGAACTGCCTGAAGAGCTCAGAGACAGAATTGTGGCAAGGCACAGATCTGGCCAAGGTTACAAAAAAATTTCTGCTGCACTTAAGGTTCCTAAGAGCACAGTGGCCTCCATAATCCTTAAATGGAAGACGTTTGGGACGACCAGAACCCTTCCTAGAGCTGGCCGTCCGGCCAAACTGAGCTATCGGGGGAGAAGAGCCTTGGTGAGAGAGGTAAAGAAGAACCCAAAGATCACTGTGGCTGAGCTCCAGAGATGCAGTTGGGAGATGGGAGAAAGTTGTAGAAAGTCAACCATCACTGCAGCCCTCCACCAGTCGGGGCTTTATGGCAGAGTGGCCCGACGGAAGCCTCTCCTCAGTACAAGACACATGAAAGCCCGCATGGAGTTTGCTAAAAAACACCTGAATAAGATTCTCTGGTCTGATGAGACCAAGATAGAACTTTTTGGCCTTAATTCTAAGCGGTATGTGTGGAGAAAACCAGGCACTGCTCATCACCTGTCCAATACAGTCCCAACAGTGAAGCATGGTGGTGGCAGCATCATGCTGTGGGGGTGTTTTTCAGCTGCAGGGACAAGACGACTGGTTGCAATCGAGGGAAAGATGAATGCGGCCAAGTACAGGGATATCCTGGATGAAAACCTTCTCCAGAATGCTCAGGACCTCAGACAGGGCCGAAGGTTTACCTTCCAACAAGACAATGACCCTAAGCACACAGCTAAAATAACGAAGGAGTGGCTTCACAACAACTCCGTGACTGTTCTTGAATGGCCCAGCCAGAGCCCTGACTTAAACCCAATTGAGCATCTCTGGAGAGACCTAAAAATGGCTGTCCACCAACGTTTACCATCCAACCTGACAGAACTGGAGAGGATCTGCAAGGAGGAATGGCAGAGGATCCCCAAATCCAGGTGTGAAAAACTTGTTGCATCTTTCCCAAAAAGACTCATGGCTGTATTAGATCAAAAGGGTGCTTCTACTAAATACTGAGCAAAGGGTCTGAATACTTAGGACCATGTGATATTTCAGTTTTTCTTTTTTAATAAATCTGCAAAAATGTCAACAATTCTGTGTTTTTCTGTCAATATGGGGTGCTGTGTGTACATTAATGAGGAAAAAAAAAAGAACTTAAATGATTTTAGCAAATGGCTGCAATATAACAAAGAGTGAAAAATTTAAGGGGGTCTGAATACTTTCCGTACCCACTGTACATCCATAGTATCTGTCAGAGCTTTTAAACCTTTTTTCCACGTCACATGATCTTCTTTCCTCAAAATCTGTTTAGCTGTCTGGTTACCAATATTAGAGAGACATCTACATTAAGTGTAAATTTTGTCTTCAAAATTATTTACTTTTCCTTTTTAATTTTTTATGTGTTTTATTATTAAAAATTTAGCTTTTTAATATGCATATTTAAAGTTGTAAAGCATATGCATATGTAAAGTTGTCTCTAGGGTTTTCACTTTTATATTATTTTTATTGTCTATAATTATTATAAAAACGATTTTATTATATAAATGACTTTTCTGTATTAAAATTTACTTTACTTACTTTTTTCTTATGTAAACTGCATTGACAAACTAACTTTAAATCTGATATATAAAAATAATTATTTATATATATATATATATGCGCATAGGCTATTTATCGTATTCTGTTTTATTAATAATAATTAAATCTGTTTTCATATGCATATTTATAATTTACATTTTATTTTTACTTTAAATGATATATTATTGTTTATATTTGATTATTATTTAATATTAATTTTGTATATTTATATTTGTTCTTATATTTTGCTTTTGCCTCTTTTTGCATATGCTACCTATATACATATGCACACGTTGTCAGAATTGTTGATACCTTTGGTAAATATGATCAAAGAAGGTTGTGAAAATTAATCTGCATTAATTCTTTTGATCTTTTATTTAAAAAATTCACAAAAATCTAATCTTTCATTGGAGAATAAGAATTTAAAATGGAGGGAAATATCTTTATGAAATAAATGTTTTTCTCTAATACACATTGGCCACAATTAACGGCACCCTTTTATTCAATACTTTTTGAAACCTCCATTTGCCAGTTTAACAGCTCATAACGCCTGATGAGGTTCGAGAACACCTGACCAGAGATCAGAGACCATTCCTTCATCCAGAATCACTCCAGACCCTTTAGATTCCCAGCTCCATGTTGGTGCTTCTTCTCTTCAGTTCACTCATTTTCTACAGGGTTCAGGTCAGAGGACTGGAATGACCAGCAGAAGCTTGGTTTTGTGCTCAGTGACCCATTTTTGTGTTGTTTTTGATGTTTGCGTTTGGATTATTGTACGGTTGGAAGAACAAAACATGGCCCATAAGATTTCTAACAGAGTCAGTCACTTATTGTTTTTTTTTTTTATCTGTTGGTATTTGATAGAATCCATGATGCCATGTGTCTAAACATGATGTCCAGGACCTCCAACAGAAATATAGGCCCGCAACATTAAAAATACAGCAGTATATTTCATTATACACATGGGGTACTTTTTTATCCCTGTGTTCAAACCCATCTTGAGTGTTTGCTGCTAAAAAGCTAATTTTTTTAGTTTCGTCTGACCATAGAAGCCAGTCCCATTTGAAGTTTCAGTCATGTCTGATAACTGAATATGCTGGAGTTTGTTTTTGGATGAGCGAGGAGAATTTTTCTTGAAACCCTCCCAAACAACATGTGGTGATGTGGGGGCTGTTTGACTTGTTTTTTAAAGGTTTTCTGACCCCGAGACTCAACTATTTTTTGCAATTCTCCAGCTGTGGTCCTTGGAGAGTCTTTAGCCACTCAAACTCTCCTCCTCACCGTGCATTAGGACGATATAGACACACGTCCTCTTCCAGGCAGTTTCGTAACATTTTCTGTTGATTGGAAATTCTTAACCCTCTGGGGTCTGAGGTCAGTTTGGGGCCCTTGAGATGTTTTGACATGCCCTGACATTTGTGCTTATTTCAGCTACTTATAACAGACTATTGGCCAACATTTTTTATTTTTTTTTATGTTCAGCCCAAACTGTGCTACAATAATATGTGAGCAAGATTGATGTATATGTTTGCATTTTTTAGAAAAAAAAGATTATACGTGATTAGTAAGTTTTGGGGGGGGGAAATGTTGCTGAAATAAGGCCATAAAACACATACTGAATAGTTCTGAATAAGACTTTTGAGTAATCTGTCTTGTAGGCTAGAATATTCATGTCAAAATGATGTGAAAATCATCTTGCTTGCTCCTTCACGGAAAACAATATATTGATTTAAATGTTTAAAGACATGTTTTGTGATCGAAAGCCTATATGCGAGGGAGTGGCAATGGCCTTGAATATTAAGTGCTTCTCACCTGAGAGACAAAGGGCCCTCCCCTAATGGTCCATCAGTGTGACTGTGACTTTGAGGCAGGTAAGACAGAATGTGAGGAGATTGAAAAAATGGGTTTTTTAAATTATTTGTATTTTATTGACAACACGGTATAATCAAAACATATATAATGAAGGTCAAAGACACATTATTGTGCACACTGATCTAACCACAGAGATGTGAACAGACTTTGAGTCATTCCTGCAACAGATTCTGTTCAACAAGTGAAACAAGTAAATCATATCTGATATTTACGTGTTATTTAAGTGTTTCTGCTTCTTTCCATGGATTCAAGAAGAAATAAACATAATCAGTAGTCAAGGAGCTTGTTTTACCATAGAATATCAGTGTAGTAGGAAAATAGTTTGAAGAAAGTCATCAGGATTCATCTGTGGTGCAAGTATCTGATTCAATAAAATAAAAACAACAACAACAACAAAAAAACATTTGTGAGCATGTTAATATCAGGAGCATCTGTAGGTTTTGTAGCCATAGACTCACGCATGCTTTGTACTCATAAAAAGACATTTTATATCTGAGAAACTAATTATTATTGTTTAGCACGTTATTAAAATATATTTCTGTACAGAGTAGGCTATTAATAATAAACATGTTCTAAACATACTTAGACTCGTAGCATTCATCATGTTACAGTGTACACTCATGTTACTTTTATTGTTTTATATATAGCATGAAAACATCATCGTGCCATAAGAAATTTAAATACAATGAATTGCCTATTGTATTCAGAATGTTTTACTCGATTTCAAACATTGTAGTCAGGAATTATAGTTTAGGAAAAACCCAACTATGATTTTGTAGTCATATAGCCCATGTATGATTTTATAGCCTATGATATGATTCTGTAGCCATAGAACACATGCTTTGTACTATAAAAAATGATATTTTATATCTGAGAAGCTTATTATTATTGTTTAGCGCGCTATAATAGCATGTCAATAATAAACATGGTCTAAACATTCTTAGACGCGTAGCATTCATCATGTTATAGTTTGGGAACAACCCAACTAGTAAATGTGTTCATGTTTATGTCACAACAACACGTTAACTAATGCAAAAAAGAAACCTTACTTACTCGTCAGATTGATCTACTCTACTGGATGAAATCTTGTTCTTCTTTTGAGGGAAATCCTGCCTTTATGCAGCGAGTCTTCTTCCAGAAACGAACAGTAGCCGTGATGAATGATCTACTCGCTCTTTGTTTGCGTTGGGCGTTTACATGTGCACGCGTTTCACGTGGATATTTATATATGAACGGCGCAAGCCGCGCGGGGGAGGATTACTTTATCACAGAATATTTGTTTTTGATATGATAATTTGGACTTTGTTTACCCTCCTGTTTATATTTCTGTAAAACAGGAAGCCATGGCTGGATATAAATGTTCATAATCACACTGGAGTGCTCAAAATGGGAATATACTTCAGAGATATTTTACTCATAAGAATTTCTAGGGGTACTAATAATTGTCCAACGTGTATTTGAGAAAAACATTTATTTCATAATGAGATTTACCCCCATTTTAAAATCTTATTCTCCAATGAAAGGTTAGATTTTTGTGAATTTTTAAAATAAAACATCAAAAGGATTAACAATGCAGATTAATTTTCACAGCCTTCTTTGGTCATATTTACCAAGGGTACCAACAATTCTGACCATGTGTATATAGCCATAGAAACCAGAAAACTGTAAATAGTTATCTGTATCATTAGTAGGGCTGGGTATCGTTCAAAAATTTTCGATACCGATACCTTGAGTTCGATACCGGTTCCTGAACGATACTTTTTTCGATACCAATTTTATGAAATCAGTTTTAACAAGATTACATTATCTCAAAAAACTATTTTTTCAGCTTGTTGACATTTATACAGACTCAAAGCCTCATCTCCTGAGCCACTGCACAAAGGAACAAAATATATCTGACACAATAAAGCAGTGCAAATAATTTTAATAAAGTTCAAATAGTTTTCAGTTTACACATCTGTTAGGCTACATTTACACTAGTGTGTCTTCAATTTAAAACGCATAGCTCAGACAGAATCATAATTTCTATTAATTTATTCTTGGTTGTTAAAGACTTCAAGAAATTGAAAATCTTTATCCACTTTCATAAGTGGGCGTTTTATTGTTATTAAATTCTGGTGTAGTGTGTCTAATTATTTGAATGCTTAAAAACAACTTAGTTTATTCAAATTTATTCTTAAAATAGCCTTATGAAATGTTTTATTTTTCCTCAGAAATTCTGTGTTCTGTATCTGGCATAAAACATTAATTTCATTTATCTTTAAATTATTGAAAATCAAAGTTTGTTTATTTATTTTGGCAAACAAAGGGGGTTTACTATTAAAATTAAAACATGGAAGAAATGTACTATCTGCTGAACAATAGTACTGTAATATATTTCTGCCGCAGTGTCTTCCAAGTTAAACCAAACTTTTATTTTGACGGGTTGCCGTGAATACCTTACAGTTCTGTGTGTATATGATATGACGCTAGTTTTACTCGAATCAAACGGTAAAAATGCTCATGAAGTGACTCTCAGAGCAGTTCTGGAGATGTTGTTCATGTGTTTATGTCCTCATTTAGTGAGAAGGCAGACGCTGAAACGGATGTCAAACACTGATCAAAACACTGATTGATCAATCTGCGCCACATCGCTTCTAGTCGAACACACCTAGGCCTCACTGACGTTGATGAGATTAACCCCTTAGGTATCGAAATTTGGCACCAAACAACAAGACGTTTTTCGAAACTCGGTGGTATCGAGGCAATTCGGTCGGTGCCTGAAAAGTATCGAAGTCGATACCCAGCCCTAATCAAATTGTATATTATATATATTTATATACTGTATATGCATATGTGTGTGTGTTCTTGTTTATGCTACATTGTGAGGACCAAATGTCCCCACAAGCATAGTAAAACCTGAAATTTTTTACATTTGTCCCCATGAGGGGGAAAAAATATTAAAAATAGGAAATTATGTTTATCTGAAAGTGTAACAAAGCAAACAGGTTTTCTGTAAGGGGTAGGGTTAGGGTTAGGGTTGGGTTAGGGGATAGAAAATATTGTTTGGTCAGCATAAAAGTAATAGAAGTTTTTGGAAAGTCCCCACAATTAACAGAAACAAGTGTGAGTCTGTGTGTGTGTGTCTGTGTGTCTGTGTGTGTGTGTGTGTGTGTGTGTGTGTGTGTGTGTGGCATACAAGACGCTGCAGCATCGCAGTGTACTTGTTTTTCTATTCAGGTGGAGACTTAAACCTGAATACACACAGACTCATGGGGACTCGTGTCACGGTGGGGACCTAAATTGAGGTCCCCACGGGCAAACAAGCTAATAAATCACACAGAATTAAGTTTTTTTTGAAAATCTAAAAATGCAGAAAGTCTCCTGTAAGGGGTAGGTTTAGGTGTAGGGATGGTGTAGGGCAATAGCACATACAGTAAGTACAGTATAAAAACCATTACGCCTATGAATGTCCCCACAAGGATAGCGCAACAAGTGTGTGTGTGTGTGTGCGTGTGTGCATGCATGCGTGTGTGTCAAATATTTTTAATGTTAAGTAAAACATTTTTCCAATGATACAAACATGGATATTTTTGTGGTCAAAATTGTGTTTGTATGTGGGATGATTCTTGCATTTTTCTGAGCTTTCCTCAACTACCAGGGCTCTTGGTAACTGCAAATGGATTGTAAGATGCATTGGCCTTTCAACACTCACAACCAGACGAGCTATTGCAGCAAACACCCAAAGGGACGTAAATAAAGTTGCACTTGACTGGCAGAGCTCTTGATGTTCCATCACCTTCCTCACTGTGTGTCTGAGCTCACGGTAAAAGGGAAGTAGAGAGCGGGGATCGCTTGTACTGTCTGAAACACTGGGTTAGTCTCTCAGCCTCCTGGGCAACATATGGAGGGCTCTGAGTTGTTGCTGTACATCTCAACTGCTGCGGTACAAAGTGGCGCTCTAACTGCAGCCCTTGAGATCTCATTAGAGGCCTGATTCAGCGGCGTGGCTTTGGGAAGTTGCCGTGGGCTGAACAGTCTCGACCAAGACAGGATCTGTACTGCCTGCCAGATCATAAACAACATTTGCATATAATGTCAGTGTTTGGCAATATCCTTTAGCAAAGGCACTATCTACCCTTTGACAGTTCCTCAACAAAAACAACAAAAAATGCAAAGCTGAAAGGTAAACGGCGGTGTTTAGTATTCAAGTGAACATCAACAACAATGCAAAGATATTTGGATTGTTCATCTCAAGTAATTGTTTCTTCTTTTCTTTCTTGTGAAAGGGAAAGAAAAATGAAGTCTTATCAAGCAAGTGTGCTTAGCGTGAGGAAAAATCTGTAGTTGCTGAAAATCTTCTCTTCTGCTCTATTCCCATCCAGTTCAAATATGGTCCATTGAGTTTCATCAAATTTGATGTTAATGGTGAGAAACATCATGGCGTCAAGCCTGGCGCAACACAACTTGACAAGCCTTATTTGAATTAATAATGCCTTTTAGCTTTCATGTGAGCAATAAATGTGAAGATATTTGGTTTAGCTTGGTAACTGTTTCTCCCTTTCTTTTTTTAAATCCCCTAAAAATATGAATTAGTATGATTTCAATGTTTACTGAAATCTTACTCAATTCAACTATGACCTGTCAAGGATGATGCATTTAAGAATCATATTACGCTTGATTACATCTGTTTCTCCCTTACTTTCTCATGAAAAAGACACAAAAATGTATTTTCTGAAGCAGTCTGATAGTTTTATGCGAAGAAAAGACTGCAATTTAAAATCTTCCAGTCAGAACGTAATGGAGTGCTGCAGGAAATCATTTTTGAAGTTCATTTTTGAACTTCTGTTTCCATCGTCTTGAAGTCAAAGGGTTTTTCAAATAAGTTTTTGGTTAAAAGTCTGAAAAAGGCCTGTGGTTGACAAAAACTCAAGATAATTGTTTTATTCTCTAACATAATCAGTAATACTCATGTTTTTTGTTTTTTTTTGTTTTTTACTTTTAAGTGGCTTGGAAAAAGGTTTTGAAAAAGGTGGCAAAATGGATCTACAGGTTTTCGGGGACATCATCACGCCAAACTCATCTTCTCACTAGTCCGCTTTTTCTAACCTTGCAAACTCTTAGAACTTTCCAATTTGTAGATTTAAAATAAAAATTAAAAGAGTTGACGAAAGCTTAAAGGATTAATTCACTTCCAGAATTAAAGTTTCCTGGTCATTTACTCACCTCCATGCCATCCAAGATGTTCATGTCTTTCTTTCTTCAGTTGAAAAGAAATTAAGGTTTTTGAGGAAAACATTCCAGGATTTTTCTCCATATAGTGGACTTCAATGGCGGCCAACGGGTTGAAGGCCCAGCCGAGGAATAAGGGTCTTAATGTGGTCTGTATTACACTAGCTCTGCACTTTAGCTTTTTACATCATGCCAGTTGTATTTGGGTTCAAAATTCATAAAAGTTGTGCTCATTTGTGAGATCAGATTATCATGATAAACAAATTGTGCATGAATCATAACCTATTGTTAGTCACAGAGTTTTTTTTTTTTTTCTCTGCAATAATCTAAAAGCCAATGGAAAAATCCTGTCAGGTTTTCATTGAGGGATCCAGGGTGATGCTAACTTTCAGTTAGGCCTACAAAAATACGTCATCCCTTCAGCACTCTATTCCAAAGTGACTCATCATGTTTGATGTCAATGATGAGAAACCCAAAAACCAGTGGCGTTTGGCACGAGGACATCAAACCTTAGCACAACACGTTTTGACTCCCCATATTTCACATTCAATATTCATGCAAACTTCAGCAACAATGAGAAGGTATTTGGAATGTTTATCTCCAGCAATTGTTTCTCCCTTTCTTCCTCATAAAAATAAAAGCAAAAATCTCTTTACTCAGTTAATTATCATGCTCACCCTTGGGTGACTCAAAGCTGCACAATTTCTCTCCAGATACTGCCGTTACTTTAGTGGCGTCACTGTTGCGGAGCGCACCGCATATTAGCGCTGGAGTAATTAGGTGGCATTAGGTATTATTCACACCTATCCAACTGTATTAAAGCGTCGTTACAGTGGCAAGCTCCGCGTTAATGAGAGCGTCTAAGCCGCTGCGCCATCGAGGACGCGCCGTGCCCCCCCACCCTCGCCGCTGTATTTGTCATGCGGCGTAGTCTCACACAATCAGCCTTCGGTTCCTCTGTAATTGCGGCATGGAGCTCCACACAATGATAGGAGCTGAGAGAATACAGTCGCCTTGACAGATGTTGTAGGTCTTTGGGGATAAATAAAGAAAAAACAGGCGTAACCTTTTTTACTTGAACTGTAAATCACTTTGTGCTGCTCGCTCTCTCTCCGCCCTCCCTCTCGCTCTCCGTTATAGATGGAAAATAAATAATGTGTGAAGGTGCGATGATTTGGGTGATTTAGGGCGAGCTTTGAGAAGCGTATTACGGGGGTCTGACAGGCGAGTGGAGATAGTCGGGCGGTGTTAAGAGGCTGGGATAAGAGGCTGTGACATTATGTCTGCGGGGTTAAGGTGTCGGGCGTCAAAGCATCAGCTGCTATTACTGGATCAATACCTCTCAGTTTTGCACTTATCTCTGGGCTGATGGTGAGCAGCTTTACTGGATGCACACCAGGGACTGAGCGCCGACTTCCCTTCTGTATCTCTCTCTCTCTCTCTCTCTTTCTCGTTAGATAATGCCGGTGAGACCTTGAGAAATTAGTATCTGTGTAGAGAGTTCAGAGTGAAGCATTTCTTGCCTCTGTGTGCACTTTAAGTGCAGTTGTCGTTTTCTTTCCCTTTATGCAGTGGTTTTGTCACAGACTTCTGTTTTCATACAAGGAGAATAGTGACATGATAGTATTGTTATTTTAAAAAGAAGCATGTTGCATTACTCCGAATAAAATAGAAATAATAGAGCTGCATTTCTTGATTGAAATATCAATTTCAAAGTAAAAGTAAAGGGGCAATTGGCTCTTTTTACTACAACGTGAGCCTTCCATTCCTACAGCCAAAATTTTGAGCATTATTATTCCTTTTTTATTTACGGTTCTCAGGAAAGAAGATTTCCTGTAGCTCAAATAGTACAGCATGGCGCTAGCAATGGCAAGATCATGGGTTCGATTCCCAGGGAAAGCAAGAGCTGATAAAATGTAAAAACCGTAACTTGAATGCAATGTAAGTCGCTTTGGATAAAAGCGTCTGCTAAATGCATAAATGTAAATACAACAAACTTTATATACATTTAATGTAAATCATTATATTTTTATATATTCTTCGTATTGGAAAATAATCCCTCCTGTGATCCCTCAGGTATAACTAAAACAAATACTGAAACTAGAATTAAAACCATTAAAAAAGACAAGAAACTTGAAATAAACATTAAAATAAAATAAAATATATATTTAAAAAAAAAACATTCATTTGACAAGGCAACATTTCTCATTTTAATTTAGTTTAACTTGATGTTCTAAAATAGCTAAAAACTAAAATGAAAATAAAAAATTATATAGATATCAAAAAACAAGAACTACTGAAAATGAAAGAAATGACAAAATTAGTAAAATTTTTGCAAATATTAAAATTAAAACAGAAAATTTATTTTTCGAATATTAATAAAAACTGTAATAGTTTCTCAATTATAATAAAATAACAAACTAAAATAACAGGTCAAATTTACCCCAAAGTAAAATGTACTAAATAATCATTTGTAATGATTATTATAATCCATATATACATATAATAAATAATATCTATAGTTATTATTCAATATTTAAAGAACTGTTTTACTGTATTTTGGATCAAATAAGTGCATCTTTGTTGATGTCTTTCAAAAACATAAAAGAAAAACTTACTAAGCCCAAAACTTTTAATATAATATATTTTAAAAGGCAACTCTGATGTAAATCCAAGAAGTTATGCAATACTTCCAAACAAGTAATCTGATTATGTAATTTATTACCCTCATCGCTGGTTATGGTGTGTAAGGTAAGCCAAATGTCCTCTTGAAATGTCCTGGTGCATCAGTACAGGAGAGAGTGATTTATTGTGTTAGCGTCAGGCCACAGAGAGAGTGTTCCGGTCACGGCTGTCCTTTGGTTTTTATGGAGGAAAATGTTGTCAGGAGTGGAAAAGAGCCAAAAGTGAGCAAGTTCCCCAATGGGGCGTTTGCCTACTTTCAAGTCTTTCATTAAACTTCAGAAGCCAGAGTTAATCCTTGCTACAGCATACAACAAAAACGCTGCATTCAACAATTGAAAAGGAGAAAAAAAAAAGAAAATATGAGGAGGGGGGAGGATGGAAAAAGAGAAAAGAACAGGCCCGATCGCTCCATATTCATATTCCTATGCAGCCGTTATCACTTAAAAGGCTTTCTAATTACAACAACAAGACAAAAACTCCTTGGATTCATTCCAGACCCGCTAAATGATAAAATAAGCTCGCACTCTCTCTGCCGCTTAATCTCCGTAAAGCACCTTGGAGCGTCATCTCCCAAATACATGCCACTGAATGTGGAAATGCCATTTGGAGATGCAGGTGTGACATTTGATAAGAAACTTCTGGATTAAATATGTTCAGCTAATGAGGAACCCAGCTACCATCAGGGCAAACTATTGGTCGGATTGTGTGCGGGCAGATAACATTCCACAACTCGATTATTAATAAACAGCCCCAGTCTCTCTCTCTCTCCCTCTCCTTCAGCTAGAGATGTTGTTTCTCATTAAGGATGAGAGTGAGAGAGGGTGTGGGTTTAAAAGTGCATGTTAATGCTCCACTGAAACAAAAGTTGAAAGCAGAAATGAGTTGAGATCAGGGGCTGGGAGGGTGATGGTGGCTTCGGGGCAAGCGTGTCGTCCGCTAAGCGCTTGGTGCATTGAGCCTGAAGTCCCCTGCCCAAGCTTGACATTTAGAGTGATTTGGAGCAGATTAAGGCCGCATTAGTGCCGTGGCCTGTCAAAGGGCCGTTAATGAGGTGTGGGGGGCATCCGGACTCAAACGATGGTCCCGGATTCGGACTCGATGCACCGATGCGCTGTAGCCGGTGGAAGCGATCAATAAACCCAGGCCGCACGCATCACAGCTGGCCCAGAGACTTTCTCGGAGGATAACTGGACTGCTGTGACGCTCCTGCCAAAGTCTCCGGCTCGTCTCATTGGAGAGTGTCCTTCTAAACCTGCTTAGCTCAGCCAGCCAGAGAAAGACTCTGCGAATGACGGCAGTGTGTTACCCGCACCACTGGCTGTCCACAAATATCCATATTTAAATTAAAATTAGAAAAACCAAATGTATTCTGAGCACCGGGTTTGGCAGGAGTTGAGGTATACTGTGAACTCTGCAAGACAAAAGCAGGTCAGACTAAAAAATGTAAGTGTTTTTTTTGTTTTTTGTTTTTTACACTTCGTAAATAATTGATTGACAAGTCAGCTAGGTTTTGTCCAAAATTTCTTTTCACATCTGTGATTGTGCTGAGTTTCCATGTTGGAAGAGTTGGCAAAATTGCCATGATTTGAAGCTTTTGTTGCAGTGTAGTTTCACACCTAAAATGGCAACAAACTTATAGACAGCTCAAAATCATAATTTCTTTTTATAATGGTAGTTGATGCATTTTTTTTTAAATGTTTAATCATCTCCACAAGTATGTTGTGTATATTTTAGTAACTGAAATTGTTTACTTTCTTGCGCAGGGTATAATGTGTGTGTGTATATATGTATGTATGTGTGTGTGTGTATATATGTATGTATGTATATATGTATGTGTGTATGTATGCATGTATGCATGTATGCATGTATGTATGTATATATGTATGTATGTATGTATGTATGTATGTATGTGTGTGTGTTTTTTCCCCCATTTTGTTACACTTGTGGTGTTGATTGTAAATAAATAAATAAATAATAAAATATATAAATAATAATAATAATTTTAAAAGATGAATAAATTACATTTTATATAATAAATTGCATAAAAAAATGATCACTAGTTCATTGTACTGTAGATGCCTCTGCAGTGAAGAAAATGCATTTTTCAAGTGCAAATACTCCAAACTATAGCAATTTTTCAATATTATGTATAAAGATGATTATTTAAAAATAGCTTTGGTCCAAATAATTGCAAACTAGATCATTGTGCAAACACCTGATGACTAGTCAACTAGATACTGCCTGAAATTGGCATTTTTGAATATTCATTGTTCCCACAAGTTTATACAAATTGTATGTATAAACATTATTATTTAGAAAATTGCTTTGGTCCAAAAAAACAATAAAAACTCAACTGAAAAATCATGTTGCAGTCCACTTTCTAAGAGTATAATATGTTAACTACCCATAAGTTTAAAATTAATATTCCAAACTCTCAGTTTGAGTTTGATGCTCAAAAATGAATATTCTGTATGAAGTGCATACATTAGCTGCAAAATAAAAACACTGGCCATTTTGCATTGTTTTAGCATGTGCAAATGAAGGTTGCTGGTGTCACGCTGTCGCTGAAGAAATGCTTTATGATGATAATGAGAAGTTGGGTTAATTTTCAGTCTCTGCCATCAGCCGTGAGAAGTTCACAGACCCGCTGTTCAACGCCGCCCAAACGGGGCCACCGCGCAGATAACGAACGGTGACGATGTCACGTGCCGGTGGCGGCGGTCAATTACAGAGACAATTGAAACCACGAGCTAAATGAATCATTCAGACAGCATATCAAATGCAGCCGCCACAGACTGGCATGTTGCACGTGTGTGTGTGTGTGTGTGTGTGTGTGTGTGTGTGTGTTCATTTAAAAGATAAACAAAAGAGCAATCTGCAATCCACTGTCATTAAAGAGCCAGATAGATTTATGTATTTGACCCTCATCATATTTAAATGGCAGCATAAATAAAGTTTTCTTGAACTGTTGTTGGAGGATGGCAGTGTATCTGCAAGTCTCAACTAGACATGCTAGTATTACAGAAGCTACTTTAATACTGTAGCTTGCCAAGGTATAATCTACTCATAATTTAAAATATAAGACTGTGCAAGCTGCTAACAAGAGGTATCTGACAATATTGCAGCTACTGTATTGTTGCATGAATGTACAGTATACGTACTTACTGCAAATTGCCCCCAAAATAGCTTCAATTTAGCAGAAGTAGTTGTTAATGAAAAATATTTTTATTGTATAAGTCTATAGGCTATTATAAATCATAAATATTATAAATAATATATAATTTATATAAATAATTAACAATTAATGTATAGTTTAAATAATAATTAAATAATTAATTAAATTATTGTAAATATAAATGATATAAATTATATTTTATAGTCAAATATTATTAATTATAATATATAAAATTATATGAATATATAAACATATAATAATTCTAAAAATATTATATAATTATATAGGAGCATCACTGGCTAATTTACATAAAATATATAATTTTGTACAAAAAGAAAAATGTAAAATTTCGGATTTCAAAAATCTGTAAAATGAATGAATTAAAAATAATTAAATAAAATTTCTCAATCAATAAAAGTATTATTATTATTTATTTTATAGCAAAATATACAGTAATGTAACATTACAATAATTAGATATAAATTATATATTAAAAATACATAATATACAGTAAATAGTGATATAATCTAATTAACATTAAAATTATGGTATTTTAAGTGCTGTTTAATGAGTTCATTTAAAAAAAATATCAGAACAAACCGATTCACAAAAATGAATCAGACTAACCAATGCGATGTAAAGCATGCAGTAAAACATGTAGTTGAATTAGTAGTGCGACTACATTTTGTTAGCTACTCCCCAACAGCTGATGATCAGTGAATGTTGTGCAGACAGAAGTGTGATGGTGGAAGTGAGGTAATGGACATCATAAAATTGAGTTGTACAAGGTGTGCTGCACATTTCATAGTTTTTTTTCCCACCCTCGTTTTCTCTCCTTCCTTTATGTGGAGGGAATAAAAGCCATCGGAAGAGACTTTCATCTCGGTAGGCCATGCGACAGCTAATCTTTCCCTCCTCTGCAACAACATTTCCACTCCAGTTCCTATCCACTCCAGATGTATTTGCTCTCCGCACCTGCTCGTGTCCCGTTAAGATTTAAACGGCAAACACAGAATGCCCAAGATAACCTGCACGCAGGGGCTTTTGGAGACACTTTACTCCCTCGACATTATTTTAAAAGAGCAGATCTGAGCGCTCCGCCGCCGCTCGAGAGAGACGCGATTATCTTTTGCGATCCCTCTGCGACGCACCTCGGCCATTCATCTCGCTCTCTCTCTCTCACACACACACACACACACATGCAAAGGCCTGATCTGAATTTAAGGATTTTGGCAGGTCTGACTGTAGCGTCTGCGTTGTGACTCTCTCTGATGAATCGCTCTCTGTCGTATGGAATCCTGCAAATCCTGCTCTTTATCAAAGGCATTACTGTATATCACTGCACCCTTTTTGATGCAGCACATGTACGTTTGCTTTCTTTCTGACATAGTGCAATTCTTTAAACATGCTGTAGTTATTGACTCGTTATGGATTTTTTGTTTTTCTTGTAACATTTTCCTCAGCTCTTTCATTAACTCATGGAGTTCTCAGTTATGTTTCAGTTAACTGTCAGTCTGACTCTTGAGAGGAACAAAAACAGACAAATGAGGTCATTGTTGACATACAGGAAGAGTGTGGGGCTATTAGATGAATGTGTATATCAGCTCCTTTATTTAGAATAGGTAGAATGTGATGAGAAATGTTCATATTGAGATTTTTGATTTAGTGTTTTGGCAAAGCTAAACTCAAGTTTTCAAATTTTTCTCTGGATACAAAAATGAGAAACTAGACTTTAGACGTATTTTTGATAGTTGCTGATTAAGAGAAAGAAAAGAGATATTACAGCTGGAGTCTTTAAAAGTTTTAATGTTTTGTAAGAAGACTCTTGTGCTCACCATGAATGCATTTATTTAATCAAAAATACAGTAAACACAGTATTATTGTGAAATATTACAATTTAAAATAACTCTTTTAATATTTGAATATTTTAAAATGTAATTTATTCCTGTGATGCAAAGCTGAATTTTCAGCATCATTACTCCAGTGTCACAAGATCCTTCAGAAATTATTCTAATATGCAGATTTTTTTATATAATTATCAATGTTAAAAACATAAAACAATATTTTGTGGAAACTGTGGTACATTTTTTTTTCAGGATTCTTTGATGAATAGAAAGTTAAAGAGAACTGCATTTATTTGAAAAATAAATCTTTTGTGGCATTATAAAAGTCTTTCCTGTCAATTTTCATAAATTTAAGAAGTTAAAAAAATAATAAAATGTTTAAAGAAAAATTGAGATCTCTTATAAAAATCTGGATTAGTACGACTAGTAGCACTTAACAGTATTGCAAAAATAATAATTGTTTTTAAGTATGTTTCCTGTCTGTCATTGGTCAAACAACCTCATAGTCCCGCCCTAAACTCACCCTATTGGTTGAGCCAGCGTTCCTAGTTGGGATGCTCAAACAAACAGCAATGTTTTGATAGTGTCACAGTGTTTACACTTTTCTAAGGGAATCAGTCTACAAATTGCCTCCTTATAGTTGTCTGAATATTAAGCTGGGGCTGGAGAAATATTTTAACAGTCTGGTATTTTATACAAATTCATTTCATTTGACCTCTTGATGTAATGACCCTAATTGGCTCCCTCTCAGGCCAGTAAATCTGGACCCTCAGGACGGGACGGGCTGATGTATGTTAAGCACAGTAACTGTTTGCATTCTGCCTGTCAGGATTCTATTATGGAGCGTGCGGCGCTCCTTGTTTTGATACAGTGGTAATTTAAAGAGTGTCTTAATTGACTTGATTTCTTCCTGCATGCACCGCAGTGAGCCTTGTTGCTTTATTGGGCCACACACAATGCGCCAAGTTCAATTTTACCATTCATAATGAATGCAGTCGTGCCATTCAAATGCAGCCATAAGCACACAGCAGATAAGAATTTAATTAAATGTAGATTAAAACCAAACAGGAAAACACACTCGCTGATAATTTTTTATCACATCCCCTGGTCATATTTTTTTTTCCTCCTCCTTCGCACTTTCAACTTGTTCTTCCTTGGGCTACAGGACTCTCTCTCTCTCTTTCTCTCTCTCTCTCTCTCTCTCTCTCTGTCTCCCTCTATCGCTTTGCGAAGCTGTGAAAGTGGAAGCACCTTGTGCATCTGGCTTTTGGTGCCCTGAGATTGAATGGAAATGCGAGACGGGGAGCGTCGCTGGTTTAATCAGCGGAGGGAAGGAGAAATGAGGGGCAGGAGGAGGAGGGGGGAATCACAAACTTAACATGAGCTGAATTACATGCACAAACAAAATGTCATAGTGACATGTCTGCTGTTTCTGTTGGCTGGGGAAAATGCGACCTCAGCACATGTGTAAAGGGGGTAAAGTGTATATGAATGTAAAATATCTATTTTACACTGACGCATAGCTGCAAATGCAACATGCATTTTTCTGTCATTTTGGCATGAAAGCATCATGATTCCAAAAAGTATTTTGACATATTATATTATAATTGTGTGTGTGTGTGTGTGTGTGTGTGTGTGTGTTTTCACACAAAGTATAATTTATATATAGTCTTTTTTGTTGCTGTTGTTGTTAAATTGTTTGCTGTTTACTGTTACTATTTAAAATATATTATTGTTTAAAGTTAAAATTCTTTAATAATATCTTTCTTTTTAATAAATGACACTCGGTTTTGTTGTATAATGCAATGATTCAGCAATTTAAGCATGTGAAATTTACAAATACTTGGAGCCACTGTATATAAAGCAAATAAAAACAATTTTATAATGAATTAAATTGTCTTTATTTGCTGTATATGAAGACATTTTATTTTTCATTTATTTTCACAACAATATAAACATTGTGTTTTATGCAACTCAAAGGATAAAATCTGCATAAATGTTATGAAATGTTGAATGTTTTGTAGAAGTGTTTCACTGGACTAGCAGGAGGAGTTTAGCAGATGTTTTGCACTCATTAAAATGTTTCTGTATTCAGCATATCCTGAGCTACAGAGTATGTTTGCGCCTGAAAAAAAGCAGAACGTTCCCCATCTGGCACATTTATCCCTGTAAATATTTTGGGATATATTTGGGTTTGTTTTTGACACCTTTCCAAACTATTTTGCCATTTTGTGTCATTTTCCAAAGCGTGCTGTGAAGTGAAGCCTTTCAGCGCATATCGAGAAGTTTTAATGATGCTGTAGACATCAGCGGGAAGGATTTTCTTTTCAAAACAGTCCCTTTACCGCTTTATTTCTTCTCCTGGGATGACTGTCTTGCCGCACACACACACACACACACACACATCAGCTGAAGTGGGCACACCCTGGCGCAGCGTTTCCACCAGTGCCCGTTCCACGTTTGCTGTGGATGCCAGGGCTGGTGTGTGCTGCGGCGAGACCCAGCGAATCTGTTCCACTCTATTACCCTCGTGCCTGCCGCCCACCTTTACTGTGGGGAAAAGAGCAATTTCCTGTCGCAGTCTGTTTGATCAAGTGCTAAACCCTTATGATCAATAGAGAGACAGATGTCAGCTCCAGATGGCCGTGTGGCAGTACCTGGGGCAGTGGACGGGCCGTGCCAGGACGACAGCATGGCACTGTGCAAGGGCAGCAGTGTCCTCCCTCCGCACCAGCCGACAAACGCAATTAGATCCTTTAGCCGCTGACTGTTTATTTCAGACGCTCGAAGCAACGGAGGACGTAATTAGCTCACGCTTTGCACAATATGTGGAATTACAGAAGAGTCGTGGTGCAGGCGGCCGGGTTTCTTGGGTAGGATTGTACAGTAGGTTATGTCTTTTTTGTGCCATTGGCATTATGACAAAAATGATCTGCCTTCAAACAGGTTCCCGAACACTCCCTCATCCGTCATTGGTCAGACAAACAATGAGTCTATGGTTTAGTACAGGGGTTCACAAACTTTTTTGTTTTGTTTTTGACAGCAGAACCCCTTGGATACACTGGTTTTTAGAAACCCAGTCAAATGTATTATTATTATTACATTTGGTTGGGTTGTTTAACTCTAATTACTATATATATATATATATATATATATATATATATTACCATTGTAAATTACAATTGTACTGTAAAAGTATTATTATTATTTCTTTAGGAACCCAATCAAATTGAATCATTTATTAATAATAAAAATTATAATAAATTATTAATTAATTAATAAATAAATAAATTAAAGTGGAGCATCTATACAGTTATTTAAATCAATTATGGCCTTTGTTTTGATAATTGCACTAATGAATATAGCGACTGTCAGGCAGCCCCTTTTATTTATTTTAATTTTACATTGAATATAATTCATTACTAGATTTTCATCAACACACAAACCCCCTGCAGTTCCCTCATGAACCCCCAGGGGTTCGCAAACCCGCATTTGGGAACCCCTGGTTTACTGTATTATTGTAAAAAAGACAATCCTTATCCTCAAACGCCTCTTTTCCCAGAATGCACTTCCACTGCGAGACATCTTTGTCAGCTCTCCTCCTGCGATTTGTCCATGTCGCAGCGATCCGTCATCTTCCAAAATGGTTGACAGGTGCATCAATCTGGCTCAATCTCCCACGAAAAAACGCCACTGCCAGACGGCCCGAGTCGAGGTTTCCAAAGAGGAGAAGGAGCCATTTTTCCAGGCCGTGCATTTGCATGAGGGCAAGCGTCCACGGGCCCATGTGGCACGGGGACGGAGCCATGTTGGAAGAGAGCGGTCCCGCTGGAGCCCGGCCGTTCACCTGCTCCCCAGCGTGGAGCATGCTGGGAAGGGGACGCGGGCCACCGACCACAGCTGGGGGTCTGCTGTGCAGCTCAACACTACCGCTCCCCGCTGCCACGAAGGCGTGACGTCCCATTAACGCTGATGGTCAAGACGGGTGGCATGTGTGTGTCCCTCCCAGCGGGGGCCGCAGTAAACACATGTCGACTAGCCGCAACCGAAACGCAGTAACCTGACGAAGTGAGCACTGCTCTCGGTGAGAATGTTTGCTCAACGCTCTCTTTTACTCTTGAGTATTTCAAATCTGCAATCAGAATATTAAGATTTTCTTTTTTACCATGAGTGAGCTAATCTGTGCCGCTTCCCATGAAAAGTAGATCTCATTCTATTTTTATTTTTTTCCATAATAATGCATGTACACACAATGTGTCATTTCAAGCCAAATATATTTATTTTCCACTGCGGGATGCTTGCTTTTCATCCAAAAATGCTTTTGCAACATTCATGTGATGCATAAACAAAGTTTGGGCTTGACGTTAAACTGATGAGCGGATGTGTTTTTAATGCTAATTCTCATCACAGCTGTTGCTGTAAACACAGTAAATTAAAGCTTTTGTCAGTGTGATTCTCAAATCGGCAAATGAAAAGTACTTCTAAAGGGATTTGTCAAAATCAGCTTTTAATCATTAAATAAACATCACATTTTGACTATTATAAATCATTCAGTATTATAAACACATTTCTGTATCTGATGGGAGTTAGAAACCTGTAGTGTTTTGAGCTGGAATTTATAATATTGAGAAGAAATTTCATATTTCCTTTGTTCTGTCATTCCAGATAGTCAGGAATTACTGTACTCTCTCTGCCACAGTCTAATATATGATACTGCATTTCACACCACAACATAACATGTACTGTACTTCTCTACACGGTACTATACTGCATTACATTAATGCATATATTTTATACTTTTTATGCTAATATAACTACTGTCATTTTATTTACTTGAACTCTACCACAAATGTGCATCCCATTTGCAAAGAATGTAAGCATGTGTACAATAATTCCCATTTACGCTTCAGAAAATACTGTAAAACAGTCACTACAAGACAATGAAATGGTTGAAATGCTTACAAAAAACTCTTTTAGGGGAAACAAGGAGGGGACAAGTAGCTGTGTCTGAGATTGGTCTCGTGTTGTTTTGGGATGAGCAGAGTGAGCTCTGATAGGTCAGATCTGTATTACAGTATGGGAACAGTGCCCCCTTATGGCCATACACAGTGAGTGTTGACATTGAGACAGAACAGATCGGTCTGATGGCTTATCAGTAACACAGACGACTCCCTTATTTAGTCTTGTATTGGTTTTTTGGTCATAATAATTAATTACTGAGGTTCGAAGTGTAGATGTGCATTCACAAGGAGTTCAAAATTAGTGTCAGCAAAGCAGTACCTACAGTATTTCATTGCTGTACTGAGTTCAGTCTTAACCAGGCGAGGTTTTTTGAAACTGCAACCCATTTTACTTCCATAATCTGATGCATTTCCAAGTGAAACACAATACTCAACTAGAAAGAATGTTTTTATCCATTGGGAATTGATTAAATTTACTTTCACTCTTACACTCAATAGGAACATGCTTTAAAAAAGCAAAAAGTATAAATTTTTTTATTTTGATTTTGCAATTTATTTTGTTGGTCATTTCAGGACCTCTGTGTTTGTTTCCTTTTTCATTCAGTTTTTAAATGGGAACATCTATTTCTGAGGAAAAAAATGAGCAACTATTCAGTCACTTGTTGTTTGCTGGTATTAGATTATTTTTAAGCCTTTTATTCTGATATAGAGACAAACATCTTTTGTGTGTTTTTAACTACTTGAAGCCTAGAAGTCTCAAAATACTTCATACTTTACTATTAGCAGCTTATTGCATGCTGCTTGCTAGTAAAGCTAAAGTTATGAGATGCATTGTTCTGTTTTAATAGCTAATTAAAAGCTTTTGGGCAATGATTTTATTGGCATTTATTTCCCCCCTACTGTCCAATCAGAACAACCTGCATCCCACCATTTAACAACTGCACTTTACTTTTTTTTTTTGTATGAAGATTATTATTATTATTGGCCTCTAGTTCATAATACAGAGGAAGAGAAAGTCATAATTACATGTCATTCCTTACATATATATAATTTATTTATTTATTTTTTTTTGCTCCAGCTGTGCATGTAGTGAATGAATTACTGAATGTCTAAAAGCTGCCTGTTCTTTCTGGAAGGATGACATACAATTTAAACATCAAATACACACAAAATATAAAGGATGCATTTGCCTTCCTTTGTCCCAGATTCATTTTTGGCAGTGTCACTTATGGAACGTTAAGGTTTGTGCTCCACACCGCCGTTACGGCCCCTGATGCAGCCATTTGTCTGGACAGATGGGAGAAACAAACTCGGATATGTTTAACTATGCATTTTACAGCAAACTATTAAAGTCTTTCACTGTTTACACATGCAAACATTTGAGTAGCTGTCCTCCGGCCAGTTCATTAGCCAGCCCTTCTGTCGGCTTTTGCCATGAAAAGACAGAAAGAGAAAGCAAACGAGAGCTAGAAAGGCTTGCTTTGTGCTTTTACAACACGCTCGATCTTTTAAAGTGATCATTCAAAGTGCTCGTGCCCTGCGTTAGGCGCCTTTGAGGGATTCGGTCTGCGGCTCATCCTGGTGTGTTTGATTAGAACGGCGCAGACTTACACATGTAATTGCATAATGCTGAACCCTCCTGTAATTCCTTAATGTGAACATCTTTAAGTAAGTGTTTAAAAGCATCATTAGCGCGAACGAGGGGGGAGTTTGGGCCGCGAGGACAAGCCCGCGCTAGTGGATTCTATAGCGGGAGATTGTATGAAAAGGAGCTTTTTTTAAAGTTATCTGGACTGTGTACAGGATACCGGGTTTTGATTGTTTTAATGAAGCAGCTGGCTTATTGTGTGTCCTTAATTCCTCCATTGTTTTTGGAATATGTCATAGTTCTTTATTCTTTTATCAGGTGCGCTGCAGGAGGACAGAGACAATAGGCTTCATTGCGACTGCGTTGGCCGCGGCACAAAGGCCTTCTGCTGCAGACAGCTCACAGGCGAAAGCAGCACGGCGCTGGCTACGCTTTTCAGCCGGGGTCCCGTGTCTCCTGCGCGTGCACTCTCGCTTTAAGGGCCGCCCATCGACCTGTGTATTTCAGTGTGTGAACTTACAATGGCACAGACAGGAAGTCTTCATCCCAACTGGGGATATTCTTTAAGTTAGACTTTTTGACCCTGCGAGCATCTTGAGTTGAGGAGAATCGGTTGGAAATGTTTCTACACTCGTTTAATTTCAAAGAAGCTGGCATGACCTCCCACACCTGCGAAGGGTTCGAGCCAGGCTTTTGTTCATCACTGCATGCAGTTAGGCTGTGTTTGACATAGAATATTGGCATATTACTCTTATTATTTCTGCAGTATTTAAAAGACTCACATTATGCTGCACAGTATGCAAATTTTCTACTGCTTTTGCCAAAAATGTGCAGTATACAGTATACATTCCCTTTATCCCACAATGCAAAGCGCCAGAGTCGAATTGTCATTTCCAGAGTGATGGACAAACTGGAAGTAACATCATGCACTTTTTTTTCTCTATTTTTTACTAGACTTGATTAAAATTTGATTAAAAATGCAAACCTTTTATTTCCAAGATGATAATGGCAGCTGGTAGGTTGCAAGTATGTTCTGATAGGGTCACAGAATTGTAGGGGAAATGCTAAATACTAATAATTAAAAATGCAACTAACCATATAATTATGGATATTAATAGCAAAATACATATCAGCTTTTAATAGGCAGGAGAAAGCATTTCCCTTACCTTTTGCTGTTGAGGTCAAAGGTCATCAATCCAGTGTATTTTCATCTGTCATTAGTTGCTGAAACTATGAAAGCATCAAAGTTTAGAGAAATTTAGGAACTACATTTTGATTTTAAATAATATATAGATTTTTTTGTAATTTAATATTATGTTATATTCCCATTTATATTTTATTATAAATACTAAATTATATTATATAATATCAATATTATATATAAAGTCTGTATTTCTCTTTGCATTTAAAAAATGTCAGGATAATAATTTAGCATTTGCTGATATTTGTTGACCTTATTAATGATAATATAATTATATTTATAATAATTCCCATTTTAAAGCACATTCATATTTTATAATATACTTTATTTTTATTGTTAACAATTATTATTAACAGGGTTTTTAATAAAATTTATTGATGATTGATGATGATTGTTGGTAAATGAAAATGATAAATGTTGCCCTGGCAACTACCTGAAATAAATAAGTTGAAATTTAAATACTAATTACCAAAAGTAAAGTAAAAAAAAAGAAGAAAAAAAATTTACTTTAAAATTAAAATGAAATCTTTAAATGTAAACATAAAAGTTAATTCTAAATATTAATAAATACTGCAATATTATATAAATAATACAAAAAATAACACTAGTATGATACTGTATGTGAGGTGTTGGATTGCCACTTGATGTCTGATGTAGAATCTGCTGAGAAGCACTGCTGTAAACCTCACCTTGCAGCCGCAAAAACATCCGCATCGGAGAAGGACATGTCAACAACACTAATATTGTTCTGATTTTTATTACACCTTATTTCTGGGCAGTCTCAAAGTTTGCCCGTGATAAATTTTGACGCCACAACTCATGAGCCATCCCACAATGCAGCTGCGCCCTGCATACATCACAGTTTCTAGTGCAAGTAATGAGTTCTTCATGCAACTTCCAGCAGTACTCTTGAGCAGGCAGAGGTGACCTGCGCCCTCCTGCTGGTGCAGGTGACAGTTTTGATCTGCGCTGATGGCGACGGCAGTTTTTGTTATTTTAATTAGGAGATAAGGAAGGAGAGAGCCTCTCCAGGCAGTGTGTGGTGTGTGACAGGATCCCGCTGATGAAGAGGACCCGTCTGAAGAGCATGTCTCCCCGCTGCAGATTCACACCATGATAAGCCGCTCTTTCAGGCAGCAGTCACGCATTTCTAACACAGAAGCTTTCGCAGTCAGCGCCTGCATAGAAAGCCATTTAGTCTCCAACTTTATTCTTTTTATATATCTGATCTGATTGTATGATATCTTTCATTTTTGAGCACCCCTTGAAAATACAGTGATTTATTAAATAATTTCATCCCACGATTTCTCCTTAAATGTGTGCTTGTTAGCTCATTTTTATTAGACAGCTAGTTGTCCAGAAAAGTAGTTGAATAGTCAATGAGTCAAATGACTTGCACTGTGCAGTATCATTCTTTCAGACCGTTTCAGGAATTACATTCCCTTTCTTTTTCTCTCCTTACCTTTCCAACAGCTGCTCTAAAAGTGCAGCTCCTCTTCCTCTCTGAAGCTCCGTCAGTGTGTTTGCACATCTCTAACTGAGAGCTTTAATTAATTGTCCAGCTTCCCTACTGAAACAATGTCCTAATTCTGCCATTTAGCATCTGCGTATCATAGTTTGTTGTTATCTCAGAAGCCAGATTTTTTGTAAATAGTCATATTTAAAACTTTAATCTCTTGAATGGCAAATGAAGTGCGGCTGAAATCCGTCCGTGTGCGATGATAAATGCTATCTGAGCTTAAACCCTTCGCTGACTTCCCATCTATCCCTCCCCTCTTTTCTTTTCCTCTGTCTTTTCTGAATGTACTCAGAGAGTGTTTGATCTGAACTCAAAAGTTAGATGTACGGTAGACCGTAAATATATACCATCCCTTTAGAGCAACATGATTAATTAAAGATGAAGTGCGTAACATTGTGAAAATTGCAAAAAGAGTTTGTATTGTTTCCTGAATACTTATGGTCATTTTCCAGCAAAACTTTTTATGAATTTAAGGCTGTTCTGCATGTGTATGGCATTTTCTGTTTAATTATAATACCTGTATAATTTCCAGTAAACTTAGTGTTTGATGCAAAAAGTAAATAAATGTGTGGAAAATTATTAAATATAAAATAATATTAAATTTAAATGTTAAATAATACATGCAAAAACTATAGAATAAAAACTATTCTAAACTACTACTTAGAATTTTAAATAGAATACTATAGACTAAAGTTCAAACGTTTGGGGTTGGTATGATTTTTAATGTTTTTAAAAGTAGTCTCTTATGATCTCGAAAGCTGCTTTTATTTGATACAGTCGTTTTAAATAACAGTTTTCTATTTTAATATATTTTAATTTTTATTCCTGTGAAGACAGATGAATTTTCAGCATCATTACTCCAGTCTTCAGTGAAAGCATTCTAATATGCTGATTTGGTGTTAAAGAAACATTTTGGAAACAGTTGCTCTGCTTAATACTTTGTTAGAAACCATAATACTTTTTTTTAAGATTCTTTGATGAATGCCAAGTTCAAAATAACAACATTTATTTGAAATATTTTTACTATGCTGCAAATTATTTGCATGTATAGTTTTCTCTGACTACTAAGACAGAAGGAGAGAAGTATATTAACATGAATTTTATTAACTTAAAATTACTCACTTCATCTTTAAATAATCATGAGTAATTAATTGTCTTTTAACTTAATTTAAATGCATCATAAATATGATCAAACTACTCCATATTTAAATCAGTTTTTACATGTGAATCATTTGCATACTTTTTAAACTTAAGTGTCTAAATGCAGCAGTGATAATGTGTGTTTTCTTCTCTCGCGTAGGTGGTCAGTTGTGGTGCACCACGACCAAGAACATGATGGAAGGCGAAGAGCTGGTGGCATTCGCAGTGGACTTTGACTCTCGATTGCAGGCGGTCAATCACATGTCTCTCGGTGAGGGCATGTACCCAGCACGCCTTCTGGACACCATCCAGCTCCTGCCCCAGCAAGCTGCCATGGCCTCCATATTACCTACAGCTATAGTCAACAGTAAGCCTTGCTTCTGTTTATACACAAGCTCAATAACTGTCAACAGGCATCATAAACATGTATGCAGCGAATCAAAACTAATAACTGTCAACATACTTTCACGATGAGGCCGTACGGTTGAGTCTCGCCGTAAAACTTGGCCGCAATATTGGGCATATGGGGTCTCACCTGTTCCCGCGGCTGCACCGTTGAGCTCTCCAACCAATCGTTCGAGCCAGTTCAGAACGTGTTACACACGCACGTATTACACTGAAAACAGAGGATGCTGGAGTTATTCACAGATTAACCTCTGCTGGAGGAACGTGATGTTCTGCCCTTCAGTTTAGGGGTACAGTAAACATATCTGGACTCTGACCAACCTTGTAATTGCAAAATTCAAGCCATTTGCAAATACTTTGTTTGTTGACTTTCTCAGGGAAGTCTAGAGTTCAGCTTGACACAGAGGATGCTGCTAGCAGATGGTGCAATGTTTTCATTTGCCCTTGAGGAAAGGGCACGAGCCTACTGGAATCATCTCTGTTGCCATGCAACATCACAGCAGAAATGTCATTTAAAACTGTTATTTGAGCCGTGCATGTGAACTGATCATTCAGACGTCCCAAACACTCCAGACGCCCCTTCTGATATATCCCTTATAGGAATGGGATTTGTAAGGAATTGCACGATTCCTCTTCTACTTCCACTTTTGAAGAAGTATTAAAAAGAAATGCAATTCCATAGCCAAATGTTGAGAATTTCAATAATAAATGAACTTCTTTGCAAGAGACAGCATAAATGCTACTGATAAAGCTCATAATGTGTCAAGTTAAACAAACAGCAGAACTGTTGTAGGTTTGCCTTCACATGCCTGTCTCTGTGTTTCAGAGGACATCTTCCCCTGTAAAGCGTGTGGGATATGGTACAGGAGTGAAAGGAACCTTCAGGCCCACCTGATGTATTACTGCAGTGGGCGGCAGAGGGAACCTGATAACGTCTCTGAAGAGACTGACGCCAATTCCCACCAAACTCCCAGTATGTGCCCTTTCCCACAATGCAACAAGACCTTCAGCAACCCTCGTGCTCTGGAGATGCACTTGAGCTCACACAGTGGTGAGTATGATGGTATCATGAGTACAATGCATTTTGATAGTTAGAAAAAGTTATTTTTGACAGTCATTGCATATTTAGCTCACTCATCACTCATTCCTGTTTTGCAGCTATCATTTATTCCTATCAAACCTTGAATCTTACAGTAAATTGTTTAAGTTTTGTAAACATTGCACAAGGGTAGAATATCATTAAACATTAAAATGTTTTACTTTTTAAACCCGTAATATTAAAATATGAATTAATATGAAAATATTTAGAAATGTTTTTACAAAAAAACTCAGCCAACCTGGACATTAATGATGATGATTGTTATTGTTATAATTAACAATAATATTGTAATAATATTATTTTATATTCGCATTATACTATTAGTTATATACATAGGTAATAAAAGCATATTAAAGATAAATTAATAATATAATCTAATTATATTATATTAAAATAATATTAAATATTATTTTAGATTAATATTATACATGTAATAAATACATAGTAAAGATAAATAAATAATATATTTATTTTTTCTGTTTCATTGTATTTCACATTCACTGCCATTTTAGGTTAGGTGGTTTGATCTGCAACAGCCAAAACGTTCATGTTCATGCCATTGTTAATATTAAAAAAAATAAAATAAAAAAATAAAAATTCTATATTTGCATGTAAATTTTTAGCAGTTCATTAAAGTTAGGTCAAATAATCTTCATCACGCAATAATGTACGTCTAAGAAATAGACACCCAACATGCTACAGCAGACACAATGTAAAATTAGTGGAAATGCAAGCTTAACAAAAACAACTGTCTTTTTTCTTTCTCACAGGTGTCAAAATGGAAGAGTCTCTTCCCCCTGGCACCAGCTTGAAATGCACAATCTGTAACTTCACAGCAGATTCACTCCTTACATTCCAGCACCACATCCTTTCACACCTGTCACAGGCAGCCTTCAGGTGCAATCACTGCCACATCAGCTTCCAGAACCACAGGGAACTGCTGCAGCATCAAGACTTACACGGACACTCCGGGAAGATTCACAGAGAGAGCGACAGCGAGAACTCCCCAAGAGGAGGAGAGGAAAGCCTACAGGCAGCACGAGCAGAACTGTCAGGCAGGAAGGATGTGGTTATGCAAAGTCCCAAGAGCACACCTAACAAGGCCAACAGTCCTGATGGAGAACTCGAAAGACCTGAGAAAAAACCTACCCTCGGCCTGCAGAAGGGAGAAAGTCACCCAGGAAGCAAGGCTAGTTTCTCTTACACCAGAATCAAGTCGGAACCCTCTAGTCCACGGCTAGCCTCCTCACCGGTCCAGCACAACATGGGACCAACCTTCCCCATGGGTCCATTCCTGTCACAGTTTGCTTTCTCCCAGGACATTTCTGTGGTACCACAAGCATCTGAGATTCTAGCCAAAATGTCAGAGCTGGTGCATCGCAGGCTACGCCATGGAGGGAACAGCTACCCTCCTGTCATCTACAGTCCTCTCATGCCCAAAGGAGCGACCTGCTTTGAATGCAACATCACTTTCAATAATCTAGACAACTACTTAGTTCACAAGAAGCACTACTGCAACAGTCGCTGGCAGCACATGGCGAAGTCTCCAGATTTCTCCAGTGTTCCGGACAAGGTGTCCGACGCCATAAGTCCAAACAGTGGCCACACTTCGGTCGGTATGCTCCCCGGATGCCTTCCATCAGAAACCGACAGTCATCTCGTGACAACAGCTTGCTTGAATTCGTCTGTTTTGGATATTATGAACGCTGGTGGGAAAGTGCCAGAAAAAGACCTTCCTGGGCAAGTAAAGAAGGTTACTACACCAACAGGAGTTGAGGAAAGGCTCGGTGGAAAACAGCCTGAGGTAAAGAGTCCCAGCACATCTTTGGTGGACGGTGACAACGACCCAAACAAGACCACCTGTGAAGCATGCAACATCACCTTCAGCCGGCATGAAACATTCATGGTTCACAAGCAGTACTATTGCGCCACTCGCCATGACCCACCCATGAAACGCATGTCCGCAAAGGTGCCCGCCATGCAGCGGACCATGAGAACGCGCAAGCGGAGGAAGATGTACGAGATGTGTCTACCTGACCAAGAGCAACGGCAGCCCATGGGGCCACAGCAGGGATTCCTGGGTATGCCCACTCTAGGAAATCCCTGTACATCCCAGGAAACGGTAGAAAGTCTGGCTGACCGCTTCCATCCACGATGTGACATCTTTCCAAGCCTTGTCCCGAAACACTTAGATGCTTCTCTTACCGTCTCCAAGCCTATCCTTGCCCCCAAAGGTAACACTATTGCAGACCCACAGGAACTAGATGCTCCGATAGATCTCAGCAAAAAGTGCTCACCTCTTCCTGACAAGTCATGCAACTCCCCCAAAAGACTCTTGGACTATCACGAATGTACCGTGTGTAAGATCAGTTTTAACAAAGTGGAGAACTACCTTGCCCATAAACAGAACTTTTGCCCTGTCACATCTGCTCAGCATGGCGAGATCGGCAGTCTGGAGCAGCCGATGTTCCCGGGCGTCAAGAGCGAAGGCAATAATTCGGAAGACATCTATGATAAGAGTTCTGTGAAATGCGAGAAAAACGGTGGCAACAAGTTGATGGTGCAAAACGGAGGCATGTTTCCGCCACACCTCGGGCCGGATCTGAAAGCTTTCGGTGATGCATCGCTCATGACTTCGAAAGATGAGAACAAGAACATGTTTTTGCCTCACTGTCTCTATCCTGGAGCAATAAAGAAGGTGAAAGGTACAGAGCCAATATCGCCGTATTTCGGGATAAAAAGCAGCGACTACATGGCAGGGAGTCTCGTTATGCAGGGTGAGGCGGCCGAACAGGAGCAAAGCAGCAACGGCGCAGGTGAGACGGGCACAGAGCCACCTGCGGCCAACGGCTGCCCCCATCCTGGCAAGGAGCCGCTGCCCCTTCTGCCCAAAAACAGGGGCATGGTGATTGTCAACGGTGGTCATAAAGAGGATCGCCAGACACCAGCAACTCCCCAGCAAGAGAATCAGCCTCACAACACCTCATCACCAGAGGAACAAACCTCTCCCACGTGGGGAGCCGAGAACCCTCCCGACCCAAACGAGAATGTATCGCCCACTTCGAAATCGCCCGTGGAGGAATCCGTACCTGCCGGAAAAGGCATAAATGGATCAGCGGCGCCAGCAGGCAGTGGAAAGTATTGCCGCCTCTGTGACATCCAGTTCAATAACTTATCAAACTTTATCACTCACAAGAAGTTTTACTGCTCGTCACATGCCGCCGAGCACGTGAAATGAAATTCGTTCTTCTCCCCTCGTCTTTTTTGGGTACACGGTCATGTCTGAAATAGTGCATCATGCAGTTTTATATACTGCTTGTGGACAATCAAGAGAAGCTTCTTCTTTCGTTATTTGAAGACTTAATGCAAAATGATGAAAAAAAAAATCCAAGTGTAATATTGGTGCCACTTTCACCTTTTATTTATTTTACAATCAGTATTATAGGAGTAGTGCTCTTAATTTAAATTCAAAGAAAGTTTATATCAGAGTTGTTTGTAATGTTAATGTATAGTCATTCTTGTGTAGCAGACATATTGTTTACAATGTACGTTAGGTTCAAGGAGACAATAGGCACAGGATACAAAACTGAAATGCGTTTTAGACCCAACAATAGCTACTGGAGCACTTGTGTATTCTTATTTGCTGGTACAGTTTTTTGTATATGTCAAAATGTCACTTGCAGTATGATTCTCTTGACTTCAGCCTTAAAACAGTTCGGAGGGATAACCAGGCACAACGCTGCAGCTCATGTTTTGACATATACTGTACACATGGCTTTGCATATATATGTTGCTGTTTGTCTGTCTTTTCTTCGACTCGGACGTGGATGTTTAAATGAAGATGGCAGCATTCTTGTATAGTACTTGCATTTCTGTTTGCTGATACACCTTGTTCTCCCTTTTTAAAAATTTGCTCTCAGCGCAATACTTTGTAAAAAAAAAAAACATAAGGAAAAAAAGGAGGCGGGCGGGAACATTACGGAAAGCAGTATTATAAAGGGGGAAGAGCAGCTATTTCTTACTCCTGAGAAAAAAAAAGAAATTGTACAAAGCAGGTTTATCAGTGGTGATTATTGATGGGTGGGATGAGACAAGGGAATACTGTAAAAATGATCATTCCAATGTCCTTATGTAAGAAAAATATTTCTTAAAAATGTTGTTGCTATGCATGTATATGGATGGAATAAAATTCCAGATCTGTTGGAAATTTTTATTTTGATGTGGTGTCAATTAAACTTCAATCCTCAGGATAAACAGACCATGTTATTGTCTTCTTTCAGGATGTCTAATGGAAACATTTACAGGTCTCATCAAAAGGGGAAAACGTACGTGTGTGTGTTTTTTAAAAATGCAATGTTGCAAATAAAGTCCTAGCTTTTTTTCTTTAAGCAAAATATAATTTCTACATTTACTGGAAATACTGGAGTTAGCAGATAAATACTTTTGTGCATCGGTTCAACAAGGAGTGGAACACACAAAATGGTACAGTAGATGCTTTATTTAGAGGCTAATAAATAGTTAGAATAGAATCAGGTGAACTATTGTCTGTTATGTCACTGATGACAATGTGAATCGCAAAAAAAAATTCTTTGCACTGAACACTGCATTTTTTACCTCTAAATAAACTATTGTTTGTAGGAAATCTGAAATATGAGTTCATGACAGGTTTCATTTACTTAACTTTAATCGCATAAAAAAAAAAGGCATTTTGACAAAAAATAAGTACAGTTAAATTATGTCTTCAGCAGTTCACCAAAATGTACAATCCATCAACAAACAAACTACAGAGATTTCAGTTTCCTTTGTAAGCAGAAATATGAAGCTGTTATTTGGCCTCTTGCATCACTGAAGAGAGTTTGTGACAGCTGCAGGGGAAGGAGCTGTTATTGATCTGTTGTTATTAGAGAGACTGCATTTTCTGAAGCATCTCACTGCCTCTGTTGGTTGGACTGCCTTTGTGACACAAGCTTATGCAAATGTTTGATAAGCGAGGATGGATTTTTGTAGATCATGTGACGATCCGCCCCACGAATCTGGATGTGATTGGCACCGGGATAAGAGCGCTCCAAAAACTTGCTCTGAAGTTCAGCAGCCACCTGACAGTTAATGAGACGTTCAGCAAAGGATTTGCCTCTGATTAAAACTAACTAAAGTTCAGAAGTGAAGGTAGAAAGTGGGACTGTGAAAGACACTCACTTGGTTGAGATCTGAAGGAAGCTGATCATCAAAGGATTCCCCAGTGATCACATGCACAGATGTCTTGCTAGAGAGAGGCTTATATCTGGAGATCTCTCTGAAAATGTCAAGGACATTCAAACAGCAGCATAAATGAAGGCAATTCACACTAGTGATCACTTATTACTACACCATTAATTGCTTTGACCAGTGTTTTTTTGGTTTTGTTTTTCTGTCTTATACATACACTGTCCACACTTTTCTGCTTAAGCAGGTTTATTATTATTATTATTATTCATAATTAGCACAATTAACAAGAATAAATTAATATTACTGGACTGCAGCAATAATAATTTGTAGCAGATTCATAATATTTATTATGGTTTCAAAAAGCCTAAATAAAACAAAAAATCAATTTTAACAAAATTAATAATAATAACAATGATGATGATGATGAACATTGTTATTGCTGTAGTCCAATGAAATGTATCGTTTCAAAAAGCAGAAATGTATGTTATCTCTTTTAGTTAAAACCTCAGATCCCACAAGTGTTGAGATACTATTATAGCTTTATTAATTTTTTTTTTTTAATTCTGTTTTCATTTTCATTTTAATCCAAGTTAGTTTTACATATGTTTTTGTCATTTTATTAGTTTCGTTTTATTAATTTTTTATTATTATTATTGATTTTATTTTATTTTTTAAAAATTTTTTTACATTTTTAGTTTTTTTATTTTATTTTATTTCAGTTTTAGTTATTTTAGTACATTAAAATTAACTAAATGAAAATGAGAAATGCTGCCTTGGCAATTAGTTATAATAAAATAAGTTTAAGTTTTTATTTTATTTTTTTAGTTCAATTAATATAATAACACCTGTGCACTGCATATTATATAGTGGTTTTAAAAGTAGTTTATCACACTTAAAAATATTTAATTCTCATTGCATTACAAACTAAAAATTACTGCAATAAATTTGAATTCATGCAGGTGTCCTATCAGAGTAATTAAAGGTGAAGATCATCACAATAACTATGAAAGTGTCCAATCTTAATTTGAAACAGTATTTCTTTCTTTCTTTCCCTTTTTTTTTTTTTAATAAAAACAAACAAGTTTCTTATGAAACGTGGTTCAAAAGTATGTTTTTTGGGGCCACTATAAGTATAGACATTTATCAAACTATGCATTGAAGCTAAAGTCATTACCTGACTTGAGATGCGCTCTCGTTGAGAAAGAAATGCTCGTCTACTGCAGCACTCTGATGGGCAGGGTTACACAGCAGATATTTCTGACAAAGCAATCACAAGAAAAAAAATCATAACAAGCACTGATTTATATACTGATTTGATTTCTATCTTCACTTAATAGCTGAGCAAATGTATTTACATAGAGATATATTACTGTATAGCTACGCCATGACTAGGTATACTGTAGCTAGGTGGCTCAAACGACGCGAGTTGTTCCAATATTTAATTTTCACTCTTTGGTCATTGTAATATACACGCAGATGTAAAACACTCTCAGTGACCTCAGACAGACACACTTGAAAGCGTCAAGTCAACACTTGAGTCAACAGCTCGAGAGGAGCAGATCCTCTCATGAAGAACAATCCTCCATTCTGAGAGACAGAGCGGTCAAATTAAATGTCGACAGTCATTTCAAGAGCCAAGATTCCTCTCGGTTAAACATGAAAGCACCATGTAGCCACTAATTGCTATTTGATTGTCTGTGTTCTTGTGTAAAGACGTCTCATGTGAATGCAGTGAAAGCATTGACGGCACCTTTTCCTTTATTTCTTTAAATCATGTGGTTTGTAGTTTGAACATGCATTGATAAGTCCCTATGAGCAACAGCATTAGACTTGATATCTGACCTTAGGTTAACATGGCCTGCGGTGTGACAACATTTTTCAATTTTTATAATTATTATGCATGCAACTATATTAGTTAAGAGGCAAAATATTTGTACTTTTAAAAATGCATGTCGCTTTTTTTAATTAATTTAGAGAAAGCAAAAAGGTGGACATTTTTAAAGACCATTCTGTATATTGTAAATAAGACAAAAGTCCAAAAAGTCAGTAGGTTATACACTACCATTCAACAGTTTGCGATCAGTTTTTTTTTTTTTTTCTCCAAAAGTCTTATATGTGACCCTGGACCACAAAACCAGTCATAAGTGTCAATTGTTTCGAAATTGAGATTTATACATCATCTGAATGCTGAATAAATAAGCTTTCCATTGATGTATGGTTTGTTAGGATTGGACAATATTTGGCTGAGATACAACTATTTGAATATCTATAATCTGAGGGTGCAAAAAAATTGCCCAATGAAGTTCTTAGCAATGCATATTACTAATCAAAAATTAAGTTTTAATATATTTATGCTAGGAAATTTAGGAAAGGAAAGGAACATGATCTTTACTTAATATCTAATGATTTTTAACATAAAAGAAAAATGGATCATTTTGACCCATACAATGTATTTTTGGCTATTGCTACAAATATACCCCAGTGACTTAAGACTGGTTTTGTGGTCCAGGGTCACATATAACAAGGGCACATTAAATTAATCATAAGTAACAATAAGTAAAGACATTTATAATGTTACAAAAGATTTCTATTTCAAACACTGACAGCGAAGACTGGAGTAATGGCTGCTGAAAATCAAGCGTTGCATCACAGGAATAAAATACATTTTAAAATAAATTAAAATAGAAAGCAGCAATTTTAAATTGTAGAAACATTTCCCAAAATTTTACTGTATTTTTTATCTAATAATTTAGTCTTGATGAGCATAAGAGACTTCTTTTGAGACCAACCTTTTAAACAGTAGTATATAATATATGGTAGCAGTCATTCATATATTATTTTCTTTTATTAGATATAAACCATAAATTGAGCATGTATTAAACTAAGATATTAGCTGTAGTGTATTATTTGAGTTCCACCATAGAGATTGAACACTTTCCTTTCAGAAATTTACAGTCAAACTGTTGGCAGAAACTAATGCAACACACACACACATATACAGGTGCTGGTCATATAATTAGAATATCATCAAAAAGTTGATTTATTTCACTAATTCCATTCAAAAAGTGAAACTTGTATATTATATTCATTCATTACACACAGACTGATATATTTCAAATGTTTATTTCTTTTAATTTTGATGATTATAACTGACAACTAAGGAAAATCCCAAATTCAGTATCTCAGAAAATTAGAATATTACTTAAGACCAATACAAAGAAAGGATTTTTAGAAATCTTGGCCAACTGAAAAGTATGAAAATGAAAAGTATGAGCATGTACAGCACTCAATACTTAGTTGGGGCTCCTTTTGCCTGAATTACTGCAGCAATGCGGCGTGGCATGGAGTCCATCAGTCTGTGGCACTACTCAGGTGTTACACATATCTATATCTATCTATCTATCTATCTATCTATATATATATATATATATATATATATATATATGGACTGGGGCATCTTCTCTATTGACTTCCATGCAAACAGTTCTCCAAAACATCAACGCCTTTGATGTCTCTGAAGTTTCCAAATGCAGCACAAATGTAGTTAACATGCATCTATGGTTGCAACCATAACCTGAGGTTAATTTATACATTTATAATAACTGTATACTAAAACAGTTGCATGCCATGGATGCATTTTGCTTCAAGCAGCCTACCGCATTTACACCAACACAAGCAAAGTTGTTTTTGTCTCTAGCAAACAGCCAGATATTTTAAAGCTCGTTTATTTTGTTTTGTTTTGTTGAAATCTACCGTTACAAAGAAACATATTGCTTTCGTTTTATGCTTCTAATCTTTCCCAGACAAATGAGACAGAGGTCTTAAAAACACTGTGTCTGTTTTTATGCAGATAGAGAGGAAGGATGGGCATGTATGAAATAAAGAAAAAAACACACCTAGTCATCACCACCTTCCTGTTGTGCATTAATTATTTCAACCTCCTTATAAAGGCGAAGCATTCCTCTAAATCACCTCTTCCGTTCCTCAGGTCAACCTTCGATTCATGTCGTAAATGGGAATCTGTAGCTTTTTGAGTGGAAGAGGGGCCATTCAAAATTCTAATAAATGTTTTGCATATTCGTGGCCGAATGTTAACGTGCATGAAATTGGGTGGAACTGGAGCGAAGAGAGCGGCCTCGTACCTTGACTGCGCGCGGCTGTTTTGCATCGTGACCTGAGAAACCCAGTCTGAAGGCGTTTCAAAGAGCCTCGGCGTCAGTCTCTGTCTGCAGCCTCTCACATTCACACGATCCATCCGGGAAAGTTGTTCATCTTAGACAACTGATCATTAAACTGCTTCTCTTGTTCTCCAGAAATCCTGCCCCGCATGTCAAACGACTCGTGGACTTTACTGTAATTTACGCAACGGCACCACCAAGTGGCCATGTTCGAAGAACCTTTTACGTCTCGCCATCATCAGTAATAATCAAGTTTGTTGAAATTCCAAAAACAATCAAATTCAAGTAAAACAGTACAGCTTATATGTGACCCTGGACCACAAAACCAGTCTTAAGTGTCAATTTTTTGAAATTGAGATTTATACATCATCCATAAATAAGCTTTCCATTGATGTATGGTTTGTTAGGATCGGACAATATTTGGCTGAGATACAACTATTTGAAAATCTGAGGGTGCAAAAAAATCGAAATATTGAGAAAATCGCCTTTAAAGTTGTCCAAATGAAGTTCTTAGCAATGCATATTACTACTCAAAAATGAAGTTTTTATATATTTACAGTAAGAAATTGACAAAATATCTTCATGGAACATAAGTCTCACGAAATTACAAAATTGTCTGTTCTTTTAAACTGTATAAACTCCATTAAAGTCTACAGTTAAATCCTGAAAAAACTGAAGTACTTATCTCAGCTCCTGTTGGTGTTCTTCCAAAAGTGATGGAAGGTCTTGGTTCTTTATCACATTCTGTTAAATCTACCATTCGTAATTTAGGTGTTCATATGGGGCAAGCCTTCAGTCTTGATCAGCATGTGAATTATTTGGTTCAAAATTGTTTTTATCAGTTGAGAAACATCGCAAAATTGAGGCCAGTTGTGTCTACAGCGGAGCTGGAAATGATTATACATGCATTTATTTCCTCCCGCCTTGATTACTGCAACTCTCTTTTTACCTGTCTTAGTAATTCAACACTCAAACGCTTACAAGTGGTTCAAAATTCTGCTGCTAAACTCTTAACTAAGTCATCAAAGAGATCTCACGTAACCCCAATTTTAATTTCTTTACATTGGCTTCCTGTCAAATTTAGAATTCATTTTAAAATTCTTGTCATGGTGTTTAGAGCGTTGAATGGTCAAGCCCCTGTGTATATACATGAGATGTTGAAACCCTATAACTCTAGTAGGAATCTGAGATCTTCAAATCAGTTCCTACTAGTTGTTCCACGGTCTAGATTAAAGACAAAAGGAGACTGTGCATTTGAAGTAGTTGCTCCCAAGTTGTGGAATGCTCTTCCTCGGGAACTGAGATCTTTGGACTCGGTGGACATTTTTAAAAAGCAGCTGAAAACTCACTTGTTTAAACTTGCTTTTGTCTAATTTTTAAATTGTCATGTCTTTTATTTCTTCATTGTATACTGTTGTTGTACAGCACTTTGTGACACTTGCGCTTGAAAGGTGCTATAGAAATAAATATTACTTACTATAGAAATAAATATTACATTGCTTTGCTTTTTTAAAAGAAATCAAATGCAGTAACATGCCAAAGATGAAATGTGCACTTAATAATGTTTTTAAACTGATATCTGTCGTCAGTGAAAAAAAAAAAAGAATCACAACGGTTTAATTATTTTAATCGTTTGACAGCTATGAATTAAAACTTAACAAGTAAAACCAAGTTATTTCAGAAATGAAAAGAAAATCATAAAATTAAGCACAATTATTTTAATCTATTGCAAGCTAGCATGTATTTTTTAAAGTTGTAATTTTTTGTAAGTTTAACAGAAAAAAGTTATTTCAGAACTTTGACGGGAATCTTTTATTTTTTTTATTATTTTGTAATAACGCAAAAAAAAAAAATTGAACTTCAAAGAAAATCCTGAAAATAATATTTTGACAGGTAATATATTTTTTATTTTAAGTTTTAATGTATTTTTATAGGTATTTAAGACCTTCAAAATCATTAGAAATCATGAAATGAATCAAAATTAATCTATTCACAGCCAGAATGATTTTTTGAATAGATAAGTACTAACATACCTTTTGGAGAATGTGTACCCCTGGTTGGGAATCACTACTGAAGAAAACTAGGAGCAGTGACATCTTAACCTTTAGTTGTATATTTACTCACTGATCTGCTTACAAGACACAATTACCCTTTAAACATTAAAAACTGAAACTGAATCTGATAACCCTGAAATTAAGTGACCACAATAGCGGATTGTTGATCCATGAAGTGTCAGCAGGCTCAGATAGAGTTTGTGGACTGACCTGTTGCTGTATGAGTTCCTCTGGGACGTCTCCTCCCTGAAGGGCCGGCTTCAACACCCCCACAATAATGAGCAGACGACTCAAACCTGCGGCTGCAGAGAACTGCATCATCTGCAGGGACGGGACGAGGTGAGAGTACCTGTAAAAATATACAAACATAAGATTTTGAAGGGGTCATATCAGTAAAAATCCATTCAAACTAATTTTAAGGGTCACAATGAGGAGATGTTAAAGGCCAGAACACTGGAGCCAGAGGAGCAGCAGAATCAGTGACAGGCGTCTGCTGTGATGAACTGCATTAATTGAGCGGTCATTACCCACGCATGAAGGACTAAATGACTCCTCACTGCGCAGTCTAATGCTTCACAATGACAGCTCATTTATGAAGAATGAATCAATGACACAGAAACACTGATCAACACTCTGGTGAAGAATATTTAGACATGTTCATTCACACTAACACACACATGTGATAGAACTCTTCTGTCAATGCTCTGGAGCTTGCTGGAACATTGCCGGATGGTTGCTAGGGAGTTGCTAGGGTATTATGGGCTTGCTGACTGCTCCAAGTCAAAACGTGTTTTTCACAAAATTTCTATGATTTCTTTTTTTTTTCTTCTTCTTTTTATGTTTTATCATCCAGCAGGCAGAAATCTAGTTAGTCTGATCACTTCAAAAAATAATAGAACGCCTCTCCTCAAAACCCAAATGATTTTGCGACTAAAATTACAAAATACTATAATAAATTAAATTGTGTGATTTTAAAAATGTGAGTTATAGGGAAAGTTTTGTGAGATATCATCTCATTTGAACAATGAGCAAAGAACACATTGTGAGGCGTGTTTACAATTCACAAAAAAATTAATGAGCCAAATCATGAAACTTTTTTACCTTTATTAAACCTCTTCAAATAACAAAAAGGAATTATCACTGTTAAACAAAGAAGCATACAAATAAATAAATAAATGTGCACTTAAATGTTTTTAAACAGGTAACACTGGCGCCATCCTTAAAAACCAAAAAAATCTTCAAATGAATTACAACTGTTTAATTATTTTAATCATTTGACCGCTAATATGCATTTTAAGTTGTAATTTTGTTTTATAGCCAAGTAAAACCAAATGTAGTTATTTCTGAAATTAAAAGAAAGTCGTGAAATGAATCAATTTTATTCTTCTGACAGCTATTTTTAAGTTTTAAGTTTTAAATTAATGATTAATTTGTTAAACAACTAATTATTTTAATTTACTAACAGCTACACTGTAAAAAAAAAAAAAAAAAAAAGGTTGAGCCAACTTAAAATTTTAAGGCAACCAGCTTCAGCAGATTTCTGAGTTTTCTCAACTTATTGTTTTAAGTTTATACAACAAAAATGTGAGAATCTCCCACAAAAATAAGTTGAGAAAACTCAAAAATCTGCTGAAGCTTTTTTTTTTTTTTTTTTTTTTTTACAGTATAGAATTTATTTGTTTTTAAAATTTGCATTTTTATAGGGTTAAAATGTAAAAAAAAGTTTCAGTACTTTTTCAGTAAATTAATCATAACTCATTATTTTTAATCTATTAAAACCTAGTATGGATTTTTATTGTAATTTCTATTTATAGTTTTAACAAGTAAAACTATATTAAAAAATTATTACTTTTTATAAAAAAAATGAAAAAATAAATGCACTGCGAGAATACATATATCTGCGTGTGTGTTAAAACTACTACTAATAAATATCTAAATAATAAAAATAAATAAATAATAAAAACAACAATTATAAATGATAAATAAAGTCAAATTATACATAAATTAAACTTGTGGTTTAATCAGTGTATATTGCAAATCATTCAGCTTTAAGATTTTTCAGCTGTTTTAATGATGGAAATCATTTAACACCATTTTTAATGCCATACTGTATTCATGCCTGTATTCAAAACAATATTACACAAAAATTCAACCTACTTGCTCCTGGGTTAGCAGTTTGAATCAGACTCACTAAGTGAATCATTCAGAACCACGAGTCATGTTTCGGTCACATCCGATTTAATCACTCTATTTTCTTACCATTTGGTCATATTAAATTACAACTAAAACTCTCTTTCTGTGGGAAACACTGTAATATGAGTTACGTGCTGCAGTTCAATACTTACTTTAGGGGCTTATAGTTGGTTAATAGTGACAAAATGGTCCAAAACTACTGACTGGCTGTGTAGGAAAGATCTACTGAAATACTCCAGAAAAAATACGCATCCAAACGCTCGACCTTCCATCAAAAGTTTAGCATCGAAAGTTTAAGACTGAGAGTTTGAGCTCATCTTTTTAAATATTCTTTTCCATGTCATTTTACCCCTTTTTCTTCCAAACGTTCTTCCCTGACACCTTTTCATCTGTCAGCATTTCCCCCAAAACACGGCCCATATCGAGCCTGACAATTTGATTCGGAGTCAAATCAGTCCGTTCGCTCTGACATTTTATTTCCACCTGTCCTATTCTCTCCATTTCGTCATTCTATCAATTCCTCCGGTGCTAATTCTGCCCGGTAGGTCTGGATTATGCGCAGGAAGGCATGCGTGTCAAAGGGAAATTTAGCGAGGGTAAAGACAGCCCAGATAGGAGGATGAATTAAACAGATAACGGCAGGCAGACGGAGTGAGGAAGTCGTGTCAAGCAAAACGCCTCACCAATGTTGGTCATTTTCCCTTCCGTTCTCTCTCTCTCTCTCTCCTTCCCCCTCCTTAAGCATGACAGAAAACTATCTAAATGAATAAAAAAGTGATGAAATGACTTTGGTGCCGTGGACTTTCTGCTCTTTGACTTCCCATCTGGATTAGTGCAGGCTGAATGGAGTCTGTTTCTTTTGTAAGAACCAACACATGAGTCTGTCTGAATGTTTCTCTCTCTTTGCCACACACACACACACACACACACAGTGCTTGATAAGAGTCCATCTGAATTTGCATGGCAAATTATGTCCTGTATGACCACTAGAGCTGCCCAGATGGACTGCTACACAAATAGGGGAGACAAGATTATGACAAACAAATTATTCAACGGACTATTTACCATGATTCAAATGGATATAACTGCTGGCCTAATACAAACTTTTTATTGCTGTATTATCTAGTTCATATATTAAATTTCACTGTTTTAATTTGTATGAAATTGACATTTTTACAATCGCATAATTTGTTTGTCACAATTCAATACAGAATACACAATACAGAACAAAACACAGAGAATATCTATAAATGTTAAATAAGCAAAAATTATCCTGAACATCTGATATTGGTTGAAGAAACAGATATGGAAAACACACCATTCTTAAATGTTTAGGTGGTTTAAGGATTATGCAATGCAATGCATTGACAGTAACAAACTAGGTATTGGGGTGTGTTAAACCAGCCTAATCTTGTCTGCTGGTCTCCCAGCCTGGTCAGACTGGTCTGTTAGAATTTTCCAGTCTGCTTGGCTTGGAGACCATCTGAAGATCAGATTGGCCAGGTTTAAAGACCACCTTTAACTAGCATAAATACCAGAAACAAATATGGGCTGGTTTAATTTTAGTTTTTTTCCAGCAGGGTTTGTGTGTTTGTGTTTGTGTGTGTGTGTGTGTGTGTGTGTGTGTGTGTGGGCTTGTTTAGCTATACTTGTGAGGACCAGATGTCCCCACAAGGATAGTAAAACCTAACATTTTTGACTTTGTGAGGACATTTGGCAAGGGAAATAAATTATTAAAAATACTGAATGAAGTTTATCTCAAAATGTAAAAATGCAAAAAGATTTCTGTAAGGGGTAGGTTTAGGGGTAGGGTTGGTGTAGGGCAATAGAAAATATTGTTAGGTCAGTATAAAAACAATAGAAGTCTATGAAAGTCCTCACAAGTATAGAAAAACAAACATGTGTGTGTGTGTGTGTGTCTGTGTGTGTGTGTGTCTGTGTGTGTCTGTCTGTGTGTGTGTGTGTGTCTGTCCCTGGACCACAAAACCAGTCATAAGTGTCGATTGTTTCGAAATTGAGATTTATACATCATCTGAAAGCTGAAAAAATAAGATTTCCATTGATGTATGGTTTGTTAGGATCTGACAATATTTGACCAAGATACAACTATATGAATATCTGGAATCCGAGGGTGCAAAGAAAAATCAAATATTGAGAAAATCGCCTTTAAAATTGTCCAAATGAAGTTCTTCGCAATGAATATTACCAATCAAAAATGAAGTTTTGATATATTTACGGTAAGATGAAACATGATCTTTACTTAATATCCTACTGATTTTTGCCATAAAATGTATTTTTGGCTATTGCTACAAATATACCCCAGTGACTTAAGACTGGTTTTGTGGTCCAAGGTCACATTTGATTCTTCCTTGTCTCATGACTCACAAGTATGAACTGTCTTTAATGTAAACTAAACATTACGGTTAGAGTTGAGAAGCTCAATTAATTTCAGGGAAGTTCAAACTATTTCAATAAATCCACTTGATTGGGCTACTTGTTGGCTTTATCACTCAAAAATGCTCACAAAAGTCCCAGTGAGGCAATTTTCTTGTATTAAAATGTTCAAAAAATGGTATGTGTAAAGTTAATATTAAAAAAAGCATTAAAATTATATTTAACTAGATTTTTACAATTAGTTCCTACATTAAACATTTTGAATCTCCTAGACAAAAATGGCCATTCGGTTGAAATAATGCTCCCTTTTACGCTGTTTCAGAAAACTTGCATAAAGCAGTTGGATAACAGCTATAGATAAGTCTTATTGTCAACTATAGCTGTGTATAAAAGCCATTAAATGTACATAGAAAAAGTTCCAATGGTTGTGAGGTTATTCTGAAAGCGGTCAGTAGGGGGCAGTCATGTCTCACTATGACACACTGTGAGTGAGCACTAAAAGGGAAAGAAAGACTAACGTGGCCTTACTTCATTACTGATGATGACTGACAGTAGTTGCTCCAGCACTAGAAGCTCTAATTACTGTTAATTGTCATTACTGAAGCCAGACCAATGTAATAACACAGGATCTCTTACCTACTGCAGAAGCTACACAAACATTACAGGCAGTGTCAGCAATTTTCCGAATATGAATTTCATATACATATATGTATGACAGAAACTGACTGACTGCTTGATTGATTTGTCCCATTGACTCTTGTGTTTCAGAGGTGTCTGTTAGAGGAAGATCATGTGGTGAAGGCATCTGACTGTGAAGTCTTCTTCAATCATCCTGTACCTCAGACCTGCCGAGGCCTGCTCAACCCTGCAGGGTCTTGCACCACTTTATCCCCTCTAAAGGTGCCGTCACACTAATAGCAGTTCAATCTCTGGAGGTCAGCAAGTTGCAATGCTGTGTTAGTTGCTAGTAAGCATTTCCACAACACCTCCAGAAGACAAATCACATGAGCTCTACTGTCGTCACTTCTATTTGGAGTTGTTAATTTGCAGCTCTGTCAAATCAGTCAATGGTTGCTCTGGTCACCACATAAATCTTAAGTTATAAACAAATAGTCAATCAATTCATTCAATTCACTAGCATTAAACACATTCAGAGCTATTTTTTCTGACAGGTTACTCCAAGTACAGCCAATAAAATATCCAGATAATGGTGGCCAAAATGGTGCCAATGCTCAGCCAGTCTCGTAAGAACATTTTCTAATATTCAAAGTCATTTAATTTAGTGTCTTTATGCCATCAAAAGATGCTTCTGATATATGTCTAAATAAAATAATAAATGAATAAATGTGCATGTTCATTTCTTGCTGAACTCAAATGAGTCACATAATGGCGATAAATAATGGAGGTGGGAGTGTATGACGGATCTCTGAGTAAAGCAAATGAAATAGATAGATAGACAGACAGACAGACAACTCCAACACTCAAGGCAGAATAAAGCAAAAGTTCAGTACAGATGTGCTTTAACTGCAGACTGTCAGCTTTAATTTGAGGGTATTTACATCCAAATCAGGTGAACGGTGTAGGAATTACAACAGTTTGCATATGTGCCTCCCACTTGTTGAGGGACCAAAAGTAATGGGACAGAATAATAATCATAAATCAAACTTTCACTTTTTAATACTTGGTTGCAAATCCTTTGCAGTCAATTACAGCCTGAAGTCTGGAACGCATAGACATCAACATCGTTTCATCCCTGGTGATGCTCTGCCAGGCCTCTACTGCAACCGTCTTCAGTTCCTGCTTGTTCTTGGGGCATTTTCCCTTCAGTTTTGTCTTCAGCAAGTGAAATGCATGCTCAATCGGATTCAGGTCAGGTGATTGACTTGGCCATTGCATAACAGTCCACTTCTTTCCCTTCAAAAACTCTTTGGTTGCTTTTGCAGTATGCTTTGGGTCATTGTCCATCTGCACTGTGAAGCGCCGTCCAATGAGTTCTGAAGCATTTGGCTGAATATGAGCAGATAATATTGCCCGAAACACTTCAGAATTCATCCTGCTGCTTTTGTCAGCAGTCACATCATCAATAAATACAAGAGAACCAGTTCCACTGGCAGCCATATATGCCCACGCCATGACACTACCACCACCATGCTTCACTGATGAGGTGGTATGCTTAGGATCATGAGCAGTTCCTTTCCTTCTCCATACTCTTCTCTTCCCATCACTCTGGTACAAGTTGATCTTGGTCTCATCTGTCCATAGGATGTTGTTCCAGAACTGTGAAGGCTTTTTTAGATGTCGTTTGGCAAACTCTAATCTGGCCTTCCTGTTTTTGAGGCTCACCAATGGTTTACATCTTGTGGTGAACCCTCTGTATTCACTCTGGTGAAGTCTTCTCTTGATTGTTGACTTTGACACACATACATCTTGATCTGGCCAACTGTTGTGAAGGGTGTTTTCTTCACCAGGGAAAGAATTCTTCGGTCATCCACCACAGTTGTTTTCCGTGGTCTTCCGGGTCTTTTGGTGCTGCTGAGCTCACCGGTGCGTTCCTTCTTTTAAGAATGTTCCAAACAGTTGTTTTGGCCACGCCTAATGTTTTTGCTATCTCTCTGATAGGTTTGTTTTGTTTTTTCAGTCTAATGAAGGCTTGCTTCACTGATAGTGACAGCTCTTTGGATCTCATCTTGACAGTTGACAGCAACAGATTCCAAATGCAAATAGCACACTTGAAATGAACTCTGGACCTTTTATCTGCTCATTGTAATTGGGATAATGAGGGAATAACACACACCTGGCCATGGAACAGCTGAGAAGCCAATTGTCCCATTACGTTTGGTCCCTTAACAAGTGGGAGGCACATATGCAAACTGTTGTAATTCCTACACTGTTCACCTGATTTGGATGTAAATACCCTCAAATTAAAGCTGACAGTCTGCAGTTAAAGCACATCTTGTTCGTTTCATTTGAAATCCATTGTGGTGGTGTATAGAGCCAAAAATGTTAGAATTGTGTCGATGTCCCAATATTTATGGACCTGACTGTATGTATATATATATATATATTTTTTTTTTTTTTTTTTTTTTTTAATCAGCCATATTAAATAAATTCTTGATTTTTATGAGTGTCATTGTGCCATTTGATAGATGGGATGCACAGACAGAAAAGACTTTATCTTGGGGAAATCCCTCTCGAGAGAGACTTTGAAATTTGACAATTCTGACATGCCAGAATGGGGTTTTCTGACAGCTGCTTCTGCTCCTTCAAAAGCAAAAACACAGTCTGTACTGTGTAAACCTCACAGGAACTGCATTCAGCTGCTTTTTGTCACCACAGCAGAAAAAAAAAATCAACAGAAAAAGACCAAAAAAAAAGGCCATCTGTTCGCAAGCAACCGTATCCGAGATGACTAGAAAACCCAGCTAAAACCAGTGTTTGGAATAGAAGCTGTTTTGTTTGATGATGGTTCAGGATGGTCTACTAGCTAATAGCCCAGATCACTTAAACTGTTGCAAAACCCATTTTTACCCAATTTTCTGATTTAAGTTGGGGATTTAAGGATGGGTAGATTCAACTTGACAAGTCACCTCTGAAGTGCCAGATTTTCATGATCTGACAACTGAGTATTTGCACAAGTCTCTGACCGCACATCAGAGATCAGACCGGATGAGAGCCGGGACACTCTGCTGCTCCGTTTTGTTCTCCAGTGATTGGGAGTGACTCATTTTGTCGGATATAACAGACCTAATTTCAGAGTGAGGCAGCGTTTATGAGACGCTCTTTTGATGTGGAAATCCTGCTGGCATGGGGAAGACGCTGATACCGTCTCCGCTGTCATCCTCAGGTGCGTTGGCCCTCCTTATTGGACACCGGCAGTTTATCTCTTAGTCGCCACACGAGGCTTCTTAAAAGGAAGGAAACGGCAATTACGCAGACTTGTGACCCAATTAAATCCATTCAAAAGAACACGGAAGCACTGCAGTTAGCAAAACAAAGAGTATTTTTGGTTTGAGTTTACACCTCATGTAAAAGCCTCTCATCGCTCAAAGAATTAACGCCTGCTTTTGACATACCTTGGAGACACTTAGTAACATAAAATGAATCGGTAAGCAGGAAATGGGCCTAGAAAGTTGTGTTAGTCAAAAAATCCTGAAGCAATATGTGCAAGTTTGGTACGGGAATTTAAATCATAAAGTGGAACTGGAACCAATCCTAAAAGATCCCAATGGAAGTAAAAATAAGAAGAATTTAATAAAATAAAAATGAAGATAAAAATAAAATATATATCTAATATATATATATATATATCTAATTGTCTATAAATATAATACTGTAATCTACTATTGCTTTATTAGATTTAAAGGAAATAATGCTTTTAAATAAAATAAAATAAAAGATGAACAATTTAAACTTCAAAAACGTAAACAAAAATTTTAAATGTTGCCTTAGCAAGCAACTAAACTAAGCTGAAGTAAATAAACGCTGTATAGATATATAAAGAACGTATAAAATGACAAAAGCACATAACAAAATGATTCAAATTTAAAATAAAAAAATATGCCTGTGAAAATACCCTGAAAATATGAAATTAAAAACTAATTTAAAAAAACTATAACAGTACAGAAATAATACTGTTAAGGATCAATATTACAACATTTTTAAACATAATTTTATGCCAATAACTGCAGATAATAAAAATAGATTTTAGAAAATTCCAAGGATCATTCCAGCCTGTGAAACTGTTCTAAAATAAAATTATAATACAATATTTCCCCAAAGACTTCATTTTATATTGCACGGCTATCACATAATCGCAAGCAGAAGTGTTTAATACATCCTCAGCATCTTTAATTTAAACCAGCAGCTCTTATGATTTAAGTAAGATCAGTAATAAAACTCATGTGATACGGATATTAACTTAAGCCCTGAGTTAATATCCACAACATTTATTTCAGTGTGTCCCAAGTAATTGGATTGCATGTACACCGTCTTACACTCAATGGAACGAGCATCTATTAATCAAAGCGTAATTGCGCACATTTCCCAGATAAATGGCGCTGCTTCTCGTCCAGTCATGTACAAATGAGTCAATCCGGGCATATTCATTTCTTATCTAGCTGAACTCATTCGAGTCATATAATGGCGATAAATAATAGAGGTAGAAGTTTATGAAACGGGATATTCTCCATGAAGGAAGGAAGGGCTTTTAAAGCAGAGGAATTCTGATCATGTCGCTTCTAAATGACTCCAATAGCAGGTAGAACAAGGCCAGGAAATGCGACTGTATTTCTTCCACTGAAATTGAATAGCTTCAGCATGCTTAACTATAGACATAAACTGCAACTAGCTGTAAATACCCATGTAATTGGAGCTGTATGTGGCTGTTTAAATATTTAATGAGTGCTTACATTGGCTTTATAGTAGTGTCTGTGAGCACTCAGCAGCTCAGTTTTTGAACGCTAAAAGAGTGAAAGTGTTGTCAGACTGGCTCCTTTTAGCTCTGACGAAAGACGTGGTAAATGTAAACATTACCGAAGTAAATATTTGCTTTTACAATGATTCAAATCTTTAAAAAAAAAAAATAATAATAATCAAATTAGGGTTCAATTTGATTGGGACAATTTACAATTGAAAAAAGAAAAAAATAACAACAACATGAATAAGTAAAATGTATTTTTAAAAGTAAAAATATTAACATGGTATAATAACATGGATTATCAGGTGATATATATATATATGAACAGATTGTTTAATTTAATAAGTGTAATATCTATATCATATTAATAATAATATATATATATATATATATATATATATATATATGAACAGATTGTTTAATTTAATAAGTGTAATATCTATATCATATTAATAATAATATAAATGTATATATAATTATATATATATGTAAATTATATCTAAATATATCAATAAATATTTATATATATTTTAACATTTATAGATAATTTATATAAAGTATATATATATATATATATATATATATATATATATATATATATATATATATATTACACACACACACACACACAAACACCACCACAAAATTCAGAGAAAAAAAAAACACATTTCAAAGAATTCCATAGTATTTCCATGTATATGAAATATTAATGTTATATAAATGTCAAATTTGCAATACAATAGTATCATTTTTGTAAGTCAAATCAGATCTGTGTATCAATAAATATGGAACATGTCAAATACTTGATTCAATCAATTATAGGCTTATTCTAGTAAAAACTAGTTAAAGGTGAAGTGTGTAATATTTGTTCCACTAGCATAACCAAACTTAATAATTAAAGATTATTTGCATTGTGTCTGGCCAGAGTAATGTTTTGATACAGCAACAGTCTGTATGCTTTCTGTATGCTTTTCAGGGAATTCAACTTCTGAATGACTTACTAAAACAAAAGAAAGTATTTTAACACCTTTAAAAAAAATTATACACTTCCCCTTTAATTTCTTCCTCTGGCTCTCAGCATTAGGATGGAGCTAGGATTTGACGAATTATGTTTGTGCCTCACACTCTCCGTCTCGGCTGATGACTCACCAGTACTGCTGCCACTTCTCCTCTTCAAAGACATCCTCTGGGATCGGATCGATCAACACCAGGTCAGACACTTGCCTGAAGAGACAGAGAGAGACAGTGAAAAGACCACACAGACGATGTTTCTAGAGCTCAGATGAGACCCCACACACCGATCGAGAAATGAACAGCATCTATCGAGTGAGATGAATGGGCTCAGAGCTGCAGCGGGGACAATATTTTCAGTCCTTGGGCGCTACAGGCCTGATGCAGCTGAATTTATGGGTCTTAAAGCTGCACATCAGAGCAGATGAAACGTTAAATCTGTCAGATGGAGGGAGGGTGGAGGGGTAGGGGGAGTGTGTGCCGAAAAGTCAGTCCCAAGCTGCTCTGATGGATCTTTTGGTCATGACAGGTATAAATGTCTGGAAGAAAAACCCTGTTAGGCATATATAACACTATTCACCAATGTATTGTACACTACTGGTCAAAAGTTTGAAATAATCATGATTTTTCAATGTTTATGAAAGAAATCATTTTTGCTCATCAAGACTGCATTTATTTGATCAAACATGCAGTAAAAACAGCAATATTTTGAAATATTATTACAATTTAAAATAACTTTTTAATATATTTTAAAAAGTAATTTATTTATGTAATAGCAAAGCTGTATTTTTGGTGTCACATGATTCTTCAGAAATTATTCTATTATAGTGATTTGGTGCTCAATTATTATTTATTATTACTGGTGCTCAAATATTAATAATGGTTCTTAGTGTTGAAAATTTGTTCTTACCAATGTTCAAAAGAACAGCATTTATTTGAAATAGAAATCTTTTGTAATATTATAAATGTTTTTACTGTCACTTTTGATCAATTGAATGCATCCTTGCTGAATAAAAATATTAATTGTTTTTGTTTTAATCTTACTTACTCCAAACTTCTAAATGTATCAATGTTTCCACAAAAATTAAGCAGCACAAATGATTTCATTAATAATAAGAAGAAATGTTTCTTAAGCAGAAAATCAGCATATTAGAATCATTTCTGAAGAATCATGTGACACTGAAGACTGGAGTAATGATGCTGAAAAGCTTTGCATCACAAGAATAAATTATATTTTCAAATATATTTAAATAGAAAACAGTGCTTTTAAACTATAATAACATTTCATTATATTGTTGTTTTTACTATATTTTGATCAAATAAATGCAGCATAAAAGAGTTCTTTCAAAAACATTAAACATAAATGTAACATACATTCTGTGGTGGTAACAAACTTCCTGACATGTTCAGATAAGACTGACTGACATTTTTTTCAAAAAGAACAGCATGACTTACGTGTCATGGATGTGGCTGTAGAACCTGCCATTGAGCGTGCCCAACTCAGAGCCAATCAGGATGAAGGGTGTGGCTATATCTGCAGCCTTGACCAATCGATGAAGGTCATCCACCATCCTGAAGGATAAGAAAGGAGAGATACAGGTCAGGAATGAGTGCAGGTTTGTGCAAATAACGTCTAGACATGACTCATCTGACAGTTCATTAATCACTGAGACACATTATGACACACATGTACGTTCACCTCCAGACGGGACGCCCACAGTCCCAGACTGCTGCCCAGTTTTTAAAGCGGTCAGTGATGTTACATGAAGGACAAACTGACCTCAAACCAGAGGCTGACATACTAAACTAATATGCACTGTGTACCATGAGACACTAATGGGTTTTATTTCTGACATCCTCATTAACTAAAAGGCCATGAAGATTCAGTGGGCACTGAGTGATTTGTTGCAGTATGTCTTCAAGATGTGCAGGGGGTCAAGAAAATGGTCAAGAAAAACTAGAGACTGACCAACATTGATATCAGTATAGATTTCGTTATTCCTTTTTACAGAACAAATATTCAATATTTGAATACTTTGACAGAATAAACAAAAATGTAAATAAAATAATAATAATTATTATTTATAATAGCAATAATTATTATTGTTGTTTATGCTCTTAAGTTTATGCATATTATTATTATATATTTATTATTGTTTCGGGATGCGTCTAATCCTTAAGCACACATTTCTGGTGTTTCGTTCAAATTAAGCTGAAAAGTGTGAATATTTAATTTGGCAAGTGCTGTCCTGGTATTATTTAAGTGTTGGTTTGCATTTTTACGGTAATTAAATTTTGTGTAAAATATAATATTCCAATTTAAATATTAAATATAAGTATCAAATAATGAGTAAAGAAAAAGTGGTTGATATTTACTCTTTGATCACACTGGAATAAGAAGGTCAAGTTGAGCACAGGATTCAGTATTACACACAATGTTTTGTACAGTAGTATATATATACAGTCAATAAGTCTAAGAACAAAACAACACATGTCCTTGTCAAAAATTAAAAATAAAATTATCATGTACTATTGGCTTTCCTTCAACATCAAATCAAATCAGTTTCCAAATGAAAAGGTTTCAGGAAAGAACAAAAAGGACAATACTCCACGTTTTTGTTCCTGGCTTATTGAATTTTAGGAAAATTAATATCTTGCTGTCCGCCTTCTAAACGTGCCAGAAAGAGGAGAAAACAGGACACTGATAACAAACTCCCCTGTCCTCTCGCTACACATCACTTTAATGCATGAAGAAATGTTATCATGTCAAGAGCAACAAGATAAGAGTGACTCCACATGTAGGACAAATAAACCTGAAGGCAGGACGTCTTGTTGCCAGAGGACAAGGACAAAGACATCTCTGTCCTACAGCACTGATTGAATAGTAGAGCAGGTCAATGTCAAAGATACGAGACGCACAGATACCTGCGTGTGGATTAAACTATTAACATGGAAGGGGTGTCTCTTTGTTTTTAGATTTAGTGCCTAATATAACCATAAAATCTTTATGTATTGTAAACAAGTACAATACATTTCAAAAAGGGTCTGTCAAATTTTTATTTTTATTCATTTATTAAAATAATAAATTAACACTTACTAGCAAGGGCACGTTAAATTGGTTAAAAAAAGACATTTATAATGTTACAAAATGTTTCTATTTCAAATAAATGCAGTTCTTTTAAAGAAGTTAAAAAAGAGAAATTTTACACTTTTATCCACTAAATGAGCTAATTTGATGCCTGCTACAGGTCTCAAAAAAGTTGGCACGGGGGCAACACAGGGCTAAAAAAGCAAGAAATTTTGAAAAGATTCAGCTGGGAGAACATCTAGCAACTAATTAAGTTAATTGACATCTGGTCTGTAACATGATTAGCTATAAAAGGGATGTCTTAGAGAGGCAGAGTCTCTCAGAAGTAAAGATGGGCAGAGGCTCTCCAATCTGTGAAATTGAGTGGAGCTTTTTGTGGTCTGTCCTAGAGCATTTTGAGTTTAGCTCCTTTTTTCTATAAGCAGTCAAAACTATTTATTCTGAATGCTCAGCCAGAGTAATCACTGGTTCTTATATCTCCCCTATCTTGGCAGGGGCACTCGTCAAGGCTGTCCTCTGTCACCCTTGCTTTTTAATTTATCATTAGAGCCTTTGGCCCAAGCAATCAGACGTTTTGTTGTATATATCAAACATCACAGACTCAGTTAAGGAATGCTTAAAATTATTTGATACATTTGGTAAACTGTCTGGTTATAAGACTAATTGAGCAAATCCATACTTATGAACCTTAATTTAGCTGCTAAATCAGAGATTCAGACCTTACCCACTACGATTCCTGTCAGTGACCAGTTTAATCAGAGTTTTTCCTTCATTATCTCGCATTTCCAAGTGGAACTATCAGTCTCTTCTGGATAAGATTAAGAGCAATCTTCTGTGTTGGTCTCCACTGTGTTTGGCTCTTCATGGAAGGACAGCCACTGTTAAGATGAATATACTTCCGAGGCTAAGCTTTTTATTTTCAGTGTTACACTCTAAAAAAAAAAAAAATGGTGCTATATAGCACTAAAAGTGGAGGAACCACTTTTGGTGCTATATAGCACCATATCTTTAAAGGTGCTATACAGCACCTTTGTCAAATGGTGCTATGTAGAACCATAAGAGGTGCCATATTGCACTGTATTTCTTCAACAAAAATGGTGCAAAAAAAACAGCACCAATGCTAGTTCTTTGGCTCGTAAAGAACCTTTAAAGGAGCTTAACAGGTTCTGTATATGGTAGCGATGCTATATAGCCCCTCAGTCATGCCAAAGAACCGGTGAAGAACTGCTGAAGAACCACTGTGAAGCACCAAGATTTGGTGCTATACAGCACCAAAAGTGGTTCCCCTGTGATTACGAGCCAAAGAACCAATTTTAGTGCTATATAGCACCATTTTTTTAGAGTGTATCTCTGACACCACCTAATGGCTATTTTAAAGAGATCAATACAGCAGTATCAAAATTCTTGTGGAATAATAAATAAACGGCCTAGAATTCATTTTAAATCTATGCACCGGCTAAAACCTTATGGTGGCTTATCCCTACCAGATTTTTGGTCCAATTATTTAGCATACCAGATGAGACCACTTAGGACGTGGCTAGATGTTGACTCCCCTGTCCCATGGCGGGCTTTAGAAACTAATATTATTTACCCATTGCATCTACAGGATTTACCCTTTACTGGAATATCTAAGAAAGTTCTGGAAAAGTTTGGTACAATTATATGCCATTCTATCAAAACCTGGAAAGCAGCAGAAAAGATTATGGGAGCTTCAGATTCTTACAGTGACTCTACACCCATTTGGCATAATAATAATCTTTGTACTGGTAACAAACCGTTTGTTTCCAAATGCTGGGTTGCACTTTAAAAGACCTGTACAATGATTATGGGCTCAAGTCCTTTCAGATCCTAAAGGATGAGTTCTCTGCACTGAAAGCTTACGGAGTACCCTGCTCGATTAAAATATCTCCTCATCCTATGGTAAATTGGATAGATTCTAGTATGGCTTCTAGAGGTATTGTGAGTATAATTTATAAAGCACTTGTGGTACGACAGTATTCAAACATTCCGATTAAGGGTTTCTGGGAAAGAGAACTTAACACTGTGATTGATTGGGACAATGTCTGGGGAAATTGTTTTGCTACCTCTAAAAACCCAGCTCACCAAATGATCCATTATAAGTTAATCTATAAGGCATATGCCACTTCCTGTTAATTATATAAAGAGAAAAGAAGGTCTGAGCCCATCTGTCACCTGTGTAATAGCTCAAGTCAAGGTACATATATACATATGTTCTAGGACTGTCCCCGAATTGCCATGTTCTGGTCCTTGGTACAGGACTTACTGTCCGATCTTCTAAAGACTCGGATCCAAAAGGACCCATTGCTTTTTATTTTGCTGGTAATGGTGGCCACACAAAATATTGACACTTTGGGCCCAATTTGGACATTTTCACTTAGGGGTGTACTCACTTTTGTGGCCAGCGGTTTAGACATTAATGGCTGTGTGTTGAGTTATTTTGAGGGGACGGCAAATTTACACTGTTATACAAGCTGTACACTCACTACTTTACATTGTAGCAAAGCGTCATTTCTTCAGTGTTGTCACGTGAAAAGATATAATAAAATATTTACAAAAGTGTGAGGGGTGCACTCACTTCTGTGAGATACTGTATATATTTATGGACCATGGTGGTATCATCATTTCCCAGAATGCTCTAATTGAAGCCAATGTTATTTGGACATTTTTTTGGTGAACTGTTTAGTTTCAGACTAAGACACTTTCATACCTTCCAGTGGTTGATATTCCCCAGACTTTCTCTGTGCCTGTAGTTTCATTCTGCAAGGTTCTCCGGCTGAAACCCAGACCGACTCTGTCATAGGTGCACACCTGAGAAACAGATCACAGATCAAGTGTCATGAAAATGACAGCAAGAGAAACCTCAACTGACACTCAAAAAACCAAAAACCTAAAAATATTGTAATATTCACAATGTTGCACAATTTAATGTTGCAACTCATTTAATCATCAATTATTCCAAATGTTTGCTACATCGTCTGGCTCTACTGGACAGTCACTGCAATGCAGGCCATCAGCAGGAATCTCCAACACCTCACAACTAGGTTTGTTCTGACAGCATGTCACAGAAATGCTTCACCACCTCACTGCCTCGAATTACTCGAGTAATACAGCAGCACATGCTCTGAAAGCTGAAGTCTTGTAACTTCACAGAAGAAGCAGAAAAATCAATAATGCCTTTATGTACCTAAAGTAATGACTCACATCAATGAAAACTGTGGTGCTGCTTTGTTTATTTAATGTTGTACACAACATCAGTGAAAGGCTTTCTCTTATCATCCCCTTAATGGAAGAGTTTTCATCAGTTCATTCTAAACGGTAAAAAGCTCACTTAATCCCGTTAAGTAAGTGGTTTTTGTTTTGGAATCACATGCATAAAACATCCCTACAACCTGATAGATATCAGTGAAATAGGAGTTATTTTGCAAATGTAGGTTTGCTGACATGCCACAGAGATGTGAGCTTGTGAATTTGACGAGAATAAGACTAGGCAACAATAAAGTCATAGTCAGACAGCAACCATCAATCAATTTTGCTGACCTCGCTGACTGCAAGAAAAAAAACAACAACACACAGACACAGTAGAGCACAACATGCCATTCAATTTAGAAAATAAAACACTCAGTTACTGAATCAGTCAAACTGATTGGCAAATCATACAGAAGTCACAGGATCTCATTCAAAAATGAGTACACAAATTTGTGTATAAAACCTTTTCATGAACAAATCACGATTTCACCAGTAACTTACTAAACTTCACAAATGAAACCACACAACAACAAAAAATAAATCACATATTCTGTGGCCTTACAATCTTGTTAAGATTGAATTTATACGCAGATATTTCATCACATACAGTGAAAAAGTGAGAAAAGCTACATAATCACTAGACGTGTTTTTGCGCTTTTTCTGCACTCCAGAAAACTATTACTGATAAATCCTAATCTGATGATGGAGATTAAGGTATACCAACCTGAGAATCATTTTCCTTGACAATATTTCAGCAATTATGTGATATGTTTGCTATCACCTGTTTACAATCAGATCAAGCAGTGTAATATTCATGAATGAATCACTATTTATCTAATTGATCAAACAGGATTGCAAGAAGGTCTGAATTTTTTCCCGATTCAGTTTGATTTAGGCTATTTGAACAATTCACTCACAACCTTGAATCATTTACAGTGGTTTCTGAAATAACAATGGGATACTTTATAAGAAAGAAAACAAAAAGAATGCTGGATAAGGTGGATATTTACCATACATTTTTAGGCTAAACAAAACTTGCAAATGTCTCTATCATTTGTCAGCGATGAAACCGCTCTTTTGCTTGAGGACTGAATTCAATAAGCATGTCAGTGTTGCAAATTTCATCAAATATGAAACATGTTCAGCAGCTCTACAGAAGGCAATAGTGTTGTGATTCAGCACAAGTCGACTCAACAGTCAAACTGTTGATTCAATTTAGTTCAGTGTCGGTGTGGCAAATTTAGTATCATTATTTAACTCAATTCAGTTCAAATTTTGAACTCATTCGATAGTGTCAGTGCAGTTATATCAATAATATTACTGAATATTAACTGGGTCAACTCAACAAGAGGTCCCCAGCTCAAATTTTGATTTTGCTAATATTTTTTCTGGAGAAAGATAAACATATATAGTGATGAAAGCCAAAATATTAAATGTCATGGATGAATATTTATTGAGAAATCCACTATTTTGTAGAGGGTGGTCAAAATGGCCATTTTCATCTGAGATTTGGAGCCAAATTACAGGGGGTTAAAATGGCATCATTTTGTTACTTTTACACAGAGATTGGTAGGTCCGTTAGTAAAATCTGTAGACTTTAGCTCTCTTTGTCGCATTATGTGTCAGTGGTGACCATTCAAAAATGGGGAAATATGACAGTGTGTACTGCATATACAGAGAAAGACATTCATACATGAAGATACATGAAATGTATTACTTAAATGTATTACCAGTTTCCAAACGTCCAGTAGTCATGATGGCAGTTTGTTTGAACTAACCTTTGTTGATAATGAGAGACCCTCCTGCACATAGTACCAAACATCTGAAGACATCCCTGCTGGAGCATCAAGAACAACTGAAACAAAAATGAAACATCATTTTCACCGTGCACAATCCACAATATAAATATCAGACTCTTTTTCCTTTTTTGGTTGAACTATTCATTTAACTTACCAACAGGCCACCCGTGTCCTTTGCACAACAGATGGATCTTTTGGCCGAGGCCGATATCAATCAGCTGAGCACCTACATATCGAAAGAAATTTTTTTTTTTTTAAATGAGCTGAAAGTTACCAAACATGATCCTAAGGTCTTCCTGAAGAGATGATGAGGTCTCACCTGCGGCTGACAGCACCTGTCCCTCTCTCTGCAGGGAGGCATAGTTCAGAAAAGCTGGAGTGAAGATGATGAAGAGCAAAACCTTCATCCAGAAGGACACAACAGCCCAGCAGCTCCTCTGTGAGACAGGCACACCAGTAACACCAGAGTCCTCTGATGTCTGTGGTGGGAGAGTTGAAATTGCATGTCAAGCAGTGGCATGATATACTCCAACTAAAACTTTTTTTTTTTTAAATGTTGTATAATTTCTACATTACATAAAGTTTTATGCTGATAAATCAAAATATCGTCCATTTTCAAAGTTTTTGCATCATCCAATAACCCTTCTGTAAGTTTTAAAAACTAACAACAGCCTTGGCAACACACTAACTTTCGTTTCATTTTATAAACATTTAATCAAATTATTACTCATTAATTTATTCCTAAATAATTTTATTTATTTATACATTCAATAATTAATTCATTATTCTTATTTAACTACTCATTTATTATTAATATTCTTAGAATATAGTCATACAGGTGAGGGTATTTACAACAACAACAACAACAAAAAAGTGTACAATGAAATTGTAACAAATAGTAAGAATATGATTCTTTGATTCATATTCACGGGGCTCTTCAAAATACACCATGGTAATACTACAGACCAGGATTATGGAATTACCATGGTACCTACTACAGTATTGTTGGTATTCAGTCAATAAGTTGCAGAGTTCTCTGTGATTCATCACCTTCTTTCTATCAGGTTTGACACTGTCCGCATCTTCTCGTCCGTTTGTCCTTCTGCGCAACATCTTCTGACAGCTTTAAGAGCACTTCAAGTACAGGACAGATATCGCATAATATTATATTTGTATGAATGAGTGTCAAACACAGCATGGAGACACTTCCGCATTGACGGGGACCCATGAGAACCAAACGCGTTTCGTAAAAGCCGCTATCTCGAGGTATGCTATCCATATGCTAAATTACTATATGTTTGTATCATATTATAATATACTGTGCCTTCAGCAAGAAACAACAAAGTTTCATAGATAACAATTTATACTACTCAATGAGTTTCTAACCTAGATTAGTACATTAATCAAGCTAGAACAGAAGACGTACAATATCACGTCGTATTTTCACACGCTTTCCAAAATTTGATGAACTTACATCTTTTGATCATTTGATGAAATGACACATTATTCAAATATGAACTATAATGAATGGTCTACACATTGAAGGCTTGGTTAACAGGTTTTAACTCAGTTTTAATGTGACCTTTATTACAAATGGATGCCTCTTAGAATAGTTTATAGGAAGTGCAGTGTTTTTTCCTCAAAGTTTTTAGCCGAGATGGATTAGGCTACACTACTTTAATTGCAACGACACATCTGTCCTGTAGGAGGCGCTATGTGACATTATCTGACTGTCAATTGATCCATTTGCACGTCTAACCATCTTAAATCACATTTTATGTTACACTAGCAAAAGGACATACAGGACCAGTGGAGATGTTGAGGCGCTATAACAGAATATTTAGTGTGACAGCAGAAATAAAGGTCATTATAAAGGTCAGTTCCAGCACTGCGAGGTTATTCATGAGTGTGAGTGAATTCAACACATGCGCGCCACAGGATACTGACCCTTTCTATGTCCTGTATATAGGTCCAGTTCAGAGTTTAATTATGTATACAGCGCTGGCAGTCTTTCTAAGGGCAATGCTTCTGTCGCAGATGTATGTAAATGATGATTTTATGCATCCTTGCTTTCACCACAGATTTACGTCAGAGTCCAGCATCCATACTGAACAGACTCTAAAGTTCAGCCTGTGAGCAACCTCAGTTTGTGTTTGCTTTTTAGATGAGGTAGGCCATGCTAAACTGAACAAATGTACATGTTTGAGATTCTTCTCTGCAGGAACCCTGAGGAAAATAAAACAAAGACGATGTCAAGTGACAGGAAATATAAGACTTCACGCTGTGCCTCAGACAGCAGGTGTATGTGATCGCAAGCGTGGCTCTCTGTCTGTCATTCACAGCAATCACTGAACGATACCACCGGCAAACACAGCAGAAGGACGATTTCTCAGAGTGTCAATCATCACGATCTGTCCAAACATGTCTCTGGCGCAGCCAAACCGACGGTGATGCCAGAAGTGTCATGCCTGTTCAAACCGAGGGAGCACATGTGATCGTGCATTTTAAAGGAATAGTTTACCCAAAATGAAAATTTGTTGAAATTTTACTCACCCTCAGGCCATCCAAATTTATTCACCCTCAGGCCGTCCAAGATGAAGATGAGTTTGTCATAACAGATTTGGGGAAATTTAGCATTAGATCACTTGCTCACCAGTGGATCCTGTGAATGGGTGCCGTCAGAATGAGAGTCCAAACAGCTGATAAAAACATCACAATAATCCACTAGTAATGTAACTAATTCATGATCTGTGCGTTAAGACCTTTTTTTTTTACTTCAAACCATTGCTTCCAGCAAAAAATATGTGTTCTCTGTTTATAATACTGCTTTTTCCAGTGAAATTGTTTTGTGTGAATCAGGAGAGAAATATGCAAGCACCATTTACATGCAAAAACAGTCTAAAACAGTTCTAAATTGGTGGATTTTGCTGTAAGAAAACAACAGGGGATGAACTTTTTCACTGGCGGAAGCGTTATTATGGATTTTGGACTGGTATTTTTGCCAGAAGCAGCAAAACTTTTCGCTTCACAAGACATTAATTAATGGACTGGAGTCATGTGGAATACTTGTGGATTATTGTGATGTTTTGTCAGCTGTTTGGACTCTGACGGCACCCATTTACTAAATAGAATCCATTGAGCAAGTTATGTAATGCTAAATTTCTTCAAAACTGATGAAGAGACAAACTCATCTACATCTTTGATGGCCTGAAGGTGAGTAAATTTATTAGAAAATAAATCTTTGGGTGAATTATTCCTTTAAATGCAACTTTATTAAAGAAAAACAATTACACTGATTTTATTGTTTTTTTTGCTTTGAATTCTTTTATAACAAAATCTAAAAAATAAAAAAAAATCTATAAAATGTATTTTATTTTATTTCAATTATTTGATTTCATTTATTAACAATGCAGAAGATATGTTTATAACAGATTTTTATGGAATATGCTGCATCTATATGTGTGTCATGTGAACCATGATTATGTAAATTTATCTAGATTTAAATTCGGCAGACACTTTTGGCATTTCAAGTTATACATTTTTATCAAGATTTGTGTTATTTGGGAATCAAACTGACCTTGACATTGTAAAACGCTATTCTTTTATCTGCAGGATGCTTTCAGAACCAACCAAAGCTGTGGAGAAACTCACAGTAAATGGATAAAGGAGGTCTGAGACTGCAGCCCTGCATTAGATTCATTGCAGTAATTAAATGAAAGCAGGCAGATATGGATGATAAATGGCAGTTATTGACGGGACTGTCAGGTATGGCGTGGGTGTCAGATATTTTTAAACAGCGACGTTGAGGCCTGGCAAAGGCTTGCGTTTCCAGAGGCTGCCGTGAGCTCAACCTCCTGCAGCTGTTTCTGTCTGGCCTAATTAAACTCTGCAACGACTGATCTCATTAAATTCAAACCATACAGAAGACAGAACAGAATCTGACCATTAATATCCAGAGGCTTGAGCTATTATGTAATCAGCTGGAAAATGTTATTGTTTCAATTGTAGAAGTATAAAGTATTGTGAGAAACTCTAATTAATGTAATCAGCATTTGCCATGTTGTCGGCACAGACAGATGTATATACATACATAATATAATCATGATTTTACCAGCATAAAATCTGCACGTGAATGGAATTATGAGTAAGGATGTATTATATACCACAAAATTGTACTCTATTTATTTTTGTCCTGTGCATCTATACAAAATAGGTAATTTATGATTATATCAGTATTATTTTAGCATCATTGATATACTCTAATTTCTGTTAATATTTTAAATGACTTATATATATATATATATATACTGTATATATATATATATATATTATTTTCATTTTAATGTCAATTAAAGTTTTAGTAATTTTGTTGTGTGTTTTTTTTTTAAGTTAAGTAAACCTATTTTTAGGTTTAACAAAAACAAAAAATTAGAAATGCCTTGGTGACTATCTAAAATGAAATAAGTTTAGGTTTTTTTATATTTTATTTTATTACAGTTAAAGTTTGTTTTATTTCAGTTAATGAAAATGTTTTTTATGTTTTCAGTTTTAGTTAACGATAATAACCTTGACAGGAGCCTGTTTCTGAATCATGATGCTTTACATAATTGCATTTTAATTACTTTTCAAGCATGTTTTACAGAAAAACACTTAAATTTGTTACATTCATGCTAACACCTGAGATTTGTTAATAAATACATTTTAGGTGCAGTAAATCGATTAAAATCCCATCACGTCTGTCGTTTATGAATCCTGTTTCAAAATTTCAGTAAGTTGATTTCAAATAATTACCCAAGAAAACAGTAACATGTAGGAGGAAGCAATGAACGGGGTGACATTTTTCATGCACCTTTCTGTCATTAAAGGAATATTTTACACAAACATTAAAAGTTTTGTCATTCAGAGTCTTACTAAGTAGGCTAATCTTTGGGTGAGCTACTGCTTCCTATAATTAGATTTAGCAAAAACTGTGCTGAACTTCTCCTCAGCTCAAGGAGTTCACAAATAGTGTGTGACGCAAAATAAAACAGATACAAATAGCTGTCAGACAACCTGTCAATTATCCCAGGCAACAAGTGATACCCGGTCTACTCTGTCTACAGAAATCTTACCGGCTTTCTGAGGAAGACAATGCATTTTTAATGAACCATTTAAAGAGCTTAAACTCTGGCAGACTACACACACACATCTGCACACTGACGCAGGGCTAATATTTAAATATATTTGCAATATTCATAAATAAAACATTTTAGAGCACGACGGTCTTGCCTCGTGTTTAGTAAAATTTTCATTAGCATGAAGTTACACACAATTTTCTTTTTTTTTCTTTTTTTTTACAATCCAAATAGGACTACTGCAGAATATTTGCTATTAAAAGGAAAACAGTGCGACAGCATTTCACGAAACACAAGATTGATAAAACGTTTTACTTTAATATTGAATGGAGACTTATCTGTGTCTGCATCTCTGTGTGAAAAAACATTAGTGTAATTCGTTTAGTGAATCGTTTCGCTCGGACAGTTCAGAAACTTTATCCTGATTCATTTTTGTTAAATGATTTATTACTGTTCAAAAAGTGATTCACCTGTCATCATTAGGCTATGTTTTTATCTTAGTTATATAAATTTAGTTGTTTTTAGTTTATTAGCTGTGTTTACTATTGATTTAAGCTATGTTAGGCTGTGTTAAAGTGTTATCCCTGCTAAAAAAAACAAAACAAAAAAAAAACAATAGAAGCCCAATAAAAACCATCACAGAAATTCCAATGGTTTCCATTAAAATACCATTATAAACCATTAGCTTTTTCCAGTAAAACCATTACAAAATTCCTTTTTGTAGTGTGTTTTGGGCATTTTTCCAAGAGGATTTAACATCCCACCAATAGAATCCATCACATACCAGTAGACACCATTACAGTTTCCATTAAAACCAATACAATTCCCATTATAACCATTAAAACCATTACATTTTCTATTGTGTTTTGGGCAGGGTTCTATTGTTTTTTTTTCCAGCAGGGATATCTTCGTTTGTTTGTACCAGGTAAACTGCTGTGATTGAGAAAATAAATCATTTGATAGTTAGGCTACTACATATTTGAAGTATATTCAGATTTGTGTATCCATTTCCGAAGATGTGTAAATAACATATGCCAAATTACACACTGGGCTCTTGGATGTCCTTGACTGCTGGTGTTCATGTGTGTCATTTGTTGTTGGTTTGCCTGAGTGGGGATCAAAAACCGTCACACTACAGATTGTGGATCAGACTCTGAGAAACAGGTCGGAGCGCCAAATCCCACATGCTTTCAGCGGCAGGCAGGACTGATCCCCGGCTTCAGATAGGCTACAGCATTCAATGAATGTGATTGCTTTTCCCCACTGATTAAACAGAGATACGGTGTAATAATACATAACCTTTTCACCTCACCATTTGGTTATGTGTTGCTGAAGCAGAGCCCCAAATGTTGAGATAATACTGGGGAGAAAAATGTGTTTGTTCATTGCATTTACCATGCAGTTTTGCATTTACATTATCATTCTATTTCAGTTTTGTTTTAGGGAATAGTGGAGTTTGTTAAAACATATTTATGTTGTTACGAATGGATTCGCGTGTTTCTAGGGGAACGGGATATCATTCGTTTATGTGTGTGCGTGCGTAGGTCTTTTCCTGTGTTTCTCTGTCTCTCCCTCTTCCACTCTAATTGTTTACAGGTGAAGCTGATTAGGAGGACGGAGCTGGTTGGTGGAAGGACGGATAGCCGCAGTATTTAAGTCATCTGGTGGAAGGAATCGTTGGCTCCCCGCTCTCCTGGTGGCGTTGTTGGTTCCGCTGTTTAAATGTGTGTGAAAGCATCGCTAACGGAGACGTTTGTTGTCAACCATTGATTAAAGTAGCTAATGGTTTCGTTGTAATGGTATGTTTGTTGCCTATTTCCTGGACCTTGTTTCAGTGGAGCTGGGTTGGGAGTCGGGTGCCTGTTTGTTTTGTTTGTTTTCTCCTGTTTATGTTAGCAGGGAGGTAAGAACTTGTATGTTATTTGATTTGCAGGTTAGTTTTTGTGTAGAAGTAGTTTTGTTATTGTAACTTTCTTTGGCAATTTGCCCCTCCTGAAGTTTGATGTCTCTTTTGTTTATCCTTTAAATAAACTTATGTTTATTTTGCACGTAAGTGTCTTGTGGTTGAGAAATTGAGGATGAGAGCGGGGACCCCAGGGATCTTTCTCGAATAGATCCATGTTAATTGTTATGAGCCAATTTATTTTCTCTTTGAGTAGGGTTTTATTTGTAGTTCGTAACAAATGGGGGCTCGTCCGCTTGTTTTTCTTTTCTCCCTTTTAATTTGTTTTGAGGTAAAAAGTGGAAGTTTGTCCGCCTAGTTGACTTTTCTCGTTTATTTTTGAATGAGTTTTTTTTTATTAACGAATGTCTAAAATGTACCATTATTTGTTGTTCTTAGGAAGCGCTGAGTAGAAATGGAGTTCGATATTGGAGCATTTGTTTCTAAGCCTAGTATACAGCAATTTAATGCGTTTTGTAAAAAAGATCTCCTGCAAATTGCTGAGGTTGAGTATTTCTGTGTCAAGTTCCGCAGCTAAGAAAGTAATTAAAGCTGAGGTGTATTCTAAACTTGTCGAGCAAGGTTTATTGTCTGCAGAAACTGATTTGGAGGGTGAGGGTAAAAGTGATGGATTAGAAACGAGTGGAACAAGTGAGTTTCCTTCATCTAAATCAGACCCTTTGCTTTTTAAACTAAAGGAGCTAGAATTGCAGATTAAACGACAAGAGCATGAGAATAGTAGATTACATTTGCGTGAACTTGAAATGATTCATGAAGAAAGACACAGAAAGAGAGCATGCGCGAACTGTTATTTCACCTGTTGTAATTCCTACGCATGTAAATGTGCCTCCAGTTGATCCGTCTGCAAGAGATGTTGCTCGTATACGTGATGCTATGGTTCCATTCGATCCTAGTAAGCATATTAAGCTTGTACCTCCGTTTAGGGAGTCAGAAGTTGACGCTTATTTCATTGCATTTGAGCGAATTGCAGCTAAGCTTAATTGGCCAAGGGATATGTGGGCATTAATGCTGCAGTGCAATTTAGTAGGTAAGGCGCAAGAAGTAGCTATGTTCCGCTTTACCTATCGAAGACTCTCTTAATTATATGGTAAAAGCTGCTGTTTTAAGGGTCTATGAACTTGTTCCTGAGGCATACAGACAGAAGTTTCGTAGTTACACCAAATCAACGAAGCAAACGTTTGTGGGTTTTGCACGTGATAAAAAAAATGTTGTTGGAAAAATGGTGTGCTGCATCAAAAATAACTACGTTTGATCAGTTGCAGGAACTGTTTTTGTTAGAAGACTTCAAGAACTGTTTGCCAGGTAACCTAGTAACTTACCTTAATGAGCAAAAAGTGAATTCCCTTTCAGCTGCGGCAGTGTTAGCAGATGAATATATGCTTACTCATAAGACAGCCTCTTCTGTTGCAGGTCATAATTATGGTATGTCAATGTTTTCAAATACTGAGAAGCCTTTTTCACGTTCAATGAGACCTATGGCGCACTTTGCAGAGCAGTGTAAGGAACAGGGTAAGAGCTCTGAGAATAAGAGTTTGTTTTTATTGTTTAGACCCTGGGCATCTGATTGCTGACTGCAAAGTTTGGAAGAGGAAGAACATTGCAGTGAAACCTAAGAGCGTGGCCAGTATTGTTTGTGAACCAATGGTTAATGGGGAGAATCAGAGTTTTTTTGGATGTCTCTGTTTTTACTCCTTTTGTATTTAAGGGTGAAGTAGCAATTTCTCCTGGTTCTACAGTGAGATCCATCTCTATTTTAAGAGATACAGGAGCAGAGCAGTCGTTCATCCTTGAAGGTGCGTTACCCTTTTCAAATGAAACTTTTATACAGGAACGGATGTTTTGGTCTGTGGAATTGAGTTAAGCTGTATAAAGGTTCCTCTTCATACTGTGTTCCTGACGTCTGATCTAGTTTCAGGTCCTGTGAAAGTTGGAGTACGTACAGGACTGCCAGTAGAAGGTGTGAGTTTAATTTTAGGAAATGACCTGGCTGGGGGTAAGGTGTTTCCTCACCCGATTGTGACAAATACTCCTGTTTGTGACGTGGAGCTTGGCAGTCAGTTCCCGTCAACATTTTCAGCGTGTGCAGTTACTCGTGCACAAGCACGTAAAAATGAGGATGTTATTGACCTATCTGATACCTTTCTTGCTTTTGCAGATTCCCCTATTGATCTGACCCTATCTGTATACCCTAGTGTGGTTAAAACCGGTAGTGAGAGTAAGTCTACTGGTCAAGAATTTGACAATGGGGAGAAATCAATTAGATGAAGCCCAGAAAGCTGACGCTTCTGACACGCTGTCTTGAGGCTGCAAAGAAAGGGGAAGGAGAGGATGCAGATCAGGTGCAATATTTTTGGGATAAAAGTGTACTGATGCGTAAGTGGTTGTCTCAGAATGCTAAAGAATCTGGTTTAAGTCCAGACTACCAGATTGTTTTGCCTTCAGGTTATCGAACCGCAGTTCTTAAACTTGCTCATGATCATTCATTATCTGGTCATTTGGGTAGTAATAAAACGTTCAAGCGAGTGGCTAAGTACTTTTATTGGCCTGGTTTGAGATCTGCTGTGTCAAGGTACTGTCGTTCATGTCATGTTTGCCAACTCGCTGGTAAACCCAATCAAGTCATTCGGCCGGCTCCTTTGCAGCCTATTCCGGTGATGGGAGAGCCATTTGAGCGTCTTATTTTAGACTGTGTTGGCCCTTTACCAAAATCAAAAGCTGGTTACCAGTATATTCTGACGTTAATGTGCGCGACATCACGTTTCCCTGAGGCAGTGCCATTACGTAATCTTAAAGCAAAAACAATTGTGAAAGAATTGATTAAATTTTGCTCCACATTTGGTCTACCTCGTGTGATTCAGACTGATCAAGGAACAAATTTTAAATCAAAAGTGTTTGAACAAGTGTTGAAAGGAATTTCTGTGAGTCACGTAGTGTCAAGCGCATATCATCCGCAATCACAGGGAGCTCTCGAGCGATTTCATCAGACACTTAAATCGATGATGCGAGCTCACTGTGCTGAGTCTGGTAAGGACTGGGCTGATGATCTTCCTTTGCTCTTATTTGCAATAAGAGAAACCGTTCAAGAGTCGTTAGGATATAGTCCTGCGGAGCTCATTTTTGGTCACACGGTTCGTGGCCCACTAAAGTTAAGCGAACAATTGGTTGCTGATAACGTTCCACTTGTTCCTGTGTCAGAGTATGTCACTTCTATTCGTGAACGCCTTCGTAAAGTCTGTGAGAGCGAGAATGAATTTGGCAGAGTCTCAGGCTGATATGAAGGAATATTATGACCGTAAAAGTGTCGCTCGTTCATTTCAGCCGGGCGAGTCCGTTTTGCTGCTATTGGCTACGCCAGGCTCTGCTTTGAAACCAAAATTCTCAGGTCCTTATACAGTGAAGAAATTGACACAAATTATTTGATTTGCACGCCTGATCGTCGAAGAAAGTCACGACTGGTTCATGTTAATATGATTAAGTCTTATGTGAAGGATGAGTCTGTTACAGTTAAGTCAAGTGCCGTTGTTTCGTTTCTGCCTGTGGCAGATGATGTTGCTGAGCAGGAGTTCTCTGTGCCCTCTGGTCGATTGTTGAACTCTATAATATTGAACGATTTGGATGTTCATTTAAGTCACTTATCTCCGAATCAAAGAAAAGATATTGTTGCACTAATTGGAGATTCATGTTCACTTTTTTTGTGATATTCCGTCACAGACTACAGTACTTCAGCATGATATCGATGTTGGTGATGCGCAGCCTATAAAGCAGCATCCTTATCGGCTTAATCCTAAGAAACGTGAGTTGATGAAAGCAGAAGTCGAGTATTTACGTCAAAATAACTTTGCGAGTCCCAGTCAGAGTGCGTGGAGTTCGCCTTGCTTGTTAGTCCCTAAGTCTGATTCGTCGGTTCGTTTTTGCACAGACTATCGTAAAGTCAATGCAGTAACTAAACCTGATTCTTTTCCGCTTCCCCGTATGGAAGACTGCATTGATCGAGTTGGTCCTGCAAAGTTTGTAACGAAATTGGACCTTTTAAAGGGATACTGGCAAGTGCCTCTTACTCCTCGTGCTTCAGAGATTTCCGCTTTTGTGACCCCTGACGATTTCATGCAGTATTCAGTTATGGCGTTCGGAATGTGCAATGCACCGTCAACATTCCAAAGGTTGATGCGGATTGTATTGAGTGGAGTTGAGAATTGTGAAGCATATTTAGACTATATCGTAATCTATTCTTCTAGGTGGGAAGAGCATGTGAGTTCTTTACGTGAGGTGTTCTCACGGCTTGCTGGTGCTTCCTTGACTTTAAATTTAGCCAAATGCGAGTTTGCTAAGGCTACAGTAGTGTATTTGGGAAAAGTGGTAGGACAGGGTCAAGTACGCCCAGTTGACGCAAAGATTTTGGCGGTTATGGAATTTCCTGCACCTAAGAATAAGAGATCTGCGCAGATTTTTAGGTATGGCAGGATATTATAGAGGTTTCTGTTGCAATTTTGCTAGTGTTTCACCGTTAACCGATCTTCTCAGTACAGCCCGAGTTTTTGTGTGGACTCCTGTTTGTGAGCAAGCTTTTCGAGCAGCGAAGGACTTGCTGTGTAACGCTCCTATCCTTTCAGCGCTGGATTTTGGACGCCCGTTCAAGCTGGAGGTGGATGCTTCTGCAACTGGCGCTGGTGCCGTTCTTATTCAAGAGAGTGAGCTGGGAATTGAACACCCAGTTTGTTGCTTCTCGAAGAAATTCACGTTGTGTCAGCGCAGATATAGTACGATTGAAAAAGAAGCTCTTGCGTTACTTTTAGCGCTGCAACATTTCGAGGTGTACTTGGGTGGAAGTTCTCTTCCAATTATCGTGTATACCGATCACAACCCCCTTGTTTTCCTGGCTAGGATGTGTAACTCGAATAAACGGTTAATGCATTGGTCGTTAATAGTGCAAGAGTTTTATTTAGATATCCGACATAAAAAGGGCTCTCAGAATATTGTTGCGGATGCACTGTCCAGAGTTTATGGTGCTGAAGTTTAAGGTGTTGTTGGATAGTGATACAAACCTTTTGGGTTTGTATCTTTTTGGTGTGGAGGTGTTACGAATGGATTCGCGTGTTTCTAGGGGAACGGGATATCATTCGTTTATGTGTGTGCGTGCGTAGGTCTTTTCCTGTGTTTCTCTGTCTCTCCCTCTTCCACTCTAATTGTTTACAGGTGAAGCTGATTAGGAGGACGGAGCTGGTTGGTGGAAGGACGGATAGCCGCAGTATTTAAGTCATCTGGTGGAAGGAATCGTTGGCTCCCCGCTCTCCTGGTGGCGTTGTTGGTTCCTCTGTTTAAATGTGTGTGAAAGCATCGCTAACTGAGACATTTGTTGTCAACCATTGATTAAAGTAGCTAATGGTTTAGTTGTAATGGTATGTTTGTTGCCTATTTCCTGGACCTTGTTTCAGTGGAGCTGGGTTGGGAGTTGGGTGCCTGTTTGTTTTCTCCTGTTTATGTTAGCAGGGAGGTAAGAACTTGTATTTTATTTGATTTGCAGGTTAGTTTTTGTGTAGAAGTAGTTTTGTTGTTGTAATTTTCTTTGGCAATTTGCCCCTCCTGAAGTTTGATGTCTCTTTTGTTTATCCTTTAAATAAACTTATGTTTATTTTGCACGTAAGTGTCTTGTGATTGAGAATGAGAGCGGGGACCCCAGGGATCTTTCTCGAATAGATCCCTGTTAATTGTTATGAACCAATTTATTTTCTCTGAGTAGGGTTTTATTTGTAGTTCGTAACAATGTACACTACCAGGAATAATTAATTTTTTTTTTTTTTTAATTCTCCTGTGTTAACCAAGGCTGCATTTATTTGATCACAAATTGAGTAAAAACAATAATATTGTTAAATATTACAACTTAAAATAGCTTTTTTTTTTTTCCCCGCATCATTAATCCAGTTCTAAGTTTCACAATCCTTACAAAAATCATTCTAATATGCAGAACTGACATTTTAAATAATATTAATAAATATTTAGCAGCACAACAGAAGAAATGTTTCTTGGGTCGGCCACTCAGCATTATTAGAAGACTAGAGTAACGGCTGCTGAAAATACAGTTTTACATCACAGGAATAAATTGCATTTCAAAATATATTAAAATAGATATCAGCTATTTAAAATGGTAATAATATTTCACAATATTGTTGTAAGTTTTACTTTACTTTTGATTCAATAAATGCAGTGTTGGTGTGCATGAAAGATTTCAAAAACATTAAAATATCTTAATTATTCCAAACATTTAACTGGTATTGTATGTGGTGCTTATTCTTTAAGCAGATATCTACAAATCATTTTCTATGAAGATGCTTGTTTCATTCATGCAGTCAGTGACCTTTGACCTCTGACAGTACAGTAGAACAGCTCCTCTGTAAAACTTCAGCAGTGCAGCTGAAGATTGACAGTCTTCAGCCATCAGCTATTTTTCTGTGAGGTTTCTTCCTCTTGTTCCTAGAGAAACACTGTTTCTCCCAGCGGGAAGCTCTGTTGTGAGGAACAGAGTTTGAACAATGGTATATTTTTCCCAACAAATGTACAGAAATGAATAACTTACTATTCAGGCAAGCATGACCATATTTTCCACTTTCCCTTGACTCCACTTTTCCCAAAAAGGTTCTTATTCTTAAACTTTGCACAGTTCATATATCCTGCAAAAATATCCCTTAATTCATTTGTAGGCCTGAGGAAAGACATGCTGAAGAGGAAGATTTATTCTCAGTAACAGCCTAATCTGAAGCCACAACTCTGAATTTCAGCACACGTTTTCCAGCAGCCATGTGAGATGTAGCTGTAATTGAGATAACATAAGCGCTCATGAAAACCCATTTCCCATTTACGGTATCCATTCATCAGATATGCCGGCTTCACAGGAAAACGTATCGCGGTGTGGGAGTCTTATCACTGACAGGCATCGTTGGCCTCTGCTGGCCGCTCAAAGCAAACGGCAGGTGCTCATATCTCCCCCACCTGATTTCCTGCCAATATTAATTCTACCCTCAACATGTCCATCCAACGGCTCGGGGGCTTTTCTGCTCAATATGGACTCTGCCACCTCAAATATTCTGTTCGAATGTAATGAAAAACTTCAAAGCTCTCCATCATTTTCCTTTTAAATCGTTTATCAGATGTGATTTGAATCATTCGCTGCTTGCATTTCACAAATGCTGCATAAGATTCAAAAGGTGCAGAATTCATCCATGCAAGATCTGCCGGAGTTATTGCTGCTTAAAGTGATGCATAATCTGTCCACCAAAGAAATTAATTATCTTTTAAAGTCAATTCTAAAACACCTATATCAAAATGTGCTTTTCTTTTAAAGAATACAGTACATGCCACTTTCTATGAATACAGTATTGTGCAGTAGACACAAGGTGTCCCATCATTTTTTTAAAAAGCATTTTTTTTATACTGCAATATATAATATATAAAAATATTTTTAACAAGAGAAATATCTACAAATATATATACATATATATATATATATATATATATATATAATATATAAATTATAATTTGACAATAATTTCAAAGTTGATATTTGATTTATTGTAGTAAACCTAATTATTCATTAATTTTAATTGCCAAAACATGATGTTTTATTTTTATGTTGAATGTATGAATGTTTTTTTTTTCATCATACACTGTCAAAAAGAATTTCATTTATTGTAGTAAAACTATTTGAAAAATTATTCATTAATTTTAATGGCCTTAAACAAGATTTCTTTTTATTTTGATTGTATGATTTCTAAATGTCAAACAATATTATTTCATTTATTGTAGTGAAAATTTCTTTTTTTTTTTTACATTGTTCATTAATTTTAATAGCAAAAAACATTTTGAATGTATGATTTTTTTTATTTTAAAATCATACAATAATGTAAAAAATAAATAAATAAAAATTCATTTATTGTAGTAAAAAAAACCTATTTTTAAAATTATTCATTAATTCTAATTGCCAAACACATTTTGAAAGCAGTCCTATTACCGCATTTTTTCCCCACATGTAACATTACCTTAAATTTGAGACACCCAGGAAGCGACATCATTTGAAGCCTTTCTGTAAGACGTTTAAAATGACATAAAAATAGGTTATTTTGTGCCCTATTTACAGAAATACCGTACAATAAATAGCTTAAAAGTTCACCTGTAAACAAACCTTCAGTTTCCTATTGATTTTGCTTATAGATGTAACAAGTCTCTGTACGTGGTAAAAGCACATCAAAATTCACCTCATGGGGACTAAAGTGTTGTGTCTGCTTCAGAAAACAAAGTAAACAATGTGAAAAATGGAGAAAAATCTCCTGTGTGCTTCATGTCTGTTAGCAAGCACTGGAAATGTGCATTTTCTCTTAGCAAGCCATTATCACATTCGTGAGAATCCTGACATTTGTGAATATGTTACCCTTTTGCATGCAAATAGTGGCTTTTCTTGCTTTCTTCACTAATATGTGGAAATAAGGGTCATGTGACTGCATCTGACAGACATGTGAAAGAGGACCACTATAGCATCTAAGACGGTTTCTGCTGAAGGTCATCGGTTTCTGCGGCTGCCATCTCAACCCTGCTGTTCCACAGTCAGTCTTTCATACAGATAATGATGACCTCTCAGACATCAGTGCATGAAGATAAAGGGGGATACAGACCCTAGAGCTTTGTTACGAAATCTTGAGACGGTTTTTAAAAGCACTATAGGTGCACTTATGGCTGTTCAAATTATTTTGGCAACATATGCTCCTTTATATCCCAAGTTCTAAGGCAGCATTGCATAGTGGCCAAAAGTCTGTAATAATTATATATATATATATATATTTAAATGAAGTCTCTTCTTTTAATGCTAAGCTGCATTTATTTGATCAAAAACACTGTAAAAACAGTAATATTGTGAAACATTATTACAATTTAAAAGAACATTTAAAATGTTATTTTAATATGTTTTTAAATGTAATTTTTGCTGTGATGCAAGGCTGAATTTTCAGCAACAACAGATTGGGGTAAGTAGGAATTTATTTATTTTTCAGAATGATTTCTGAAGTACCATGTGATACTGAAGACTGGAGTAATGATGCTGAAAATTCTATTTTTGCATGACAGGAATAAATTGTAAAAAATATTTCACAATATTACAGTTTTTACTGTATTTCTGATCAAATAAATGCAGCCTTAAAATCACTACAAATTGTAATAATTCCAAACTTTTGGCTGACAGAGTATATCTATTAGGCTATACTAATACTATATAAAGCCATTTTAGAAAAGACAGTTAACTTGCTGCTAAGCTAATAATGTAATAATTATACATTTATTGATATATTTTGCAGCCTATACAGTTTAGAACAGCCTTCATATGGCCTATGATGCCCAAAATTGGTACAAGCAGCTGTATGTTCAAATATCCATGCAGAGTGTGTATGTGGAGGATGCTAACACAATTCATTGCTGGTCCAAATCTCTCTCTGTCTACCCACTGACTCTCTGACTTATTTATGAGAGCCCACCAGGGTGTCCACGGGAAGGCATCAGAGGCATCCGTCACAGCTCTCCTGGTATCCACAAAGCACCCATCGATTTCCACCTCTTGCGGCGGACACTCACAATCAATCAATATGGTAACAAGTCTTCATTTCTGCTGGGAAAACCCGCTGTTTGACTTCAACAGCTGATGACAACAGAGAATGGCCTCTGAAAGAAATTTTAAAATGACTGGAATTTAATCAGTCTCATATTGCAGTTATAAAATGATATAATGATTTGTGTTTAATTACATAAATAAAATTAGTATTTGATGCTGCTTAAATTTAAAACCAGTTATTGCTTTAATTTTATGTCAAGATAAATGTATCAAGCATGTAAACACAATCAATCATCTCTGATACATCTCTCAGAACCGACATAAGAACGCAAACAACTTTGACCTTGAAAAAGCAGAGTCAATCTTACTATTTGATATTCAGTTTAGACCATATCAGTTTATTGTGGTTTCATCTTCTCTTCGATTCCATCTCTGAACAGCGAGCGAATAGAACGAGGCCAGAGCAGATTATATTACTGCATTAAAACACTTTATATAACACGTCCAGCAGCAATATTCATTCTGGAGGATTTTTCTGAAGTACAGTAGGCAGTGGAACTGCTCCGGACAAAAAAGAGACTCATGAACAACTATCACAAAATATAAAAATAGTCGTGGATCATCCAGGAAATGACACATAGTATTAAGATTCAAGGGTATGCAAACTTTTGAATGGGGTAATTTTTATAAATTCAGTTATTATTTTGTCTTGTGGAGTATATGTAAACATCTGTTATGTGAAATAGCTTATTCGGTACAGTACTAAATAAAATAAAAAAACATGCAATTTTCATGATCCCTCTTTTTTTGTTTCAAATATTATCATTTTGCACATTCTGCAAGGGGTATGTAAACTTATGAGCACAACCATGTGTGTGTATATACAGTGCCCTCCAAAAGTATTGGAACAGTGAAGACAAAATTGTTCTGTTGGCTGTGGAGTCAAGACATTTGCAAATATGATTAAAAGATGAATATGAGACAAAACTACAGAATGTCATATTTTATTATTAGACGTTTCAACACATATATGTTTTACCAAATAAAAAGAACAGCACTTTTAGAGTTCATCCCACTCATTGATGTGAGCATAAGTATTGGGACAGTTGAACATAAGGCAGATATAAAAGATTAAAAGCTATTATTTAGTTGCAGATCCCTTGCGCACTCACAGCAGTGAGTCTGTGACCCATAAACATCACCAGACTCTTGGTCTCATCCTTTGAAATACTTTTCCCAGCCTTTAATGCTGCCAATTCCAATTGTTGCTTGTTTTGGGGAGTTTCTGCCTTTGCTCTCCTCTTCAGCTGGTGAAATTCATGTTCAATCGGATTTAAATCTGGAGATTGACTTGGGCAGTCTAAGACTTTCCATTTCTTGCCTTATAAATTCCTTGACTGAACTGGCAGGGTGTTTTGGGTCATTGTCCTGATGCAATATGAAGCACTTCCCAATGAATCTGGTGGCATTTTCTTGAACATTGGTAGGCAAGATGGTCTTGTACCCTTCCATATTCATTCTGCTACTGTCATCATACATTAAGTCATCAGTAAAGTTGAGAGGGCCTGTTCCAGAGACAGCCATGCATGCCCATGCCATGACACCACCTCCACCAAGCCTTACAGATGAGGCTGTATGCTTGGGATCATTGCAGTTCCCTTTTTTTCTCCACATTTTTGCTTTCCCATCACTTCTATAAAGGTTCATCTTTGTCTCATTGGTCCATAAACACAGTTCAAAACTCTTCTGGCTCACCTTTGTGCTTTTTTGCAAACTCTAATCTTGCCTTTCTATTTTTGGAGCTGGTCAGAGGTTTGTATCTTGCTGTGTAGCATCTGTAATTCTGTGTCAAAGTCTCCTGAGGACAGTAGATTGTCAGAGCATCACCCCAGCTTTCTGGAAGTTGTTGGTGATTTTACAGACATGTCTTTTAGGATTCATTTTCACAGCTTTTATGATTTGTCTGTCATCAACTACTGTTGTTTTCTCAGCCGATCAGGTCGTTGTTGGCTGCTGATGTCTCCGGGGATCTCCAAACTCTTGATTTCTCCATGCCCTTTGTTTTTGCTATAGCTCTAATTGACTTCCTCTTTTCTTTTATCATCCAAATTGCTTGCTTTTCTCTCAAAGTCAGCTCCCTCCTCTTCATCCTGGTTTGTGTGTGTCATCATCGAATGCAAGATTCAGAATGCAGAAGCAATGGATATAACTGATACGACACATTCCCTGCTTTTAATATCTGAAGAATTAATGCAGCAGGACACAGCTGATCACTCAGAAAGACCTGTGAGGCAACTGTTCCAATACTTATGCTCACGTCAGATAGAGGGATGAAACTCTAAAAGTGCTGAACTTCTTAACTGGTAAAACATCTATGTGTTGAAACACCCAATAATAAAATGTGACATTCTGCAGTTTTGTCTCATATTCATCTTTTAATCATATTTGCAGATTTCTTGACTCCACAGCCAACAGAGCAATTTTGTCTTTACTGTTCCAATACTTTTGGAGGGTTCTGAAAGGGATCTGCAACTAAATAATAGCTTTTAATCTTTTATATCTGCCTTATGTTCAACTGTTCCAATACTTATGCTCACATCAATGAATGGGATGAACTCTAAAAGTGCTGTTCTTTTTATTTGGTAAAACATATGTGTTGAAACGTCTAATAATAAAAAGTGACATTCTGTAGTTTTGTCTCATATTCATCTTTTAATCATATTTGCAAATGTCTTGACTCCACAGCCAACAGAGCAATTTTGTCTTTACTGTTCCAATACTTTTGGAGGGCACTGTATGTTTTTCAAGATATATTCCTTTTGAAAAGCAAGCAGTTCATTAGTCCTAATTTAAGTCAACATCACTTTTTACAGTGTATAAATATAAAAAATCTCAATATGTCTACATATAAATCAGATACACTCTGTAAAAATGATCATGATTTTAAAGTTAAAAGACTGTAAAAATGCTACAGTAAAAAACTATTAATTGGTTAAATTCCCTATATACGGTGAAAAACGTATTGGACATTTTATGTAATTTTACAGTAAAATACAGTTTTTGGAGGTGAAAAGGAACGTATAATTTTCAGTGAAAACCCGTAAATTGACATTCCCAGAATTCCCTGCATTAACTACATTTCACATTTGATGTTTTTACGTTGAAATAAATATGTTTCTTCTTAGTTTTTTCTTTTCATTTATGTTAATTATGGTTGTATGTTACATCTAATGTTGTTAAATGAATGTTAATTGTATTATTTCAGTATCGTGTGTTACCATGATGGTGTTTAGTGTTTGTGTGAATAACACAGCGCACCTTTTCAATGCAATTTAATCAGCTCTCTAGTTCAGTCTCCAAAGCGTTTATCAGGTAATCGGCCCTTTTAAGGGCCGTTTCAATCTCAAAATTTGTTTAATGGTCTGGAACGTTCACTAACTCAGAAGCTAGAATACATGGTAAAATCTGGAAAGCTCAAGTATAGGCTACTTACAATGCTCTCATACAGGAATAAACGTCACACCACACGAGCCGACTCGATTAATATATTGATATGAGAAGGTTTGGAAAGACAAACCGTTTTCTTTTTTTTTTGTTTGTTTTTTGTCGCTATATTTCAGAATAAACCCACATCAGACAGGAAATGAACATCTAGTAATCTGTAAAAACATGTAAAAGAACAGAACAATGTGTTTAAAGAGAATAAAAAAATAATTGCCTAAAAAAAGATTGGTTCTGCTTGTTCTATATAGCATTTTTCTTCTTAGCTTGTGGAAAAGCTGCTTGTGATGAGCTTTGGTTCACCGCCTGCTTTTGGTGGTTTTCAGAATATTACAAAGGTATAAAGCAGATTTCAGAACTTCAATAGGTTGGTAGGCTATAGGCCTATTAACATTATATCACTTAGCCTTTAAATGTAGCTAAATTTAAGTTAAATATGTAAAACCTATGGTAAAATTCCGGCAACAACAGCTGCCGGTTTTTTTCAACATAAATTTTAGAGATTTTTAATTTTTTATTTTATTACAGTGTGTAGGCTATAGGTCTACTTTAAACCCAATAAAAACTGTATCATTTTACTACATTCTTACACAAATAAACATAAAATATACTTTAAGTAAGAGTAAAGTAAGCACATTTTCTGTAAATACACTAAATATCACAAAAACTATGCTTGTGTTTAAGCATATTTCTTCAAAGCCTAACTAAGCATATATTCATTACCAATGTACTTTTGAAATGATATTCAATACATTTTTAATGCACTTAAAGTAAGCACTAATATACTATCTGAATTTCAAGTACATTTAAGAGTACTTCTTTTTCACCTGGGTATATATACTGAACACACACACACACACACATATATATTTATTTATATATCAGTGTTATTTTATTATATATATATTGATAATATGTTAACATGTTCAGTGTTCATTTTTTAAAATTTTCCAGTTTTATTTTTAAGTTAAATCTCTAGTAATTTATTAGTTCAAGGTTTTTTGTTTGTTTTTCGGTTTCTCTATATAGTTTTATTCATTTTTATTTCAGTTTAGGTTTCAATTATTTTAGTACCACGAGTTACACTTAATTGCTGAAATAATATTGTATTTTTTCCAATTAACATTTATTTTAGTTCGAGGAAATTTATTTATGGTTTTTAGTTTTATTTAACTATACAAACCATATATTGCTGTGACATATTGATAATGGATATTTTTTGCATATTGTTCTTATTATCTTAACCTTCATTCTTATACGGGAAAAACTGACTTTCTGTATAAATAAATCACTCCCTGTGTATGTGACATGAAGGATTGGTATGATCCATTCCTCCCCTGTCTCAATGGTTTGGTCTGTATTCAGAAGGTCAGATTACTCTGTGTGTGTCTCATCCTGCACACAGATGCACATTACTGTGACCGGCTGCATAAACTCATCAGAAACGTCCGTGTACAAGAGACCTGGGACATGGAGAGAGCTTCATTCTGAGAGTGAGTCCCATCTTTTCTTTCTTCTCTCTCTCTCTCATGCATGTTTAGGGAATGAGGCAGCAGCACCTGCATGCTCTGACATAGAGAGTCTTTAACACCTGGATGATACAAGAGTTCATGCATGATGATACAGATGCATAAAGTGGTACGACTGATGTATTTATAGAGACTTTTGGGTGTTGTGGTGGGTTTTGCATGATGGTCAGAGACTGGACAGTCAATGATCAATGTCTGTTGTTTGCTGTTGTATCATATAGATGTGCTCTTCCAAGTTTTGCTGGTGTTGTGATTTAATTTCAAATGACATATTACAAAAATAATTGAACTTTACTTGGATGACTAGTTTCAGAAAAAAAGTTACAAATTAAGTAACAATAGTAATAATAAAATTGTCTTTAATTTCCAGAATTGGTAGTAAATTAAGGCTAGAGGTTTTTTTTTTCTTTTCTTTTTAATTAATGTATTTTAACTGATTATTAAATAATATGGAAAATTATTATATGAATAATAATATTATTATTGTTTTTAGTTTTCTTATTCATTCTTTTGTAACATTCTCCTGCCGTACAGCTTTAAATGATTCTACTTTTGATTTATACTACAAACAGAACACAAAAACTAAACAATGATGCCTTTGAAAGCATCCCGTCCTCTCATGCGAGGAATCCCGTTTGAGTCTCTGCATGAAGATCTTCTCACAGAAACACAACATCTTTAACTTGAACAATCTTATCCACTTTAAATAAGACTCACACTCATTTAAGAGTAATTTACTACAAATATTGATTCCTTGAATTGTGTTTTGAATTGTCAGAGTGATGTTCCCTGAGAGCGACTCGGTGACTGAAATCAGAGATGAGCAATGCTAACAACCCTTGTTTATCTCCAACTGTGTGTTTAAAATAAAATTGAACTTATTTCTTATGGACTCTTAAACATTTAAGTACAAATTTCAAATGTTTCAAAATGACCTAAAATATTATCATAATGCATATGCCATTGCTAAATGTTCTGCCTGCTGAGTTCAGATAAAGATATTTTTGTAATTGTGTTGAAAAACACATTTTCCTTCAATGTTAAAGAAGGACATGTGTGTCGTCCATCTCCAACTCTAGGGGGAGCTCTTCATCATAGATGTGCTTTCAGAAAACTTTCCAGCTTTCAGTGAGAATCAAAAAGCAGCTTGAGACCTTGAATCTGTTTTTTGTGTGTCATCATAGACTAAATATTGAAGAAGCTGTCCTGAGTGGGGAGTTTAAATGCATCTGATATGTATAAAACATTAAATTGCAGAGGAAACTAGAAATAGAAATAGAAAATGTATTTTGCTCTGTAGCAGCCTGTGGAAGAACAATATTAGAAAAAAATTAGGATAAATCTTTGCAGTGCACAAGTTATATGCTTATAATGTTGTAGCGGTGCATTGTGAAATGAAGTCTGACACATTGCTCTGCTTTACATCGTTCTTAAGAACACTGCTAAAATAGTCAAATCAATGTAAAGTGTAGCCTGTGAATATTAATCGGTACAGTTTAGTATTCTTTGACATGTGAGTTCAGATTAAATATTCAGAGAAGCGCAGACCCACCAGAGGATTTGATTTATCTATAATGAACATAACCTTCCTCTCGGTTCATACAGAACATAGACACTCTGACAGTCATGTTTCAGATAATAAATCTCACTCGTAATAAGAGCCTCGGAGTAGGACAGCCATTACAGGTGCTCATTTTATGGTGAAATGTAAAGGTAGAAATCTTGACAGCCATTTCCTTTTCTTATGACACTAAAATGACAGCTGCTTTATCGACTGTTCAAGGCTACAATGTAATTTGTTCCACTGGAAGATCAGTTATGATCTTCACGGTTTCCTTCTATGACTTAATCATAGTGTGATATGTAACATAAGATGTGTAAATGATGCAGCTATAGGATGTTGTTCTGCGTGTATGTATTGTATTGTATTGTATTGTATATATTTACTGTTCAAATTTTGGGGTTGGAAAGATTTTTTTCTCACCAAAGCTGCATTTTTTGGATTAAAATATAGTAAAACAGTAACATTGTGAAACATTATTACAATTTAAAGTGCCTGCATTATGAAAGGTTCATATTTTGGTTTTGGGAGTCCCCAACAACAGGTTGACAAGCATGCAAGGTCAAAAAACACTTTTATTGTCTTATAATATGCATTTATTTGTTACCTTATTTGCTCAACGACTCCCAAACTATTCGCTCAACGTTTCATTTTTTCCAAATACCCCCCCCGCGTGATGCTAATCTGCGGTGATTGGTCCGATTGGTCTAATTTTCATTTCATCTTGCCTGTAATGCCTGATAAAGCAGCGTTTGTGAGCGCAGTGCTGCTTTGTGTACAGCGTAGCGTCTGCCTGCAAAACCGGAGGCTGCATTTTCAGGAACGCAGTCCTAGGACCGCATTTCTAGGACCCTAGGTTTTTAGTGACAATGCCACCTACCGAATTAGAGGACCAGCGAAGATGGATGACAATCAGAGTGTGAGTATCAAATGTGAATCAATTTTTATTTGTTTAACATTAAAAACAATTGTGATGCATTTCATTGGAAAGTTAACGTAGCCGAAGTGATCATGATTTGCTAAATAGTCTTGAATGCATAGCCATCATATATTAGCCTCTAATGCTGTAAAATGAATTGTTAGCACATTCATTTAACGAAACTGTTGCATGATAAGTCTGTGTTGACTTATTGACAGCACTATAAACTGTAGCACGTTCGTTGTGAAAGCTTGTTAATTACTCATTGTTTTTCCATTTCGGTCATGACAACTCTCGGAAAAGTTTAGCATGGTGATGGATATGACAATGTTAATGTATTTGGTCTTGGCGGAATAGATCTGCTACACTGCTGCTGATTTGCTGCTGTTGGTTATTGCTGTAGTTGTAGATTACTGCTGCTGCTGCTGCAAGCAAGTACAGGAACTTGCTACTGCCAATGCGGCGATATGGTGCCGTGAGTATTTAAGACATACTGCTGCTGCACAATAGCATGTAAAATAACCCGTAGCAGATCTATACAGGTGGAGCTGGGGAAGGTGCAGGGCTTCAGAGAACTCTGAAAGCGAGCTGCAGGAATCTCAGTGGATGCTAGCCAGCCATATAAATGCAAGGCATTAAGCTCATTGGCTGCATGTCCAGCATGAACCAATCAGCTTGTGCCAAGTCGTTTAACTCTCTGAATATCATCAGTTACGTTAACAACCCGTCAGCTTGCGCCATCTAGAGTTCATCACAATGTGTGCTTTAAATATTTAAAGGTCATGTCAACAATATGTTATTTTTATTCAGATTTCTTGCATCTCTCTGTATTATTATTATTATTTTTTCTCAGTTCAGATGGGCTTTATTGACATAAATGTTTCAAGAACCTTTGTTTTGTATCGTATATGTGTGTGCGCTCTGTGGTAACTAAGATCTTTTAAATATGAAATTTTAAATTAGAGAGTAGAACATGTTCAACTAAACGTTCCTTATTTCATTCACTTCTCTCTCTTTCTCTCTCTTAGGAGTCAGTGAAGACGTTGTCCATGAAGTTCTTTCTATGTGGTTCACGTCATGAACAAATTTGTTTTTGTGTGTGTTCAATATAATATGTTGTAATATATTATTTTATAAAATATACACAATCTTAAATCTACTCCCAGAGTCATCCTTGTGTCTTCTCTCTGTACTAGAAAATGTGGTTGATCTAGTGACTGAAAAGACTATACCATGATTCCTTGTTTATTTTACTTGAGTTATTATATTATGCTACTTAGACCCAATAAATACTCAACAGGTTTAATTGCAATAGCCTAAAGAAAGTAGTATTTGGGTGTAATAAACCTTTAAAAAACTCTAAAACTCTAATGTAGTTAAAACTGGGTGGAAATACTGCCTTGGTGGCACTTTTTTCGGTCCTCCAAAACTAAGGTCCTCGAAATGCGTTCCTGGGACTGCGGTTCTCCAACTCGGTAGGTGGCGCTGTCACAAAAAAAAAAACTAGGGTCCTAGAAATGCGGTCCTGAAAGTGCGGCCAGACGGATATTACCGCTCCAAAAGCGGCACCTAGTGGCAAAGAATGAATTTGCATTTCCATTTAGACCAGCGCGAAAAGAGAAGACCAACAAGTGGGCGGGCAATATGCTAATGTTTCATGTTGACGTCAACATGAAATGGCTTGGGATTCATTTTAAAAACGACTCGTTTCAATGATTCAGAATCGACTCTTTTTTTTGAGAGACAATAACTTTATACAAGTTGCACTTTCAGATTTAAAAAAATTGCAGGATGTTTTCATTCACTTAGAGCTGTGTTACACACAGCATGAAAGGTCATTTTCAAAAATCCATAATTGGGGCACATTAAAATATTCTTTTAAAATGTAATTTACACATGAAAATAGGGATTCTTTGATCTTTGATTCTTTAAGAAATGTTAGGAAAACAGCATTTATTTGGAAAAGTAATTTTTGTAACAATGTAAAAGTATTTACAGTACTGTCAAATTTGACAAACTAAAATGTTCTTGCTGAATAAAAGCATTTCTTTCTTTCTTTCTATATATATATATTACTGACCACAAATTTGTTCCCTTTTAGTTTATTATTAAAACAATGGCAACTAACAAATCCACACACCTTTGTTCTGACTTCAGATCTCAAAAGCTAATATTCGTATGAGATAAATGTCATGTCCTCGCACACCATTTATTTTCTATTTCTCTAATTGCACGGGGGACCTTTTCTCGTCTCTTAGTGAAATTAAAATTCTGAAAGACACAGTCACATGAAAGACTGAACATCATGACAGCTTGTCTCTCTCAGATTCTTTCAAAATGAAGGTTTCATTTCAGTGTTGACGGATCACTTATTTACAGCACATTAAATAAAGATTTCTAATTAAAACTATGGCTCTGTTCCAATACCAAGTGAGCTGCCTTGCAAGAAGAAATTTCTCTCACTCCACCCTCTTTTATACATTATTTCAAAGAACTTGCAATGCAATGCATTGTGGGATTATCATTTCCATGAAAGATGCATACAGTGCTTCCTTTTTAAATTTGATTAGAATGAAGTATCGTAATCACATTGCCTACCTTTTGGAACATACTTAAAATGTTGCCTACGTAGTCAGCTCACTAGGTTTTGGAACAGAATCGCTGTTTTTCTGTTGTTTTTGTTTTGAATACTGCAACAATGATTTTTTTTTCTTCTGTATCTACGGCATTATTGTCAACTCATGGTATTGCGTAACAGTGTAAATCCTAAATCCAAAGAAGCCGGTTGGAGTCCTCCAGGTGGTAGGAGCTTTACTGGTTCAGGCTACAGCGATATATCATGCAGCCACACTTCATTTATGAATTAATAGTGCGCTGACGCAAACTAGTCAATGATTTATGGGACAGACGGAAAAAGTTGAAATATCAAGACTTTAAAAAGGGTTGCTGTGTGCAGAGCTGGGTAGTAACTGATTACATGTAATCTGGATTACGTAATCAGATTCCAAAGATTAAGTACTTGTAATCAGAGAAATTACATTTTAAAATACTCGTAATCAGACTACAGTTACTTTTTTATGGATTACATGATTACATATTATTCACACAATAGGTATAAATTATTCATAAATCATTGATTCTCCCTAATTTCTCTTTTTCATCTTTTAAATGTTCCTTTCTAAAATAGCCTACCGATTATATAAATATTATATATGTATATATAGTCCAGTTTTGTGGACATTCACTCAGAGATCAGTCATTAGTCAGGTGGCGACAGCATTTGAACACTGGATTTACAAAAATCATTTCAGGTTTAAGAAGGGTTTCAACGTTGCATCAACTAGGCTACTGATGAACTCATTCATTTTTAATTGAATTATTACTCTGTAGGTTATTTTAACCATGTTTTATTAAAATGCACATATTCACATTATTTCTTATTCTTATTTTAAAAAAAAGAAAGGGAGTTTGTTTTAAAATTTTAATTTGTTTATGATTTAATTAATTGTCAGCTTTTCATTAAACTCACAACCCCTCTGCAGTTCCTTTACGAACCCTAGTTTGGGAAACCTTGATGTAATATAATATTTAATGCACTTCATGTTGTAAATTACAATGAATGGAACAAGTTTTCTTACTCTTTGCATTTTTTACATCATTATGGTACAAGATAATGCTATTTAAATCAATGTGATAAACGAGTTAAATCAAAAGTAATCTAAAAGTAATCTGATTATATTACCTAAAATGTGTAATGTAACGGTTTACGTTACTGACTACAATTTTTGTCATGTAATCTGGAATCAGTAACGGATTACAATTTGTAAGTAATCTACCCAGCTCTGGTTGTGTGGGACTGCATAAAAATTTATTAGGAATGTTTCTTTTTCATGAGGAGAAAATGTCTAAGCTCTAAGTCTGTTAGTGACAGCACTGCTAACTAATGCTGTAAACATTTGTTTCACAGCAATGAACTTCAATGACTGTCTCATTTAATTGCATTATGGTTTTGTGCATGGTTGATGCTGATGCTGTTTTGCAACTGATTTCCCCTCAGCAGTCAATAAAAATATCTGTCTATCTTTTTAATACTTAATTATTTTATATAAAAAGCAACAGACTTTAGACCGATCCTTGGCGAGGAATTTTTAGGCATGCTGTGAAGCCTTAACTATGTTAAAATCTTGGCATGTTCCTTTTATAAAACAGCCTCAACAATGTTCAGTAAAAAAAAATTTATTCATAATTGGAATTTTAAAAAATCCTGCACCTAGTAATATAGTTCATTAGACTATAACGTTATTTTTTTAAATCCATTTCTTATTTTATAATTTGTATCTTGTATCTTAACTTGTATCATAAGAGCGGCCTTGAAAATGAGAAGCTCTCTTAAATATGAGCAGACCGTTCATTAGCTCACAATTTTTTCAGCCATTAACAGTTTTCAGATTGCATAATATTTAACAGTTATGGCAAGCGGTTTATGGTGCTGGAGATCCAGTGAAAGATTTAAATCCCAGTGTAAACAGAAGTACAGTGTCGTCTGTAGATTAGTGAGGGATTTGCTCTTCTAAGCCCTAATAACACAGATACTGACCCTGGCAGCTTGGTTTATCATGTGTTACTCACGTGTTTCATGTATTAAAGGAATAGTTCACCCAAAAGTGAAAATTTGCTGAAAACTGACTCACCCTCAGGCTATCAGACTGAAGTTGTGTGGATTACTTGTGGATTATTGTGATGATTTTATCAGCTGTTTGGGCTCTCATTTTGACGGCACCCATTCACTGCAAAGGATCCACTGGCGTGCAAGTGAGACACGCATATGAGTGATTGGTGGCTCATTTTGACAAATTTCCCACTTAGTTGTAGGGACCTTTTGGTTGCTCATCTGCTGTTTTAGATGTTTCCGTGCTTGTGCTTATGCTATATTCGTTGAATCAGTAACAGCAGCTATTATTCTCTCCCGACATGTCAGTTTCAGACTGCAAATTTAATTTAGCATTTGCAATGATGAATGATTTTGCAGATTTTTGCCTTGCAGATGACAAAATGTCCAAAAAACTATGTGCATTAAATAGTACACTTCCCTTTTAAATTCACATTACGTCCAGCTCGTGACAGTCAATGTGATAAACATGACAAACAACTGGCAAAATCCACATGCACATGATCAACACCAAAGCGGGAATGAAATGCTCTTATAGGACTGAATCTGTGCGCTGTTGTATCGAAATGCGTCCAGCTCTCAAGATTAAATTTACCTTGGAACAAAGTCATTTTAGAGCACTGCCTCCTGAGGCATTTGTCTCTGTCAACATAATATCATTTTGTGTAATGACTCAGCAGAATAAATCCAGAGTTGGACTGACAGAGTCCCACCTTGCCAAGAGCTCAAACAATCACATCTGTGTTCAGAATGTAAATTGTAGGGAATGGAGCTCAAGCACACACTCACTTCTCTGCAAGGTTAAAGCACTGTTTATGTTCTTTAGATTTAATAATACATTTATTGGAGATAATATTAAGGAGTTTCAGTACAAGAGCACATTTTGAACAATAATAATAATAATTCAGTATTATTAATTATTATTATTATTTTTTAAAAAATACAGTCATTTTGATAACCAGAATTGGAGGCTTGAATCAGCCACAGGACAAAAAGAAAAAAGCTTCCAATACCTTCCAATTTCTGCCTCAGAATTGAGAGATAAACTCAGAATTTCGGGATGTACATTTAGAATTGCTAAATATAAACTCGCAGGTCCGAATTGTGAGAGAGGAATTCTGAATTCTTTACATCTTGCAAAACTGACTTATTTCCTCAGAATTGCGAATTTATATCTTGGCTGTTTTGCTTGTAAAATTATTTTATCACATTTGAATCTAAAGATGCTTTTTGGTGCAAATGCAGCATTTAGCAGCACGGGCCCAGAATTTATCCCACATAAAAAAGTAGTTTCACCTCAAAAGGATGGTTAAGACAACTTACATTTTCTTTTTTATTTTAAAATATGGAATAGATATTATTTCTCAAAGTCGAAATAATGAATTGTTATTGATTTATTATTAATAATCAAACAACAGCAAAACTCTACCACATGTGAGGGAATTGCATTATGGGAAATCACAGGTCTGTGTAACACTCTAGTCTCATTCTGTGTCAGGACAGTTTAATAATTAATTAAAACAAGTGTGTCTGCTCAAGGCTGGAAAGGTCTTGCAATGAATATCCTAAGCAGGTCTCAGACAATCCCATAGTGTCTCAGATATCACAACACAGAACTTTCACTTCAGCTTTTCACTTACTCCATAACCATGTGGACACGCAATTGATTTTAAAGAAAATAACTTTGCATTCTGACTTGAGAAATAATCTTGTGGTTTCATGTCTTGTTTTTTTTTTTTATGGAGTTGACCTTGTATTTTTTGTATTCCTCAAGCCAAGCGCAAACTACAAGACTAGTCACCCTTTCATGTTGTAAATATGTTGCCTGAAAAATCAAACTGCTGCCTACGTCTTCACCATAATTTTTCTGCTTTTTATCTTGTTCTGTGTAGATGGAAAAACAACCAAGCTTTTCTTTCAAGTTGTTTGTTTATGTGTCAGGAATCAATCTAGCTTAGCTGAACATGTTTGAGAAATTTGGAGATAATAGCTAGGCCTATTTTAGGAAGGAGAATGATCTATATTCTGTGTTCAGTTGTGCAAAGCACACACCAACATGACACAAAACAAACTATTTTAAATATGCACAGGGAAACAAGCTAGCTTTAGCTGTAACATCTTACAGGCTTACAACTGATGAAACATCCAGAACACAAGTCTTCACATAAATGATTTTGTATAAGAATGCGAGGGGACACCAGTTGGTCAGCAAACATAACTCAAACTTGACAACAGAACTAAAACTATTGAATCATTTAGGTTAGTATTTTCTGTAGGCTATTTAGAATGGAAGACTTGGCGAATTAGCGATTCAATGTAGGTCGTTTCAAACGGAGTTGGCAGAACGATCTGAATCGGTAGGCCTATAAGCCAATTTTATTGGTGCACAAAGCACAGTAAATTTACTGATAAATCCTTGTCTGAGATCAGAGATGGTCTTTTACCAACATGAGAATCATAGCAATCATATTGTGTCTCCTGTTTTGTTTTGTTTTTTGTCTGTTGAGTCAAATCTTCCGAGTCGATTCTTTCAATTGCGTTTAGTTAGGGTCCGATTCACATGCTGGTCCGAATCCGTTCGCGTTTTAATCCGAATCATTCGCATCACGTGCTGAATCGTTTGGAGCGCGTTCTCACTCAGTAAAACAACGCGACACTCAAAACAGACACAGAGCGCTGAATATAATTGATATTTACCTACTTTAATGATGTCAACAGCTCTGCACTGCAGGCACATTTCCCAGTGAAAAACACTTTTAACTAGACTTCCTCGAAACCTTAATTGTGCATGTAGGCTGTATGCGTTTTATTGGCTTCATGGCGCCATGGCATCAAGTCTGTTTGCACCTGTCTCTCAAACATATTTAATTGCTTTAGCAATTTTATATCACTGAGCATTGTAGCAATTTATAAGTTTTAGCAACAGTTAAAAACTCTTGTTGACATAGTATGAATTTATAGAGTGGAATATTTATCTCAGATAGCCTTTGAAGATAATTTTTTTGAGTTCATGCTGAGAACTGACTTTTGATTGCACATCTTGTCAAATCTAAGAACACTTTGAGACGTTTAGATGTTTTCTGAATCTGGGGACATGTGAAATCACTGGGGTCTTTTTCTGAGGGGAAATATCTAAGAAGAAGAGTTCTTATTGGATTTCCATTGCTATAGAATAACTTAGATAAATATATCTTTTGTGACCTTTTTTTTTTTTTTTTTACTGATCTTATGGGTATGTAGAATGAAAAAAAGTTAATTTCACATGCTTGAATTTATTTATCTGGCAAAACTATTAGGATATAAATGGAAAGTCTTGTGTGATGTCATTAGGTTTGCATGGTGATTTATAAAGGTCTAAGCTGTGTCCGAAATCGCTCACTCTTTCACTCATTCACTAATCCCTATATAGTGTAAGGCAGTTGAGTGGACTATATCAGAAGGAGTGAAAGAAATGAAGTGAACGGATTCGGACGGTGACACGTACACTGCGCGTGACACTTGGCTGTTACAAAAACATCTTCGTCACATGTACTTTTATATTTTAGAAAAGAATATTAATAGCAATAACACTTAAAATTACTTTATATTGTAATCAGCTTTGTGGTTTCATTGATGGTATATTGTTAATTTGTTTTGTAATGCTTATATGTTCATAATCATTAAATAGGCTACTATTAAAATACTGTCAACAAAAATTAACTCGCATTAATTATATTCATAATTTTATGTATTTATTGTTTGGCCGTATACGGCCCCCAGTGTCTTTTAGTACCGCCCGCTGGATTATATTACACTCGGATGATCAATTTTAAAAACATTTGAAAAGTAAAGATAGCTTTCAGTTTATGATGTTAATACTAGGCTATCTCCAACCAGGAGAGGTCGCTAGTTTCCAGCCGCTCCCAGTATTAATCTCAGCGCAGTGTAAACATTCACTAACGTTAGCAAATAATAAATGAAAAACAGACCATGAAAACAGTATTTTCCAGTCAAGATGGTTAACAGATTAAATTTTTTAACAAGTTCAGGGGGATACCTATATGTTTGGAAATCTGTATTTTTATTTAAATCGCCATCACACCGCTGCTCACAGACAACGGGACGCAGGTAAAATGCATAGTCAACAAAAGCTTTTTGCCAAATGCATGACAGAAATGTTTGCAGAATGCACTGAACTATGTTCTTCAGTTTAATTGTTTAAATTTATGGCCATGAAAACTCCTAAATGTTACAAAACTCTAAATTAGAAGAGGTCTTAAATTTGGGGACGGAAAGACAAGAATTGCTATATGGATTAATATGACTATTAAACTGAATAAATATGAGAGTTGCACTTTTCAAAGTCAGGGGCTGCTGCGGTTACCGGGAAACCGGTATATTCTGCCGTTCTGAAAGTGAAACCTGCTGCCAGAGAACGAATGTGCATTTTCAATAAGCCCGTCTGCTATTTTTGCTACATATTTTTAAATATAAAGCTAATGCATTATAAAAATCTAAACAATTAAGTCATTAAGATATAAATATATGTTATTTAATATAATTCATTACCATTTGGAATAACTTTTTTTTTTTTTTTTTTTTAATAAGCCCTTTTTATCTGTCCTCTTAGGTTGTTTTGAGAGTGTTCTGTAGGCCACTAATAAAAAAATGACCTCTGTACATTTGTTTGTTGCAAGTTTACAGACAATGCAATTGAGATGTTTACATTGACTTGTTGGGTAATATTTCTGTCAACTGACAACAAATTTTCCCTTCTGAACTAGCGTAACTGCACAAGTTTTATAGTTAATAAAATCTTTAAAAACAAATTACATTAATTATACTTTCATTTCTTTCAATAAAAAGGAAATTGGGTAAGACGGTGTAAAAGGTGTGTGGACGTGGATTCGTAATCTGGAGAAAAAAAATGCTGGCCCTCGTCACTCTCAAAGTTGCCCATCCCTGATCTAGATGAACACACTCCATCTATCGTGTTTGTAGAATCAGCAGTGTTTATGAAGGTCTTTATTTGTTAATGTGCATGAGCAAATCGTCCCTTTGTGCTTTGATTTATTGAGTAGATGGCAGGCAGTGAACAGAGGACAACAGCGGCCTGTGATGAGAACTGAACCTCTGGAATGAGTGTAAACAGTGTTCAGAATCAACAGCAGGGCTGTTTACACGTCTGCTGCAATAGTGAGGAAAATTTCCATAATCACATCGTGTTTCTGCAGGCTTCATTTGACCCCTGTTAGTCCCTGGAGATGTTGTCAGGTTTAAAGAGTTTCTGTAAGAATCAGGTAAAGGATGAAGAGAGCGCAGTGGAGGATGAGTCACCTCGCTGCAGACGCGCAGTGATTAAGACCACAGAAAGCCTTCCAACACGCATGATTTGTTTGTTTCTGTGCGGGTGATTGTGGGAGGAGAATGAGGATGAATCAGAATTTGCTTTATAATATTGTACATCTTTGTTCCATTTAAGCACTTGTTTTAGGGTGGTAAACAGCTCCAGTGAAAAAGTGCCACGGTTTTTAGACATTTACAAAGGAACTTGTAAATACCATGGTGGGTTGTATGGCCAAAGTCTTAAATTTGAATAATCTTAGATCATTTTACACAATAGTTATTGTTTCAACAGCTTTATAGAACTATCACATCATGTCATGTCATGAGAAATCAGATTTTTTTGGTTATATTTTCAGATAGTTTAAAAAAAAAAAATATATATATATATATTTATTTATTTATTTTATTATTTATTTATAATTTATAGGAAGAAATTAATCAAGAATGCATTAAATTGAACAAAAATGTGTAACTGTTTTCCAGCAAATCAGCATATTAAAATGATTTCTGAAGGATCATGCGATACAGAAGACTGGAGTAATGGCTGCTGAAAATGAAAAATATTATTTTTTACTGTATTTGTGAAAAAAATGAGCGTAAGAATCTTTTTTTAAAAAACATTAAATAGACATAAATTTTTTTATACAGTATCTATGTTGACACTATTAAATAACTGAAATAGAAAACTTATTTTAAGTTGTAATAATATTTAACATTTTTGTTTTGTTTTGATCAAATACTGTAAATGAAGCATTGATGAGCACAAGAAACTTTTTTAAAAACATTTAAAAATACATATTTATATATTTTTATATCATTTATTTTTTTCCATTAGTGAAAGGAAGACTTCATATATAGTGAATGCTTAGTTGTACCATAGTTTGAGAAGCATAGTCTTAGGGGAAAAAATCACATCAGATTTTTTTACACTTGATTCAGTGGTCCACAGCTCCCAATGGGAAGCGGCACTCAAAAAAAAAACCAAACCATCAAAGTGCCAGCGAGCTGCTGCCCACGTCTTCCCAGTCGCCGTCTCATCCATATTGTTTATCTTCTTGTTCTTCATGTTCTGTACAAGAAAATGACCACAAGCCCTCCTCCCTGTTGTGTGTTGATGTTGTCAAGAACTCTTGCATTGCTTTGTGTGTGAGTTCGTAGAAGAACAGTGGGACTTTTGGGATGATTGTTTAAAGTCAACCTAGTCTGTAGTTAGTTGTGTAAACTGCAAGTCTTTAAATATACTCAAGGCAACCTGCTTGTGTCTTGTAGTGTTCATTGGGCCATCCGTTTCAATGTCAATAGCACCGTTTTCTCAACAAGCTTGCCACTGCCCTTTGAAACCACACACACAGTCCATGGCACTTTATTTTGGAGCGATGAAAGGCTTCTGATGAAATCACTCTAAATCTGTTGAACGCTTAGACCAGAGGGATGACTCACTGCTGAGAAGAGGAAATACAATAAAATGAAATAACCTTCTGAACGTGCCACGTTTCCCTCAGCACAGACCTCGGCTTCCGCTGCTGTTGTGGGCTGTGGGTTTATGACATAAAACGCTGAATAAAGAACTGATTTTTTTTATGCCTGCTGCAGGTACCACAGCTTTTATGATTACAACTCTTTCTTCAACAGGCTCTGTCTGTATTTTTTCACATCTCCTCCCACACATGTCTCCGATGTGTTGGATAAAAATAGACTAGATTAAACCAGCAAGTGAAGATCAGAGTGTGAAAGTCAGAGTGGAATACCGAACAGGAGAAATCCCATGATTCAGTGCTGTTCATCAATGCCATCTCTCTGTGTTTTCCCAGAACTCCACAACACACGGCTCTTAAAATAGACCAGTGTTTTGTGTGTCTGTGGACTTAGACATTAAAAGGAATAAAACAACAAAGCATTGACACAACTACACACACATACACTATACTATATATTTTCAATGACTATTTGTCCTCATTTGACACTGTGTGTGTGTGTGTGTGTGTGTGTGTGTGTGTGTGTAAAAAATAAATACATTTAAAAAAAGTTTGCTCCCTTCAGTCACAACTGTCTTTCTGTTCCTTTGTTGAATGTCCAATTTCTGTTTTTGAAAAAATTTGGTACTTTAATTTTCATTTTTTCTTGTTATTTTTAAATGATCCGCCATTTTTCCCAATTTTTGAATTTATTTTATTTTATTATTTTTTATGATTTAAAACATTTTTTTTAATACAATCAAAGCAATCTTGTTGTCGTCTTTTCTTTTCTTTTTTGCCATATGCAGCTGTAGCAATACTAGCATTGGACCTCATTCACGACTCACGAGTTAGTGGATTTATAAATGATTTCCAGGTTTTTTTCCTGCTTGTATTTCATGCTTCTGTGTAATTTTTATATCACTATATTTTTGATGCTTTTATTTAATTTTCATTTTACTATTGCTGTACAATAGCTTGTGTTAGTGAACATTCTGGCATGACGTTGATGCCTTCTTTAGGAATGTACTGTTCTGAAAGGTCATGAAACATGACCTTTGACCTCAGGAGGACTGTTTTTTTTTTTCCAAAGCTTTCTAGGAGGAGAATGTGCAATTGCTCTTTTGACAAAATGTGCTTCCAAGGAGAGTTGAGGTGTTAGAGTTGAGCACCTCTCCAGAAGCCAAAGAGCAAATTCATGTAATTTTTTTTCTGTCTGCTCCCAAAACATTGGCTTTTGCACTTATCAACTCTTCCAAACTCTTCCAAGTAAATATTTATTTGGGCAGGTTTATTTTTGTATCGGTACGTACCTTGGTCTTGGCCAAAATAATTAAAAAAAACTTTTCTATTGGTATTACCCAGGGAAGAAAAGATATGTTCTTTGAATACATGCTGACTTCATGCCATGCTAGTAATGAGTAATGCCACAGTACATTTTGTTTCTCATTTTCTCTGTCCATCACAGTCAAAGTTGTGGTTTTTGTCATGTTGGATTATAAGTTTAAGGTCCTGCACGTTAATGATGACCTTTACCGCTGCTGCTGTAACCTTTGTGTTAAAGAGTACCTACTGTATAGCCTGCAGGCCACATCACTTATGCATGCATCCAATCAGGTGTACAGATAAAAAAGCTCCTGCTTCTCCTACGCTCTTTAGATGTACAAGCCACTTTTATCCACAGACAAGTATGTGAAAACCTCTTCAAATTAAAGTCTGTTTTTTTATTTTTCTCTTAAAAAGTCTAGAGATGATGGCAAGCATGGAGAAAGCACATCTTTTGTTTGCATTTGGCTAATAGATTTTAACCACCTTTCCTTTATACCAGGGGTGTCAAACTCAATTCTGGTGTCTGGTGTCAAAACCAGAGCCCTGCAGAGTTTAGATGCAACCCTAATTAAACACACCTGATCCAACTAATCAAGTCCTTCAGGCTTAATTGAAAACTGCATAGTATGTGTGTTGACATCCCTGTTTTATACCCATCATCCAAAGTTCAAATATTTCAATGCATCCAAAGCTCAAATCCAATCCAAAAACACAATTGGAACTCAATGCAGCTCCCATACTACTCTCCATTGGAAATGAATGACTTCCGTTCTGTCGTTTGTTAAAGATAGTCAGCCAGCATCACTTGCAAAATCAAACGTATAATATCATTATGTGACAATGTGGCATACTACTAATATTTTTGTAATATTTATCTTTACATACTATTTACGTACTATACTATTTTTTTTTAAAAAGGCAGTATATAGTATATAATGCACAGTATTCAACAAGTATTCTGTCTTGAATGGCCATGCAGTGTTGACAACACTTTAATTTCACCCAATTAACAGATTTAGAAGACTGCAAACTCTCCCTTCTGTCTTTAGATGGAGTACAGCTTACGCTCGGCAAACATCTCACAACATTCAACCAGTGTGATAATGAATTATTCATCAGCTCACAGAAACTATTAAAACTAAGCCTTTAATGAGAGCAACTGAGATCATTAAGCTCAATGTACTTCAGTCAGACATTAATCAGCCAGTGTGTTCTTTATCCTCTGGTCACTTTTAATATCTGTAAATGTGTCCAAAATAATAATTTCGTGTTCATTATTTCTTTATACATGGTATTTTTCTTTATATGTGATAAAAAAAAAAAAAAAAAATGAACCAACGCTAAGAGTTTTTCTAGTTTAGCAGCTCTGTTTGAATATTTTATTAATGTGGGGTTTTTTGGAGACATAATCATTGTTGTTTTGGGCTCAGGTCACCTTCACATATCTGCTCTTAATATCCTTTCTGTGTCTGGTTGCTTTCTCAGGTTTTTCCCAGAAGGAAACGTTTGAGTCAGAGGCGAACGTCCTGCCAACATGTTCAGCACCAAAAGGTCAGAGTAACACAGTGGTTTGTTTTTATTATTTTTGTGATCTTTTATGAAAAATTACAGTGACTTGGAGGACTAGACTTTATTTACATCATATTTTAATCGTTGTAAAGTGATAAATGACTCACAATTAATGTAAAAGCATTAACTTGAGTTTGTATTACATTTTTGCTGCCATTTTCTGAATGTAAGGTTGTAGAGTTCACCCATACAGTTTTTTTTTTTCTTCACCATTTCTTGTCCTTTAAAGGTGTCATATGTTGAGTAATAGGTATTTTGAAGTCATAGTTCTTTGTACTAAAAAAACATATTGTAGCTTGCAGTTCCTCACCGGTCTGAAGATATTCTTCATTGAAGCTAAGTTACAAAAATGTATCATTTTGAGCACACTTATAGCTTCCCGATACCTTACTTTTGTATAATTGTTACATGCATTTTTCATGTAAATATATTTACATATAATTTTTCTAGGCTGGATTTTATTTTTTATTTTTTTGATAAATGACACATTGTATTTAACTCTTTCATTCAAGCATATATTTCCTTTGAATGCATTTCCATTGCAGCCGTGTTTTCAGAGTGTCAAAAGCCAGGTTTGACTCATCTAGCTGAATATGATTACGCTCTTGTGGGTCATTGCGTAGACACACACGCTAAGTTTGACACCACAAACCAACGTAATTGGTAGCTCGTGGAATTAGAAACCAACTGGGACGCACAAAATTGACAAAAGCTGCGTTGAGAGCCTGTGACCTCAGGAAATCGCATTGTTATTCTGCACAAGATTTCCCCCCATGCTTGTCATGAGTGCCACAGTATGTTGTTGAACACACGGTACAGATTTGAGCCTACTTACTAATTAACACTGATTGTATTAGTCATAAGAGCGATTTTCTCAAGCGATGATTCTCATGAGATGTTCGTTTGGCTAATGATCACAGAATCCTAGATCAGAAAAAACATGATTTTCAGGTTCTAGTTCAGTTTGCCCATTAGTACTGTACATACTGTTTGAGTTTAGGTTTTTGTTTTTCAGCCCTGTAATACATTCTGATTGGCTCATAACGTTTGGCAGCATTAAATACAAGAGCAAGAGTAAAGAAAGATTCAGTTGGACACATTTTGTTTGCATGCAAAAATCCACCTTTTACTATACTCTAATATTTCCTGTGATTTATAGTATAAGCCTGTTGTCATTTTGCCTTTTTTCCACTCATTTTCCATTCCTTTAGCCACTAGTAGTGAAAGTTTGTTGTTTTTGTAGAAATCAAGCATAGTGTTAATTCTGGCAGGTCGTGTTAGTCAAGCTCGCATCAGCTGATCTACGTCTACCTATAGGAATACAATGCCTATCTCAGCATTCATGTACTGTGTAAGGTCCTTCGGTATTATCAGCAGCTTTTGACCCTCCTCCATCCCCAACTCCTCCTCTCATCCAGTCAGGATTTGGCATTCTGATTCTCTTTTGAATCAGGCTAATTTCTAAACATTATATTATTGAATATTAATGATCTCTGCAATACATTGATGTTGGTTCTGTTCTTTTACCTTAGGGGGTTATCGCAGCTCTCCCTGCTCTCATCCGTGCTTGGCTGCATGGATGTGCAGGGAGTTCTTGCCCAGAACAGAACCATACCGCCAATCCAAACTGTATGCTAATCGTCAATCCTCTTGGAACGATAGTGGTCCTGACAGACATTTGCATAAATGCCTGTGTGGCAAGTGACTGTTTAAAACCATTGCAATGAAATGTAAAAAATGTAAGACAGGGACTTGGTTTTAAGATTTTGAGATGAATTTTGGTCATTTTGTGGGTATGACATTTCGATTAAACATTATAAGGTCACATTATGAATTGTTCACAGTAGGATCAATAACATGCATTTAGAAAATATATAGGGGTGAATTTTAATTTCATGCCAGCTTTAAATAAGAAAACATTTCCATTTTAACAGCTCCCAAGTCTTAGGTTATAAATATGGTACACTTTGTTTTTTTTATAACTCGTTTTCTTTCCACATCCTTCCAAAAGTCAAATGACTGTTTAGAGGAATTTATTTGGTAAATGCATATCCATTGTTTTTCTTGTTGTTATCTTGGTATTTCCATCCAGCATTTTTATGCAATATCCCAAAATTTGCATAAACAATATGTGGATGGAAATCTGGCTAATGACCCTAATCTTGAAATGACAACACTTTCCAACACTATTGAGGGTAACACGCATGATCACATGGTTTTGAACCAATCTGCATCCACTATAGAGCTCTTTTATTGTTTGGGTTTGGGTTCTCATCAGCAGTTTAATGGCTCATGTTTACAGGCGCTTGTTAAACTGTAACGGGAACACAGCTAAATTGAATCCTTCATCGCTGGGATTGTTTATTAAATGCATTACAGTTGGAGCAGCTCATTAAAAATGTTGCCCTGCCATCAGTCTTCCCGTGAAAAAATGAACCGTAGTTGTCTTTGAGGTCGCAGTAATGCGTATGCGCTCTGGGCGGCAGATAAGGCTTCCTCTAATTAGACTTACCAATGTTTACGTTCTGAAATGAGCTCAGGCAGTAAGAGCTAAACTGTTCCACTGATGCCCCGGGCACAGGACTCATTACGCAGTCGTCCCATTGCGGTCACCGGAATCATCTTGACCTCCTGTAGCTACGGTGTCACTTAAAATCCAGCAAATATTCAGCTGACCCTGGGTAATAGAAAGAAGGTTCACCCTCCAGGGTTGTTTTGAAACAAATCACATTATAGTTTAATTTAGTTCTGCATCCTTGTGTATACCTGTGCACTGACTGAAGTAGACACCAGTGACTTCCTGCTGAAGCAGGAAGCGGCCTTCTTAGGATGCGGAGACTGAGCTGTCACGTACAGGGTTTTAATTGCTGTCGGTGGGTGCTGTCACGATATTAAAGCAGAAGTTGGACTCTTGAGCTACAGCGAACAGGAGACAGACAGGTCTACTGTGATGCTGTGGATGTCATATTGTCAGGCTGAATGACATTATAAGAATGGAATTAGATAGCAGTGTCACAGAGAGCCTGCTTTTCAACTTTGGAAAAAAACTTTGGAGGTGATTGTTAATTTGACAGCAGGCAACTTGCTCCATCACTCACTTTGCTTTTGTGTAGCGGAAAAAAAGCCCATACAAATTGAATGGAATTAAAAATCTTTACAGTCTTTGAAACAAAAATGTAACCCTGGACCACAAAACCAGTCTTAAGTCGCAGGAGTATATTTGTAGCAATAGCCAAAAATACATTGTATGGGTCAAAATTATTGATTTTTCTTTTATGCCAAAAATCATTAGGACATTAAGTAAAGATCATGTTCCATGAAAATATTTTGTAAATTTCCTACTGTAAATATATCAAAACTTAATTTTTGATTAGTAATATGCATTGCTAAGAACTTCATTTGGACAACTTTAAAGGTGATTTTCTCCAGATTTTCAAATAGTTGTATCTCGCCCAAATATTGTCCTATCCCATACATCAATGGAAAGCTTATTTATTCAGCTTTCAGATTATGTATAAATCTCAATTTCGAAAAATTGACCTTTATGACTGGTTTTGTGGTCCACAAATGTGAAAATATCCATTAAAATAGGGAATAATGTACTTTATTAATATGAAGAAGTTTTGTAAAATTTATTTTTTTTTAAATGTATTTATATTTTTTAAGCTGGAGTTTTATCTGTATTTTAAATGTTGCACCTCATTGCTTGTGTTGTGTTTTAAGGTTAATGGAAATATCTGTAAAATTACTGAATAATGTCCTGGCAAAAAATAAATAAATAAAACAAATACTGAAAATTATGAAATTAGATTATTTTGGATCGCGGGTATTTAACTGGACATTTAATTGTGCATGCATTTTTTCCCAGTACATATTTACATTGTGTGCATGCATTTTTTCTAAAACTCAGTAAATCTCTAAAAACACTAATAAAATAATAATACTGATCATCTCAAATAAAAAAAAAGCAATCAACATCAAGCAGTTCCCATGTGTAATGTGAGCACAAATCAAACTCCCTAACCTTGCCAAAGAGAACACTGACACCAATAACCCACACTTGATTAGTTGCAACTTCCAAATACAGAAGACGTTCTTCCTTCGAAAAGCATAAGGCACAAAGGGATATTCAGTCCTTCAAAGGCACAATGATCTAATCAGGGCAGAATGACCTACAAATGCACAGATATCCTGACTGACATTGGGAATGCTTTGGAATTCTGAGAAGAAGTGGTGGAGATGTGAGGAGCTCAACCGATTACTGTCCACTGCTGTTCTCTTTCCTGAGGGTGATTTTGATTGGTGTTCCATTCATTAGCATAAAGGGGAGGTGTTTGTGAGTTATTATGAGTGTGTTTGTCAGATTACAGGAGGTACGTGCAATCATTGAAAGCTGATTTTGGTTGTGTGTACTCAGGGTCCAGAATTAACACTGGGCAAGTGACAAATGCAAGTAAAAATTGACTTTGACAGGTAAATGAAATAAAGGCCTATAACTTTATTAGGAGTTGCAGCATTAGATGGTTTAAGTTGAATTGTAAGAACTGTAGTGTGCCCTTGAGACGTGTAAGAGATGTGTGTGATTCAATCTTTTTTTCCTCCAGAACTTCCTGTGGTGACACATATGTGAATTATACCTTACATAAAGCCACCAAAATGAAAATATGAGAGGAAAATCACAATTTCTCTTCACGTTTTTGTGACAGATGAAGATTCATCTTGTGCATTACACTGCGAGTGACTCAGTGAGTAATCTGGGCTGTTTGTCATACGAAAGGCGAAAAATGGCTCAATATTTTTGTTGTCATAGAAACAAAAAAATAATTTTTATTTAAAATAATGCAAAATACACTTTCACGGTAAGTTGTCAGGTGAGAGAAAGCGAACATCTGCAGTCTGATCAAATCCAAAATAACAAAGATTGGGCAGGTTTTGGTCAGTTTAATCAATATTGTAGATATTTCTTTTTTTCTGCAGAAGCACTATGGAGGACTTTTGAAAAAAAACAGGCACATTCTGTATTTATTTGATTTGACTGACAGCAGCAACTTCACATTCACTTTCCTGATGGTGAATAATATGCACTGAATCAGACAGCTCTTAAGAAAGACATGATGGGCAACGATGGATGTTTTTGTGAGCTTTTGTCTTGTTAATCTATTCAGCCTAACATGAACGTACACCCCTCAGCTGTTGATAGGTGTGATTGACGACACCACTGACAGCTGAACGTGCTTGTCTGATCTGTTTGTTGTTTATGATGTGTTTGCTTCTGTCCTGTCTGTTCAGTGTCTTCTCAACATTTTAGGGTCTTTGCTGACGCACATTGAATCATCTATCTGCATTTTCTAGTTGCTGTAGTTTAGAGATACATGCAGTTTTTTCTTTAACTACAAGATTTTAAAAAAGCTTGTTTTTCACACTTTTTGCATAATTGGATTAGCTTGATTGGAGATGATGCACAAAAAATGCACAAGTGATATTTACTTTTTTGTTTTTGTTTTATCTCATATCAAGTGATTTGTGTAAAAATGAAAACCATTTTCACACAATAAATGCTTTGTTTTTAGGTTTTACAGAACTTTTTTTTTTTTAAGTATTATTATTTTTCAGATTTTGTTGGCAACCACAACTGCATTTACATCTTTATGGCAGAGCGGTGGAACACACTTCAGAATAAATGTAGCTTCCGCTGCAATTCCCTGACCTATATTAAAATCTCTAAGACCAGAGTGAATTTATTTAAAGCTCTAGAGACATTAGATGAGGGAGGGCTGGTATCATTTTCGGCTGCAGAAAATTAAGTTCTCAGACACTGAGAAAATATAGGGTAATTTTGATTTGCTGATTATATCTGTAAAGTGCCTACTAATCAAAATGTTGTTGTTTTTATAAATTTTTCAAAGTGACTCATTGTCACACTTGATACGAACGCTGTTCCAAAAGGTAGACTTAATTTTAAGATGCCTTCTTTTGTTCAATTTCCAAAGCAGGATAGCATCTGTATTCTTCCCAGTAACGAAAATCCCAGAATGCAACTGCAACAAACTCAGTAGGGGAAAAAAAACGTTAAAAATGGTGGTTAGTGCTAATGCTAATTAGTGAAATAATTAATCTTTTTTTTTTTTTTTTCAATACTGAATTAAAAATAGTTCAGGCTAATTAAAATGTACTATCTTACCCAATTTTTTTGTGAGTGCTTTGTATTTTTTTTTTCTGGTTAGAGTATCTTAGAGAGATGTTAATGCCAAACTTCATTGAAATCAATTGTGAGTCAAGTCTACCGTGCGCTTCGCATGAGCGGCTCTGTTTGCTGTTTATTTAGTGTCCCAAATCTGTTAGGTTCCATTTCAGTTAAGATGTCTGTGTAGGAGGTAGACATCAAGACATCTCACTGCTTTTCAAACCAGAGCCATTGACCCAATGAATCTGTTTTATATGACTCTTTGCATTAGGTTTGCATTATACCATCCATTTACCAACATGCTGTTCACAGTCTATTAAGGAGTCCAGCTTCCCTCCGTGTCTGTTTCAGAGCCGGGATACGGTGGTTTTTTTCTCCATAGCCGAATGCTGAAGCATTTTTTATGCCCCAGTATATGAAGCTCCATTTTTATGGGATTATTTTTTTAGGCCACGACTTTAACTTCAAAGAGACTCTGATCATTGCCAGAGGTTATTCCAAAACACTGTTTTCCATTGGAATACTTTTCAACATATTCCCTTTCTGAATGTAATTTATCACCGTTCCACCTCTCTGTGTTAATATTTGGGTATTTAAATGCAATATTTACACTGTTCTTTTAAAGTGTTTTAAATATTTAGTTGGCACCAACTATTGGTTTTGTACACCTTGTGTTTCAGATAGACTTCGTGTGACTGTCGTATACAGTATATATCACATTTACATGGTATTCCATGGTACTTTAAAGAATACCACAATATTACCATAGCACAAACATGGTGCACAGATTGTGTTTAGAAATGATTCTTCTCAGCATTTAGTAGGTTTATATACAATTATCTCTTCATTTGTCTTTTAATTAATGTTTTGCGAAGACAGAATTTTGCCTTGCCATTTGTTGTAGTTGAATTGTGTCATCTGATTGGACAGTATTGCAGCGGGTGTTGTGGCAGGCGGTGGCACTAAGCTGCCATGATCATGTATTGAAATAAGCTGGCAAGAAGCCCTGCGTCCTCACATTAACACTTCATTTAATATCTAATTGTATTTCTTACTTGAAACAGCAGTTGCTTTCAAGGTTGTTTGTTGTGTCATTATTTACTCACCCTCATGTTGTTCCTTTGCTGTTATTTCTTTCTGTGGGAGCACTGTCTTCCAAGGCTGAGTAAATAATGACAAAACATAATTTTTTCGAGTGAACTATTCCTTTAGATAATCAGAAAGAGATGTAGATATAGAATCATGCCAGTTTTTGTGTTTACAGCCACGGTTGCTGAGCAGAATACATCAATCTTGTGAGTATTTTTCAGCAGACATGTCAGGCCAGTTTAAAATGTGTCTCTTCAGAGCTTGCGTCAGCAGTTTTCTTCCCCCTCTTATACTTCCAGTATCAAATAATTTCAGAATTTACACTAGACGCTTGATTAAAGTCTTTAATAAATGACCTAACCCAGCCACAGGCTTGAACTCCCTCTGCATTTCTCTGCCATACAAACATTTGCTGACGAGGCATAAATGCACTGATGGAATGTTCTGTCGCTGAGCGAGGCACTGATCCTCCACTGCACATTCATTTGAATAAGCGACATGCTTTGTGTTTTGCAGCTCTCTGATGCAGATGTTTGTCTGAGGAATGGACAGACAAAAATAAAATGAGTTCAAAGCCTATTAATAAAAACTAGTATGAAATATAAATGTTCCATAGTTTTGGATGAATGCAGTGCTGTCTTATACAAATTTGGCCATAAAAAGGTACCTCAGAAGGCAACCTTTTGAAAAAAACTTCACATCGTGAACACACCTATGATGCTTGGCAATGCACTCTACGTAGGCAGCTCACTAGGTTTTGGAACTGAGCATCTGATGTGTGGGAAAAGAGATGTGGAGGTCAGTGACTGTGATTCGCAACTTGCCTTTTAGCAAAAGCTTCTCCAAAGCAGCTTACAGCACTTTAAATGAGTCTCGGCCCATTTGACCCCAGAGAGTCATGACAGATATTGCTCAGATTGCACTTAAGACTGTCGTCATCAGTTTGCGTATGTTCTGATGTTCTTATGCACTTTTTGTTTACTGTTGCTGCTTCATGTATCATTAAAGAAATCTTCGCTGAGCACAAGTCATTTTAGTTGTATGGCTTAGAGAAAAGTGTGAAAAATGGTTATGAAAACCCAAATTATATTATGATTTTTTTTTTCATTTTTTCAGGATTCTGTGATAAATAGCAAGTTCATAAGAGCAGCATTTATTTTAAATCGAAATCTTTTGTTTCATTATAAATGTCAAGTTAAGTCGTGACGTATTGTCAAGTATGGTGACCCATACTCGAAATTGGTGCTCTGCATTTAACCCATCCAAGTGCACACACACACAGCAGTGAGTAGTGAACAAATGTGAACACACACCCGGAGCAGTGGGCAGCCATTGCTCTAGCGCCCGGGAAGCAATTAGGGGTTTGGTGCCTTGCTCAAGGGCACCTTAGTCATGGTATCGAAGGTGGAGAGAGTGCTGTTCATTCACAATCCCCACCTTTATTGTCAGTTTTGATCAATTTAGTTCATCCATGCTGGTTAAAAGTATTAATTTCTGTATAAAAAATAAATCATACTGACCACAAACATTTAAATGGTAGTCCAAATATTTAATCTTTTTATTATAAATGAACAAAAATGTGCAAGACTCCTCAATGACAATGTATCTAGACTGACAATCGTGGCTCATGGTGTTTCTGAAGCAGCAAGGTGCTTCTCTGAGCATCCCTCCAGCTGTGTATAGAGGATGAGGAGTATCTCTCAGACAGCTGGAGATTTGTCACATAGAGCAGGACGTGTGGGTGAGCAGCAGAGACGGCAGGCTGTTTCCTGTAACCCCAGGAGCCACTGCAGGAGACCAGAGCGTCTGATTCATTTTCCTGTTAGCATCGCTGCGTGCCTGAACCCACGCTTCAGGTCCTGTGAACAAAGGCACTGTTTTCAGTGCGTTTAACAAGCCTAGGTAAATTCACAAGCCTTTTCACATGCATGGTGATTTGGGAAACATAGTTACAAGCTAACAATGGGCAAAAATCTTAAAAGTGATATGTTTGGAGTTTAAAGATGTACTTTTTCCCCCTGAGGTCCACTTGTAATTTTATTTTTCACCAAAACAGTCATAATTTATTTTCTACCCTCTCACTTACTCTTTTTTTTTTTTGCCGCTGAGCCATTCAGACTTCATTATAACACTGTTTTCATGAATGAATTGAGTAATGGTGCTTTGCTGCGCTCACACACGGGCTGCAGATTTGATGTGAAGTTCAACATAGTTTTTAATTGCCCCATCAATTATGAACAGCCTCTTTGCAATTTGGATTTCATTCTTTTGCATACCAAAAAGTTGTGGAAATATGAGTCTGTTTTGAAGTTCAGTTTCAATATGTGTGCTTTTTGCACTGGAGAGAAAGTTTTTAGTTTTCAAAGTTTAAGTATGTTTTCAGTACAGTTAACTTCAGTAACACAGATCATGTAATGTCTTTTTCATGCACTTTTCATGTCTTGGCATCAGACTGAGAAGCGTCACATGTCTGTGGCACATGTCAGTGTGACATCGTGAACAAACCGTACCCCATGAGCCCCACAATGTCCTCCAGCTGCACTGAAGCAACTCTCAATGATTCCTGACAGAGCTGCCCACTGCTGGGACAATAAAACATTTATATTTGTTGTTGTCTTTCTAGACACTCGCGCCCTGATTCTACACAGCTTCCACCAGACAACTTGTTTGAAGAATACAGAGACTGTATTAAAGATACGTAAAATAGATCCACTAACATAGGTGAAAAAATAGTTTTAAAAACGTAGTAAAATAGTAAAAAAAAAAAATACTTTAGACAACTCAATTTGTATATGTATAATAATAATATTTTTAAAATCAAGATGTATTTCAATGAATATTTTAATTATTTAGACAACTTTACAGCTCAATATTTTATATGTATACAATAATAATATATATATATATATATATATATATAAATGATATATTTAATGTTTATAAAATGTTTATTTAATGATTATCTAATTGAATTTAGACATTTACAGCTCAAAGGTTTTTATGAAATAATTTATTCAAAATAATGACAATTTTTTTCAATATTGAAACATTATAAGATTTAATAATTTGTTAAAAGTCTATTAACTAAAATATGAGCTTAACATTTAGTTATTTATTATGAATAAATTTTTCTTTTATTTTAACTGACTTTATGCAGCAAGTGCTGCTGACTAATTCTAAATTGTATTGAACCAGAAACATTTTTATTATTAAAAACATTTCACACTTGACCTTTAACTTTTATTCAACCTAGAATGTTCCCTTAATGTGATTGCACAAGCAAATAAATGTCTTTTAGTCTCATTTAACAACATTTCACAAATCATTAAGTATACACAGACCTGTAAATTCACTCATACAGGTCTGAAACTGAAACATTTTGCATCTGCGTTTGTCAGAGATTTATGTTTTCTGTAATCAGAAGTCTTAAAGATAGCACTTATCACCTGCACTAAATGCTCGTCCTGCCCTTTAAATGTGCTCTAATGAGTTTTATTCATCCTTCAAAGTCACTGATAATATTGATCAGAACCAGTGGTGGTTTAATAACGGTCCGCAAGCAGTCCGCTTCTCTTGTACGCTTGTGTTTATAAACCAAGGTCATCGCTGTCCACTGTACACAGATAAGAAAATGACTCCTAGATTAGGAAGAGTGAAATCCCAGGAGATGAGCAGAAAATCGAACGGCTTCGTCTCGTAATTCAGCAGCACTTCTTCAGGGACGCGGCTGGTAGTTAATTGTCTCTTATGTAATACGTGAGACCACGTGTTCAATGGCATTTAGATGTGTGAATACGTGGTGAATGTTCAATGCATGCTATAGATTTTACATAAATGGGTCATATAATGAGGAATCAATTTTTCCTTTAGAAAATTTCCTTTAGACTTCCCTATGAAACTAAGAAGAAAGGAAAAATCGCTCTTTATGCAGCTGCAACAGATGAATACTTATGAACACATGACCATATTATTGTATGGACCCATTTTGTCTCCATGTCATTTTAAATCTCTTTAAACTTTAAAACTCTTCTGTGAAACATGAAAGAATATATTTAGAGATTTTTTATGTTGTTTGGTTCTCTGTGTTCTTCAAAGTCATACAGGTTTCGAAACAACATGAGGGTTAATAAATGATGACTCGATTTTCATTTTTGGCTGGACTGTCCCTTTAAACACTCCATAAATGTCCAAAGGTGCGTCCCAAATAGTATACTTATGCACTATTCTATAACGTTTTGTAGTATAATAGTGCAAGTAGTGTGTTCACACTGAAAATTCCAAAAAGAAAAAGTGCACTTTAAATACCCAGATGATGCACTTAAATAACCGAAAAAACGACGTGTGGAATGTTGGACACTTCATGCACTCAACTGTCGCAGCTTTAATTATGTAGCGAAGGGGGAGGGGCTATCAGACTCCGATTATTAATGACAAAATAACCTTATGTAATTCATACACTACATGGTTGAGTACATAGTGTACAAGTGCATAGTGTATAGTGCGTCATTTGGGACGCAGTTCATGAAATAAAAAAGAAGCAGACGTTAGCATCCAAACACAATTGTGAGCACTGCTTGCATAAGCGTTATATAAGTAAAGATTGATGCAAAGAACCATTAGAGATGATAAGAAGAATGATTCACACAGATTGATATGATTACATCGATTATTCCGCAGTCTTTGCCGCTCAAGGTAGATGTCCATGGATCCGGTGAAGCTTGGTAAATGCTGTTCTGTTTCACCTCGAGGCGGCCAGAGGAAGCAGTGAACCCAGAATAGGCGAGAGATGGCGGAGCTGTCCTGACTTCCTGGTGGTTCACTGGAGCTCTCAGTGGCTGCTGTGGCGAATGGGAAGTGACATGAGACAACCACAGGCACTGCTGGGCCATGCTGATGTGACAGTGCTCATTACAGGGCTTCGCCAAGACTTCCCCGCCAGCTGCGGCATATATTTTTAGTCTATAAGGCCAAGCAAACTGCTGTGTGCCTCGGTAGATGGGCACAATTATGCAACAACATAAATTCAGAGATTTTTCACGTTGTAATGTGTCATTATGTGTAACTGTGAAAGAAACAATTGTTTTCAGACAGGTTAAATGAACACACCTGCTGACAAGCCCACTTTGATTGTGGTAGTCCTGCACCATTGGATTAGCCAAAAGCGTTGTGTTGGGTCTGAATAAACTTTGTTGAATTCTAGTCCTTAAACAAATCAAGCGTAGCGTTAGTTCTGGCAGGTCATGTTAGTTAAGCTCGCATCAGCTGACTCTCAGCTGATCCCCATCTACCTATAGGCATATGACACCTATCTAAGCATTCATATATACGGTCCCTCAGTATCATCAGCAGTTTTCGCGTTGCTCAATAGCTAATTACCCTCCTCCATCCTCAGTTCCTCCTCATCAGTCAGGATTCAGCCTTCTGATTCTCCTTTGAATCAGACTAATTCTAAAATGTGTACATAAATTATTGAACTTTAACGTTATCTGCAATACATTTATGTTGGTTCTGTTCTGTTTAACCTGGGGGGTTATCGCTGCTCTCCCTGCTCTCATCCGTGCTAGATGCGCAGGGAGTTCTTACCCAGAACAGAACCATACCGCCAATCCAAACTGTATGCTAATTGTCAGTCATCTTTGACGATAGTTGTCCTGACAGAATTGAGTTTGAGTGGGAAATGTTTATTAAACGAATAGCTCTCCCAAAAATGAAAATTCTGTCATTAAAGGGTTAGTTCATCCAAAAAAGAAAATTAGTCCATGTTTCATGTTCCATGTTCTACACCTACGTCCTTCGTCATCAGCCGGAAAGGCAGTCTCTCTCGTGAATTCGCGTATGACAGTTAGCGGAAGTTACAAAAAAGTGTTTATATAGTTTTAAATATGGATTTTTTTTTACAAAAAAGCATCGTTTCACTACAGGAGGCCTTTATTCACCCCCGGAGCCATGTGATGCATGTTTTTATATGGATGGATGCACTTTATTTGACTACTTTTGGACTATTGAACAAAAACACCCGCCCATGCCATTATAAAGTTTAGAAGAGCAAGGACAATTTTTAATATAACACCAATTGGATTCATCTGAAAGAAGAAAGTCATATACACCTAGGATACCTTGAGGGTGAGTAAAACATGGGCTAATTTTAATTTTCGGGTGAACTAACCCTTATATTACTCACTCTCATGTCGTTCCGAACCCATAAGACCTTCGTTCATCTTCGGAAAACAAATTAAGATATTTTTGATGAAATCCAAGAGCTCTCTGATCCTCCACAAAAAGTATAGCTTTGTAAAATTACGGTTGAACCACTTTTATTTTAACGATGTCCTTACTACATTTCTGTGCCTTGATTGTGGTATTACCCTTGCTGTCTATGGAGGGTCAGCAAGTTCTCGTATTTCATCAAAAATATCTTAATTCGTGTTTTGAAGATGAAAGGAGATCTTACGGGTTTGGAACAACATGAGGGTGAGTAATTAATGACAGAATTCTAATTTTTGGGTGAACTATCTCTTTAAAGTCTTTTTGTCTTAATTTTATATTACTTGTTTTTTTTTTTACTTTAATGTTACAGATGATGTCAGTCCATTTCAAAACTGAGTCCAAGTCTCGAGTCTAAGTAGCCCAAATCTACTCTTCTACTCTACTCGGCAGCTATATTTGCAACGCCTCCGGCAGCTATTTCGGGCATCTAAGACCAAGTCCTATCTAAATGAATGGGGGAATCCCGAAATCTCAAAAACTGCTTGCTGAACTTGAAATTAAATTGTCAAATCAGCAACAAAATCTGAAATGAACTGCCCCATAAATGTTTGCTCAAATAGCGCTAAAAGGCTTATTTTTTCAATCTACACCAGCCAATGCGCATTTGCAATCATAAGCGTGTCTCAATGGGAACCAGAGCTTCTAATGTCCGTTGCAGTGATGCAATGACTTTACCAATCAGCGATATTCTGCCATATTGCGTGTTGCAGGTTCTCCCACTCACAAGTAATAGGAGTGAACCGTCTTTGTATATGTCTATAGTCTTTTGTAGGACATCCAGCTTACTATGACCAACAATACAGACATTTGGCCACTAATCAGTGTGTGATCTGGCTGATGTCTGTGTCAAAACCTCATGTTTGTAGAAATCACACAGCTAATGGAAAGTCGCTCACACTTGTCAGAGGACATGTTGGATGTTTTAAATCAAACTTGCACTTCTGCCATCACTCGGTTACATAATACATAACGGCTACTTTTAGGTTGAGGAGCCTGAGGACAGCTAAGCAGCTGTAATTATCGTGAAAGGTCATTGAGCGCTGTAGAGCACACATCCTCTGGACCGCAGATTGAATTGGCCAAGAGCTGCCCAAAGGAAGAATGAGTTAAGGGTCGTTCACACTGAGTGTGTTTTATATATATATATATATATAAATAAATATAATATAATTTTTTTTTTTTTTTTTTTAAATCAATGGAAGTTGTCAAGAGACTGTGTTGTTGGTTGTAGTGAACATTTCACCCAGTGGATGCTGTAACGTTATTGGTGGACTTCACAAATAATAATTGCAATTGACCATGTGACCTTTAGAAACAGGTTGAGCGGTGCTTCAACCACACATGCAGTGTATTGTTGGTGTTGTGCAAGATTTTGTCTCCCTTGAACCCCAAAGCAACTCTATTGACTGAAAGAACTTTATTGATTATAAATCCCACAAAATCGCTTCAGTGTTGTTTTAGTATTATTTAGTATTTATGAACATTTTGAATTAGCTTTCATTTAGAAATTTTTAATTTGTTTTATTAAATTACTTGTGATTGCCATTTTTATTCGTTGTTTGCTTTTTAAAATATTTCTATTCAGCTTTATTTTTTCATTTTTAGTTTGAATCATTTTAGTACTTCAACTTGTTCATCTAATAATTATATACTTATTTCAGCTTTATTTCAATTAATGAAAATGTTTTTTAATAGTTTGTTTCTAATAACAACAATAATAAACCACTTTATACGTGTTGGCTTAAATGTAAATATGGCAATTAATATTAAAATATTAATAGTCAGATGTTATGTTATGTAACCAAAGATATAAAAAAAATAGTTGTATTTAATTTTATTAGGGTATTTTTTTCAGTCAGCCGACAAGCTTCGCATCTAGTCAATTAGTGTAAAAACTGAAAGCATGGTGTGAGCTATCCGTATACTTAGTAGTACATACAGTTTTTTTTGTTTTTGTTTTTTTTTTAGTTACCACAGTTACAAAAGTGAAAAGACATTTTTGACTATCTATAAGAAGATATCTCAGTAACACATTTAGCAATATGTGTTTGTCACTGGGTTTGCAGTTATCAAGTTGTCTTACATGTCTATGGAGGGCTGGGTTTTGAAGAGAGAGCATGTGTTCATCACGAACAAAACAATATGAAAATGACAACTTCATTGGTTCTTGCATATCTCATTATGCACAGAGATTGAATGTGTGGATGTTTGGCTGAGATTTGAGAGCTAGACCATTATGTCAAGTGTTGCTTCAAAAGACTTGAAGTATAATGCACAAGTTGTATGGATCACTACATTTATGATGTGTTTTTGTACTTTTTGGACTTTGGTAGCCCTTGGAAACTACATGCTAATGCAAAATAAAAAATTTTGTGTTACATGAAAGTTTGAAATAACCTGAAGGTGAGTAAATGATGACACAACGCTCATTTTCAAATGAACTGTCCCTTTAATGCTTAATAACATCTGACATTTAGACTTTCAGTAACACTGATGCAGCGGGTGCTTCATTAACCTCATGAGTCACATCATTACTAAAAACACCTTCAATATGTTCTCCCAAAAACAAGTGCTCCTGCTTTCAGCTCCCTAGCATGCTTTTACCTGGATATGAAACCATTGGCCTCCTCAGACTATTAATTAGCTGTTGACAGTTCAGTGATTGCCACTAATGAAGATCCACGGCTTGTTTCCGCTGTGCCACAGTCAGGAATAGTGTGAAGTCACATCGTCATGTGACCAGCTTCACAGCCTGAGAAACCGAGAGGATAGCCGTAAGTGTGATGTCTTCATGCGATTGTGATATTCACCATAGAGCATCATGGGAGTCTGCTGCACCTCTCTCCACACAGGCTCTTTCATCACTGGTATATACAGATGCACGTTTCCCATAGATGTCACGAGGATGTGAACCATGTCCACGAATTGCCGCTGGGCATGAGCTGTCTTTAATGTCAGCTGTGTGAAGCGATTTCCAAGCCAGATTCTTGCTGAGCTGTGTCTTAGCAGGCTGTTGTTCAGAAAGGGCGAGAGAGATTGAAAGTGAATGGAGAGAGTGAGAGCGAGAGATCGGTCTTTGTTACGCTAGCTCACTGTTTTCCCCCCCAAGGCGAAAACCCTCCATCTGGGTCAGTTGCAGTGGCCGAGATGGTTTTTGATGTGTGAGAAATAATTTAGCACCTACAGAGCACACGTTGTTCTCTAGCCTCATATATGAAACATTTAACATGACGTGAAAAGAAAGTGTGATCATTCTCCTTGACTGCGAGTCGCTAATAATGCATATCACAGGTCTGGCTCGATAGAAACACCATGTTGGTCCTCTCTTTTCTGTCTGAGGTTTAACTAATATTTTTAAATATGTCTTATTTATTTGTCAATTTGAAAAGTGATTTAATATTTGCTACATTTCACTACATTATTACATGTCAGATAAATAGATTTAAAATTTAGCTCGATTTATAATTAAAAACTATTATCGATTTTATAATTAAAAACTATTTATTTAATTCACATTTTGAAAAGTTACTCTTTTAATTTACATTTGAATTGCCTTTTTTCAGACAAAAAAGACATTTATAACAATTTCATCAGGTCTGAAAACTGATTTATTGTTACATTTTAAAAAGTATAAAAATAAAAGTTGAAATGAAATAAATTTGTACATTTTTGAATAAAGTGAGTATAAGTTATTTATTTATTTCAAGAATGAATACCTGGCTTATGAAAAATTTAAATCCTGAATACCTTAAATCTAGACAGGAATTGTAAGGAATTTGATACTAATTTTAATTCCATTTGATTAGCATTATTGATTAATACCATTACTTTTACATTAATTCCATTATTTTAGTACTTTTGAAGAAGGATTGTCTGTCTGTCTGTCTAATATTTACACACATTCATTTTTTTCTAATTAAAATATGATTTATTACAACAGAATGTGGAAGAATGTGTTCACGGTCCATTGATGGATCCTAATGACATGAAAATCTTATCATTAATTAACAGATCACTTGCTTTCTTATCTGGGTTTTGGTGCATTTGTACTCTTTCATCTCTCTTCTTTACATGCTTGTTTTTGTCCTCTGCTGAAGCCTGTTTTTTTTTTTTACCCCCCTGCTGGTCGGTTGGTCCCCAGTCGTCTTTAATGAAAAGAGCCGGTCAGCTTTAGCTGCAGTCGATACTTCACCTAGACCAGCGGTTCTCAACCCGCGCCCCGTCACGAATCCAAATGCGGCCCACCATGCTGAATGATACAGTCTATGTGCTGAACATAATTAAAAAATAACTTTCAGTTTTACAATTCATTTTAGTTTTTACATTAATTTAAAAATGTACTAAACAAATATAAGCTAATGTTTTTGTTATGTAAAATAATTTTGTTTTTCATATATTATTTTCAGACATGAGCAGACCTATCTACTCATGTAATTAATGTTATGCATTTAACGAACACTTACAAGTGCGCACTTTGGCAGAATTAAATTCAAATAGTCATCAGCAGCCATTAGTTCTGTAAAATTGAGCATCAGAATGGACAAATTTGTTAAAGGGGTGGTTTACTGTTTTTTTTCTAGGCTTGATTGTTTATGGGGTGTAGTCTAACATGTTCACGCTTCGTTTTTTTAAAAACGCATTATTTTCATATAATTTACCTTTATTCCACACAGCTCTGACCCTTCTCTGACAAACGCCTCAATTATTTCCTGTTTTTATGAAGCCCCTCCCTCAGAAATACGTGATGGGCTCTGATTGGTTAGCTGGCTCAGTGTGTTGTGATTCACTAAACTGCCGAGCGTGCGTCTAAATGTCCCGCCCCTCAGCTCAGCAGCATGTGCTCCGGTTGTATTGTAAACAAAGGCGTCGTCTATATTGCTTATCAATTTGAGCCCGATTGAGACGCAGAGGATATTAGTGAAGAGGATCACACAGAACCTGTGCAAGCACGGCTCTTAATGGTATGTATGTTTGTTTGTTTGTTGTCTCATACTTTTAGATACGCTGTTATTATGCTACTGCTTATGTTAGCTTTTAATATACGGTTTTATTCTGATTAAAGCTTTAATACAGTACGGCAACCGCACACGTGTCCATGTATAACGCTTCTCATTGCTATGTGAAAATGTATAATTAGAACAGTTTGTTGGAGCTGATCTGACGATCTGAATGAGAGAGAGAGAGAGAGAGATGCAGAGCAGGGCGACGCGAGGAACAGTATTAAGAACGGCTGTTTTAGAACATTAGTTTTGAAACTTGTGAATCCATTAGAATCGTTAGAAGACAGAATCGCGATTCATATATGAATAGATTTTTACGTGCACCCCTAGTTTTCTCTTCCTCTTCTCTAAAGCAGCACAGCATGGCCTCGCCCCCTTCCTTACATGTTCCCGAGGGCGGGGTTTATCTGGGTTCGTGACGTATCATACCCGGGAAGTAGTTCATTGTAGTCCCTTACCAGCCGTTTTTGTAGGCATTAAACTTCCATAATTTTAAAAGACGATATCTCTGTATGCATTGAACTTTCAGCGCTGCAACTTTGCAGATATTGTTTATGCTCAAACAGCAACATTACACACTAACTAACGTTAAAAAAGTGAAATTGCAATCAACCACCCCTTTAAGGGAGAATACGAAATGTGGAAAATGCCAGCGAAGGAACGCATTCAAGAATAGTCGCAGCATCAGCAGTGAAGAGAGTGCTGGACTTTCGGCATCAACTTTCGGTTTGCCCCGCCACTCACTTGGAAAAAAGAAACACCCATAGGCTACTACGCAGCAATCATACTTAATTACAGAAATGTGACAAAACATCTCTGGAGAGAACCTCAGATTATTAAATTCGAAAATACTTTCCATATTTGGATCAACATAGGCTACATAAACGCAAACTTTCTGCAATGTCGCGTGTCAAGTCACGCTTCCGTGCGCGTCTTTTAGACTGCAATTTACAATCGCAACTTCATTGTGCCGTTACTCCTTTCGAGCAGAATTTCACAAAATTGGTCAGCTCCCGACTGCATCAGGTGTTTTATTAATGGTGAGTAGTATTATTTATTTATTTATTTATTTCAATAAATGTAATCATTTAGATATCATAATATTTAGGCTATAAATAATATTATGAATCTGGTTGGTTTATTGATGACGTAATATGTAAATGACATGCGTGTAGCCCGTGAGACTTGCACTTGGACCATAGTGTAGCCCGGTGGAAAAAAAGGTTGAGAACCACTGACCTAGACACAGGATAAGAGAGGGCAACACGCAGCTATCAGCCTCATAGTGAGGGCAAGAAAAGTCCAAATTTCAATTTACCACCCATGAAAATGTAATCTTCTCATACTGGGAGCTTGAAAGAGGTTGGTGGATTTTCTGCCGGAGGACAATAACACATGACTATAGAAAAACAAAAAAACAGGTCTACACACATACGGCACTTAACTCGCTTATTCTTCTTCATTTATGCTTTCAAAATATACTGAACAAAATTATAAATGCAACACTTTTGTTTTTGCCCCCATTTTTCATGAGCTGAACTCAAAGACTTTTTCTATGTACACAAAAGGCCTATTTCTCTCAAATATTGTTCACAAATTTGTCTAAATCTGTGTTAGTGAGCTAGGTGAGCTAGCTAGCTCACAGGTGTGGCATATCAAGATGCTGATTAGACAGCATGATTATTGCACAGGTGTGCCTTAGGCTGGACAAAATAAAAGGCCACTCTAAAATGTGCAGTTTTATCACACAGCACAATGCCACAGATGTCGCACGTTTTGAGGGAGCGTGCAATTGGCATGCTGACTGCAGGAATGTCCACCAGAGCTGTTGCCCGTGAATTGAATGTTCATTTCTCTACCATAAGCCGTCTCCAAAGGCGTTTCAGAGAATTTGGCAGTACGTCACAACCGCAGACCACATGTAACCACACCAGCCCAGGACCTCCACATCCAGCATCTTCACCTCCAAGATCGTCTGAGACCAGCCATCCGGACAGCTGCTGCAACAATCGGTTTGCATAACCAAAGAATTTCTGCACAAACTGTCAGAAACCGTCTCAGGGAAGCTCATCTGCATGCTCGTCGTCCTCATCGGGGTCTTGACCTGACTGCAGTTCGTCGTTGTAACCGACTTGAGTGGGAAAATGCTCACATTCAATGGCATGTGGCACGTGATGTGTTCTCTTCACGGATGAATCCTGGTTTTCACTGTACAGGGCAGGTGGCAGACAGCGTGTATGGCGTCGTGTGGGTGAGCGGTTTGCTGATGTCAACGTTGTGGATCAAGTGGCCCATGGTGGGGTTATGGTATGGGCGTATGTTATGGACAACGAGCACAGGTGCATTTTATTGATGGCATTTTGAATGCACAGAGATACCGTGACGAGATCCTGAAGCCCATTGTTGTGCCGTTCATCCACAACCATCACCTCATGTTGCAGCATGATAATGCACGGCCCTATGTTGCAAGGATCTGTACACAATTTCTGGAAGCTGAAAACATCCCGGTTCTTGCATGGCCAGCATATTCACCAGATATGTCACCCATTGAGCATGTTTGGGATGCTCTGGATCGGTGTATACGACAGCGTGTTCCAGTTCCTGCCAATATCCACCAACTTCGCACAGCCATTGAAGAGGAGTGGACCAACATCCCACAGGCCACAATCAACAACCTGATCAACTCTATGTGAAGGAGATGTGTTGCACTGCGTGAGGCAAATGGTGGTCACACCAGATACTGACTGGTTTTCAGACCCCCCCGGGCCCCCCCAATACAGTAAAACTGCACATTTTAGAGTGACCTTTTATTGTGGCCAGGCTAAAGCACACCTGTGCAATAATCATGCTGTCTAATCAGCATCTTGATATGCCACACCTGTGAGGTGGATGGATTATCTCGGCAAAGGAGAAGTGCTCACTAACACAGATTTAGACAGATTTGTGAACAATATTTGAGCGAAATAGGCCTTTTGTGTACATAGAAGAAGTCTTAGATCTTTGAGTTCAGCTCATGAAAAATGGGGGCAAAAAAAAAAAGTGTTGCGTTTATAATTTTGTTCAGTGTATGTGAGATATTTCTAGTATTTTTTTTTTTTGTATTAAATTGTCCTTTGTCATTTGGGTAGACAGGTGTCAGTTTTTCAAGATCCTTTACAATTTGCATACAGGAAAGGTGTGGGAGTTGATGACGCCATACTTTTTATGTTGCACAATATTTATAGTAATTTGGAAACAAATGCCAGTTCTGTTAGGATTATGTTTTTTTTATTTTTCTAGTGCTTTTAATACAATACAACCACATGTTCTGGCTGATAAATTGTCGTGTTTTAGCCTACATAGTACAACTATTATGTGGGTACTGGACTATCTTTTAGGCCCCACAAGGTACAGTTTTATCACCTTTTCTATTTTCACTGTATAACGCCGAATAGGCACACTCAGACATCTTGTTGTATACAAACGTTTTCAGATGATACTGCCCTTGTGGGTTTAATTAATCAGGGTAATGATGTGGACTATAGAAGAGAGGTAGAGTTATTTGTTACATGGTGTGATGAAAATTTCCTAAAACTGAATGTGGAGAAGACTAAGGAGTTGATAATTGAGTTTAGAAGAAATAAAGACATGATAGTACCAGTGACAATTAAAGGTCAGATTGTAGAGATTGTTCAGTCTTTCAAATATCTTGGTGTACATCTGGACAGTAAATTAAACTGGAAGTGAGGCTGTTTTTAAGGAGGCACAATCAAGATTATTGTTCCTGAGGAAGTTGAGTTACATTGGCATCAGTAGGAAGCTTCTTTATGTTCTCTATCAGGGAATCATGGCCAGTGTTTTGTTTTATGCAGTGCTCTGCTGGGGGAGTAGTATCACTGTCGATGATAAAAATGTATAAATTGATTAGAAAGGCTGGATCGGTTATTGGCCTCAATCCTAAGGTAATTGTGGAGAAGAGAACAAGGACAAAAGTAAACATTATTTTGTCTTACAAAGGTCATCCACTACACTGTATTTTTAGTGGACTTAAAAATTCATTTAGTGGAAGATTAGTAATGCCTCGGTGTTATACAGAGCGATTTAGAAGGTCTTTTATTCCTGCTGCTGTTAGGTTTTTTAATGAAGTTGTGTAAATCTTGTATGTTGTTTGTATTGTGTAATGGTGGCAAATGAGTTTCCCTTTAAAGGGATTAATAAAGTTTTCTAATCTAATCTAAACTTAAAATTGGAGTCTTACAGCTCATGATTTGTTAGACAATTCTTAAACGTCATACTTTAATTCGTAATGCAGGAACGTGTTGTATATTCAGCTTGGCTCAGGGGGCGCTATAGCACATACACCATTGCCTGTTAACAATCAGTTTTCTCTTTTAGAAAAAAAATGTAGTTATGTCCTCCTGTGTTGATTTCATCTTTGTGATTGGCTTGACACTATTAGTTGTGAGTCCTTTGTGAATTGTGTTGTGTATTGTGTTTTTTTATTTTTATGCTTCACTTTGATGGGGTTTATTTTTGGCTCCAGACCACTGACAGCATCCTGCCATAAATATAAGCCGGCATTATTTGTATTCTGCACCACAATTGGTAAGCCATCTCAGAGCAGGTCTATTTTTCAACCCCAGCCTAGAAATATCATCCTACGCCACCCACTGCAAACACAACAGAATACAGATGTGCCCGAATGGCCCATTTATTATTCAGATCTATCTGTAGAGCTTCATATAGGCCACTTTCCATGAATACAGCATGCTTTGGTGTCCCACTACTTTTCACAAATTCCCCCCCACCCTTTTTTAAAAAAAAATTTACGAGATGAAAATAGTAGTAAAAATTGGCCTAGCATATAGGAAGTGGCCATTTTTAGATGCATCAAATGTCTGAATACCCATTCAAATGGGGATTTTGGCCTGAATCATGTCACAACCTTCTCGTTACCTTATGGTAGCTTACAATCTAGGAAAAAACATTGATTTGTTTTTCATTCTGATAGGTTTTTAGCTCCATTGTATGTTTAAAAAAGCTCTAGCTGTAATGTGTTGATGGTTTTATGCTGCCGGGGGTTTTTGTGAACACCTGAAGTGATTTGTTTTGTGTGTTTTTGGGATCTGGGTCACCATTAGCCCCAGGTATTTCACCATCAACAGCAACGATGTGTGTATTCTGCTGTGGCAGTTATGTGTGTACATGTGTTTTCCTCTTTCACAATCCATATGTATGTAGACTGGCATAGAGGGCAGATATTTGTGATTTGTGAGGGCAGACTTTCTGCATTAACCAACAGAAAGATGCTTGGTTTAAAAGTGACTTTACACTATATTGAAAAAATTTTGACTACTACATTCATTAGTTGCACACTGGTTTGTTATTGTAGTGATGTCAACTGCACATTTTTATGCCCTTGAACATGACGCTGAACAAAACAAACTGTGATTTGCTGCTTTACATGACTGTCAGATGGCCGCTTGGGTAGTCCTCGGCCAATGAAAACTGCGATGGAGTCTGAAGGTCTGGCTACACAAGACTACCCTAGTGAAAAATAAATATACTAAAGTGTATTTGAAATACATTTATTTCATGCTAAGTATAGGCTACTACAAATACATTTACATACTTATGTGCTTAATAAAAAATACCCTGCAATTGTATTTTTGGTATACTTAAAGGCTGCTAAATTGGAACAACTAATTTTGTACTTAATGAACTTTAATTGTGCAGAAGTAGTGCTGAAGTCCAACTACTGAAGTATATTTGATTGTGCTATAAAGTGGAACTATTTCAAGTATACTTCAGGTACACTTTAAATGTCTTGCATTTAAAGACTGATATCATTCAAAGATCATACAATCCTCATCAGTAGTGACATTAAAACAAATTTAGACTTAATAGTAGAACTCCAAATAAAGTTTAATTATAATTTTTATTTAATTATGTCTCGAGCAATATGTCAGTAAATATATGTTAATCAATTTGAACTATACTTAATATGAAATAAATGTATTTTAAATATATTACTTTACTAGTAGGCAGCTCAATAGATTTGGAACAAAGCAAAAGTTTCAGAGATCAAACGGTGACAGGAACAAGAAACAGTTATATACTGTAGATTGAAAACTTGGCCTTGCTGAAGGAGAGTGAATAATTGTTAGTGTTAGTTGTCCTTGGCTTGGTAATTTTTCACTCGTTCATTCCAATTCCCTCTTTTCTTGTTGTCAATATCCTCTTACTCCTGTTTGTTTAGCCTGGCTTCACAGTGCTGGACGAGCAGCTTCAAATCCTCTTGCGTGGCTCAAGCTTTACTCTGGCACTTGCTCTTCCTGCATCATCAGTCGTTTGGATATATTCGTTAAATACATTAGCCCGGTGGCCCACTCTTTTTAAGGCCAGTCACATGATCTCTGTTCTGCCGTAGCTTAACCTCAGCAGCGCGTCAGTCCACAGATCAGCTCTGAAAGCACAACATCAATGGAGCCCGTACTTCACACACCACGGTATGTACAAAAACTGCAGCTTTTATACTCAAGTTTTCTTGGTCTTGCTGGAGACGCGGTGAAAGTTGCACGACAACAACAAAATTTGTGTCAGACTCTACAAACAACTAGCATTGGAAAAGCCATTTCCGTAAGGAGGCTATTGAGTTGAATTAATGTGGGATTTTGATGATCAATATAGGTTTAAGAGCAGTGGTTTTCCTGGGTCTTTTAGTAAACATGAATTAGCTTGCAGCTTTTTGATTGTAGCTTTTATCTGTCTCTCTCTTTCTCTGGAAATCATCCTTAAATGGGGAATTTGCCTTGAGACACGTTCAATCAATAGCAGGAAAATAGACTCTTTTCTTAGACTAAAAGGCAGATTTGCTGTATAAGTTGGAAAGACGTCCATGGCACGCAGACGGAGTGAAGAGATTTGAAAGGATTGAGAAGTCTCTCTTTGGGGAAACATACAAGAAAGCAATTATGTCTGACCGAGACTTACCTGCTTGTTCTTCAAAAGACAGAGCTGCTGTTATTTGCCATCACTTTCCCTCTTCAATATACACTGAACATCCAGAGTGCCAAGAATTTATTTATTTTGTCAAATATTTCGTACTCAAATCTCCTTATTCTGTCAGATGAAATTTAATGGGTTTTTAGCCTGTTTATAAATGCATCTTAATTTCAAAACATCTTTTTTGAAGTGCAATCAACAATTATTTTGGCTCCTTGCATTCAGAATATGTTCTCATCTTAATTCCATTGGGTTCAGTCTACTTAAAATGTGTAAAATGGAAGTGTGCTTAAACCATTTATGTTGGGACTACATGAAGAATTTTTGTTGCAGACTGAAACTGGGCAGTGGATGTCTAGTTCCCAGCATGCTTTCAAAAGACTTGATTAGGAGAGTAAAGGTAAAAGTTACAGTACCATTCAAAGGTTAGTCACTGTAAGTGTTTAATGCTCTGGAGTTTGGGGATTTTTTTATTGTTGATGAATGAAGCCTATAATCTTAGGATGAGGATGGTTAGATATACTGTATGTTGCTATAATGAGCAGTTGCTGTGCAAAAGCCAATATATTGACCAGCCTTTTGTATCTTGCTCATTACATAAATTTAAAAATGCTCTGTTGATTGATTGTTTTCCCTGCCATAAAAAAAAACTTTACTTGAACTGAATATCATAGTAACATGGGGCACCTTTTCATGTGCATCTGTAACCACCCTAACATGCTGACATCCTAGCAGATGCTATGAGGATAGGTTAAAGTGAGGCATGGCATTTATATGATATGTTTGCAAGCTGACGCTCTTATTAGATTGCGTTTCCAGGCTCTGTGTTTGTTTGAAGTGAAGTGAGCACTCCAGGACACACTTTAAGCCGAGCGGTGGCCACGATAATCCTACTTGATCAGAAAAAGTGGATTTACAGAGTTTTAACCGCAGTGTCCCAGTTAGCCCGGCCGATGAAAGCCAACCCCCTGTCCTCCGCCAGCTTTTATCTTTCAATTCATTCATCCATCCATCCGTTTATCCCTGCGCCTTCCCCTTTCAGTGCATCTAAAGCTCATCAGAACTATTTAGCCTCTGGCCTAGGCTAAATTTGTGATAATACTGTATATTTGGTTTCAAACACACACTGTTCTATCATGGAGTTCATAGCATGCACCACTGTAAAAACATTAGTGGGATGTATCATGTAGCATATCATATATTGTGACAATAGCAAATCAGATATGTTTAAAAGAATCTATAGGGTTACCAGTAATACAAACTGGTCCTAACAAGTGTGGTTTAAGTTGTCTGATCTATAAATGCATGTTTTAAGTTTCACTTATGTTCACCTGAGCATATGAAAATGCTGAAGAAAGATCTCTAAAAGAAGCTTTAGGATCAAAACAAAATGCTTAAGTGGTCATTTGGAAATATATCTCTAAGATGTCATGGCTATCAGTGTAACACCCAGTGCACAATGCAAGCAAGCAACGTGACAAAACTAGAACACCCATTATAATCACCACGGCGTAGACATGATGTAAATAAGAGATTTATTGTGCAGTGTACAGTTCGTTGATTATAATGGGAGCATTCGTAGGAGAACTGCAGGGATCAAACAGTTATATGAATGACAGCTTCAGTGATTATAATGGGACAGTTCTAATACTGCTGTGTTGCTTGCTTCTGTGCAATTTGTTCAGAATCTGAATAACAAATTTAGTTTTTCATTCTGCTGTCATTTTCAGCCAATTCAGAGACATCATTGCACAAGTTATATACAAGGTGTGTGTATGTATGTATGTATGTGTGTGTATATATATATATATATATATATATATATATATTTGTATATACATACATACATACATACACACACCTTGTATATAACTTGTGCAATGATGTCTCAAAATTTTTGTTAGTTTTTTTTTTTTCATTTCATTAATAACTCATTAGAAGCAAAATACTGGTAACTGTACATGACAAACATTTATAATTTGAGAACATCTGTCAGTCAAACATTTGGTGGAAAAAGCTGAAGTGCAAGTATACAGTTAGTTCTGGCTATAAACTTATTTTAGCATTTATAATCTAATAGAGATATACAGTTGTTCATTTAGTTTTGTTAGGTAAGTTCGTAGAAGTAATTTGATGGGTGGCAGTTTAGCTCATTTGGCAGCTAATTAATTAATTCCACTAATCCGAGTGCATGTTTGTGTTTGTGTGTGTATTTATGTGCCTGGTTTTTGTGTGTGTGTGTGTGTGCATGAGTTTGTTTCTATGTGTTAAACACTGAAGAGAAGGTCATGAGTGTAACAGCTGCTGCCGCCCAGTCTACTGCACAGGAAGCAGTATGTTTCATGAAGGTGTAGCGCCAGTTTGCTGCATTGCAGCATGCATAAACAGTGAGAAATTGTTTCCTTTAAGAATCTGTGTGTGTGCAGTGTGATCATGTTTCAGGCTCAGTGTCGGTCAAATTGAACATCTTTAGAATTTAATTTGAGGTTCACTTAAAGGATTGCTTTCTCTCTGGAGAGAACCTTTCATCAATATTCAGGCGCCATTGTAATTATCACATGCTTGCACATGAGTTTATGTAATTGGGCGGGATCTGTTTATTAGTATGAAATGAAAGCAGGGAAGCAAAGATCATACACTGCATTCAGACTGCCTGTATTGTTTTTACCTTCTTAGTAATGGTTAGAGATAAACAACTTTGCACATTTGCACATTTTTTATATATATATATTGTTAAATGCTTTGTGATCAGATGTTTTTTTGAGTGTTGCTGCCAATACTTTGATTGTGTGTATAGAGTCCAGGATCATTGTATTGAACAACACACAACAAGACAAAAAGGGCACTTTAAAAGTTTGCAAAAAGCAATAATTCATCTTTTTAAAATGTCATTTAAAAGTTGGGCTAACATACCTATATAGTCAAGTGTAGCTCGACATTGTCTAGCATATTATTGTTAGTCCAGTAACTATGTATGTTCCTGTATGAATGGGGTCATCACCTTGACAAACAGCCCAAGTGTTGTGGTTAATACTGCTACTGTATTAACTGCCATAATCTCTGACCTGTGCAGGCCTGGACAGACACCCGCAATGAATCGGATATAAAGCCAGTGATTTTTATATTCGTTTGTAAATCAGAACTAGTGGTGGCTATGTACTGTAATCCTTGCTCTGCTTTTCCTGCCTTACAGACGTTGCTTTGAGATTGATCTTGTACATTGACTCATAATATAAATCTCTTACTGCTTTGACTGGTCAGCCACGTGATTTTACCAGTGGCTTAAGACAGAAAGAACTAGGCTGTTACATGACTGGCAAAGCCCCTTTCCAGCTGCTGTCTGGAATGTTCCAGCACATGGGACACAAACCAAAACATGGTGCATTTCTTTTGGCACTATTTAACAAAACTGTGTTATTGTGTTTCAGCTGTTAGATGAAGGTCTTAGAGTTCTTGTTGAAGTATGTGCTTTTGGTTGGGTTAAAAAAGTGAAATGGACTTTGGATAATGGATAAGGGCAGTGTTTTGAACTCTAGACAGTGAAATCGTGAAGATGACCACTTGATAATGGCCCCATCTTGAATTCATCCACCATCTGTTGTGTCCAGATGGAAGAAGACAGTGTGTAGACAGTTATGGTGAATGACTCAGTCAGAACTCTGAGGATGGATGGATGGATGGATGGATATTGTCAATGGATAAAAATATATTATGGACAGATAATGTAGATGGAGTGATGGATATTGTGGATGGATTGATGTATGGATGATATTGTGCATGGATGGATGATCTAATGGATGGATGGATATTGTAGGTGGATGGTTGGATGATATTATGGATGGATGGCTGGATGATATTATGGATAGAAATTGTAGATGGATGAATGCTGGACAGATATTGTAGATGGATGAATGATGGACAGATATTGTAGATGAATGAATGGCTGAATGTTGTGGGTGGATGAATAGATATGTAAATGGATGGGTGGATGGATAGATATTGTAGATGGATACATGGATGGTTGGATGTACAGATAGATATTGTAGATGTATGCGGTCGAGTTGGTCAGACCGCAGGCAGGAGCTGGAACTAAAAGACTGATTCAGAAAGTATTTCATTCTACCTGAGTGCTGCTCACTCTCTCTCATTCACTGGCCTGTTATTTCTGATAATCATAAGCTTTCAAAGCTGAACAATGTTCATCATTCCTTCTCTCTTCAGCAGCAGCACATGATTGCAACTGTCATACAACATGATGCGCTCATATAGGAGCAATTTAAAGATGTACACAATAGGCCGCACTACCACTGAAAGTCCAGAACCATCTGGAACAATTCGATCAAATGAAGCTCCCACAGTTCCTTTGTCTCCTCATCGAAATAAAAACTCAAGGCTGGTTCTTAAGACTGACGGCTGTTCTTGGAAAGTGTCGTGGAGATGAGCACTATTATGCTCGGAGTGATGAACGCTATTATGCTCAGGACTGGAACGGAGATGTGCATTCTCAGAATGAGCGGATGACTGCAAATCATCTGAGAAATTTTAATTCTCAAGCTCACTGTAGCTATGTGTGTAATACAATACTACCACAATACTCCTACTATTTTTGCACTTTGTATATCATTTCTTTATTGAAGAAATCAGATTGTATCTATTATATTGAATACACTTTTTTTCTATATACAGTACGTAATGTCCAGACAATCTACATTAATGTGTTATACGTGCAGTAATACAGTCAAAACACACTGCATGGAATACTGAATTATTATTAATCTATTTATCCATCCATCCTTGTTATACATCAAACATTAAAACATTACTGTGTACGCTAACAACTTACTGTGGTTTGCCAGAAAAATACCCTTAAAAATATTCTTAATTCAAGTTATATTTTCTCAAAAATATACTCTTTAGCTAGCCTGACTAAGTCAGACTTCGTACTTCCGCTCAATTTCATTTCGCTTCTGTACTCAGTCTGATATAGCAGACCATCTCCCAGTTTATCTCCGGCTCCGCAGCAGCCGGCCAATCAGCGAACAGAGGGCGGCCTGAGAGCCGTGACATAGACGCTAAGCGCCGAATTTGAGATTGTAGTTTAGGTGAGGGAAATCTAAAATGACAGCGGATATGGAGACACGGGATGCTATTCACTCTGTTGTGGAGAATATTCCCGGCATTTGCCAACTGAAGCCCGAACAAGAAGAGTGTTTGGTTCACATTTTGTTCACTGTTACCGATCGTCAGCGAGAAACTGCCAAAGTTCGGCAAGGCGATAATTGTGGATGCGTAGATTTACTTCACATAATCTGCAAAAGTCGTTCACAGCCATCTTTACACGGTATTTCGCTCGATGGTTTGGTTTTCGCCGCATACCTTTGTTTACAGCGGAAGTTCGAGCAAAGGCGGCTGAGCCGGCAAATAACATGCGTCATAACCAACCGTTATGTGATTGGCTTACGGGTACACCAATGATTTTAAACTTCAGACAAGCGCCCGCCCACGAGAAAGTAAACGAATGCCCTTCCAGACTCTGTCTACGAAGCAAAGGGAAGTAGCAGAGTTTGGTATTACCAGGCTACTCTTTAGCAAGCAAGCAAATGTTTATTTATATAGCACTTTTCCAAACAAGAATTATTTTTTACTTTTTTTACTTTGTTGTCTTACAAGATTGTACTGGAAAGCATTTTACTGGACAAAGATACTCATTAAGAGTAATATTTTTTTAGAGTAAAGAGTAAAAACAATTTTGAGCAAAAAAAAACATTTCAAAATGAAATTAGATGAAAATTTGATTTAGCTTTGTTATACTTAAAGTCCACATGAATTGTGCTTTTCAGCCTAAAATTTTACTTCCCTAATCTGACGTGTTTAAAACTTTAAGTGGGAATAACATTGCACAGATTCACAATTCACAATAATTTATAAAAGGCGTGTTATTTTTGAAGGCAAATAGATAAGGCCTATAATAAATTAGGGTAAAATAAACTGATTGCGGCTCCTGTTCTGAAACTAATTAATATGAGGCAGTCATCGGCAGCTCTTTTCTCTCCGGTACAGTATGCTTGGATGGTTTTATCCCGGCTCACTTTCAGGAAGCAAACAGATGTCCCACCTGAGCCCAAACATGACAGGAATTTCAGATGGACCTGTGGATTACGTCTCGGGTCAAACGTCGGTCTTCTGTGCACTTTTGAAGGAATGAACTATTGAACTGAATTTTAATGCTGCTTCTGCTGAGCTGTGTCATTGTGATTTGGCAACTATTCAGGTCTCTGTTGAATAAATCCATGATAAACAAGATTAATTATGTTTTATCTCGTTAGTTCAAGTACAAACTAGTCCAGTTTCCCAGTCTCTCATCGAGATCGCTCCCAGCCCAGATTGTGCACAGTCATGCCAGCATGATGCCCGCTGACTGCTGATGGGATGTAAGGGTGACGTTTTCACGCCAGCTGCCCTGTGCCAGCGCAGACCGACTGGTGGATGGGAGGTGTTGGAGTGGAAAACGTGTGAAAATCCATGGGTCGACCCAGAAAAAAGCGCCAGGAGCCCTGACCACCATCTGAACCAAGAGTCCACCCATATGAGCCATTAAAGGCCATGCTGTAAATCTCTTCTGAACTCTTCATGTTGCCCGACTCTCACTCGTAGCTCACGGCTTTTAAGCAGCAAATGTCTCATAAACACGTCCTCCCCTGTGACCTTGTCCCCCAGTGCCAGCGATGGGACTCTGCACTGCACAGATGTGCCCTGTTTCTGTCCACTGGTCCCTGCCAGCAGCAGCAGATGTCTTGTGAGGCTGGAACTGGCCGCTGTGCAGTGAGATGACCCCTACAGCACATATACTAGTGCTAAATATAAAGTGGAGTCCAAAAGTTTGCTTTTGGAGACTGGTAGTGAAAATGCCTTTTAATCAAAAAATGTTATTGCATACTGCATCAGCGTGGTTATTGTGGGTTTAAAAAGCAATTATGTGATGATCGTATTTTTGCTTAATTACTTTTTTATGTATTGTTTTTTCCCCTTTTTTCTCTCTCTGTATAAACTACCATTCGGAAGCTTGGGGTCAGTACTTAAGCTCACTGTGGCTATGTGTGTAATACAATACTACCACAATACTCCTACTATTTTTGCACTTTGTATATCATTTCTTTATTGAAGAAATCAGATTGTATCTATTACATGGCACAGTGGCCAGTACAAAATGTTTCTGAAAAAAGTATCTTATGCTCACCAAGGCTTCATTCATTTGAGTAAAAATTCAGTAAAAACAGTAGTAATTTTATGAAATATTATTGCAATTTAAAATAGCTGTTTTCTAATTGTATATATGTGACCCTGGACGACAAAACCAGTCTTAAGTGTCAATTTTTCAAAATTGAGATTTATACATCATCTGAAAGCTGAATAAATAAGCTTTCCATTAATGTATGGTTTGTTAGGATCGAACAATATTTGGCCGAGATACAACTATTTGAAAATCTGGAATCTGAGGGTGCAAAAAATCAAAATATTGAGAAAAATGCCTTTAAAGTTGTCCAAATGAAGTTCTTAGCAATGCATATTACAAACCAAAAATGAAGTTTTGATGCATTTACGGTAAGAAATTTATAAAATATCTTCACGGAACATGATCTTTACTTAATATCCTAATGATTTTTGGCATAAAAGAAAAATCTATAAGCTTGACCCATACAATGTATTTTTGGCTATTGCTACAAATATACCCCAGCGACTTAAGACTGGTTTTGTGGTCCAGGGTCACATATTTTAAAATGTAATTTATTCTTGTGATGGCAAAGCAGATTTTTCAACATCATTTCATTTCATTTCACCAGTATCACATGATTCTTCAGAAATCATTGCTTATTTCTGATTTCTGATTGCAATCAGATGCTGATTTGCCAATCAAGAAACATTTAGTATTATTATCAATGTTGAAAACAGTTGTTGAAAACCGTGATGCATCCAGATTCTTTGATGAATAGAAAGTTCAAAAGAACAGCATTTACTTATAACAGAAATCTTTTGTAACATTATAAATGGCTTTACTGTCACATTTGATCAATTTAATGTTCTAAATATATATTAAATATTTAAATAAAGTGCTGTGGAAAAATAATGATAGAGTAATAGATGATAGGAAAAAGTGATAGACATATTCAAAATAAATATTGAAAAAGTTAATCGCATACATATTAACTTTTTTTTAATTCTTTTTTTAATCAATAACACACAAATTGCAATTTCCACATGCAAATTGTTTGTCGACACCTTGATCGATAACTGGTAGATTTTTATTTACTTTTTTTCAGATTTTTTCATTAACTGTCACCTCACAGTGCTACAGATATTACTTTTTTTGTATTTGTTCATCATGAGATCTCAAGGTCAGTAGTCTGAAGTGAGAGTTGGTCTGTTGACCTGCGACTCATTAAAGTGTGTCTTTAAAACAAATGAGTCTGACCTGAATCCGCTGCGGCTCGACCCCTTACAGCATCACAGTGCTCTCCCTTCACCACAACACATGGGATACAAGTGAACCTCTCTTCTCATTTCCTCTCATTCTCTCTCCTCTGTGTTCTAAATCAGTTCAGTTTCCTGCTGAAATCATCAATGTTCTCCTCCAATCATATTTGCCCTCGGCTCTCCGTCTCCACCAATGAGAGAACAGGAAAGCAGGAATGTGGCTAGCAACTAGAGAGTTATTGAGAGACTGCGGTTAACTCAAGGCCTCAGGAACACTGTGCGTGTATGTGTGTGTGTGTGTGACTAACACCGCTTGAGAGATGTGCGCTGATTCAGCGAGGGAGAAGTCTGCCCAGCGTCACATTTAGCGCAGTAATGAAACAGACGTATTCCTGGGGGTTCTTCATAACTCCTCCAGGTTATCAGCTCTTGTCTGCTGGCTGCGTTTCAGTAATATTGATGTATGTTGTGAAATGAATAGCAGCACCTCTGTTAGTTGCTGATTTACCGAGGTGCTCTGATAACAACTCTACCGTCCCGCTCCACCAGCACATGCTGGTAAATGCCGTCGGAATCGTTAAATCCCAGCGAGAACCATAATGTGTTTGCGTCTGCTGTGTGCATTATTTTCTGCTTTATAGCTGATTCAGTTAGAAACACAAAGGCAGTGTCAAGAGAGATGTACCTGCAAAGTAATGTTTGCTGCTCATTCATTGTACACTTGAGGTTTTTAGTTTGCTAAATATGGATCTGGTGCAGTTAAAATATTTAGATTCATATGCACAATTAAACTACTGAAAGTGGTATGCTATATTGTCGCCTTTGCACGGTAAAGCGTAAAAAAGTATTTCTGATGTCATCCCATTAACAAAAACATTGACTTTGGGACGATGGAACTGATACAACTAACTCGACTGAAATGCGAACTCGTAATACTTGTATGCATTTTGTAATTAAAAAAAAAATCCAATTAGTATAGTAATATTAAATTATCACATGACCTCACTATTTTACGTCTACTTTAGCGAATGACATTCAGTTATTATCTCTAAACATGGTTCTCTTTTTGTTAAATTGTACATTTAATAAAATTACACACATTGACTGTTACACAAATTTTTTGTATTTTTTATTTATTTTTTATTTTTTTACTGACTGTCTAAATAAATAGTCAAAAAGGAGGTCACAGTTGGTATTGTTTCTAGTTTTTGTCTCACTGGAAACTAAATATTTGAGCACATTGCATTGTGGGATACAATATTCTACAGTGGCTAATGAATTGAAAGTCTTGCACATTTTGTCCATTTGGAAGTGACGGATTGTTGTTTGATAGTTGCTGCGATCTCATTATTGACAGGTTGCTGGAAAGAGGAGGGATTTCATCACATTTAGACAAGATATGTTGTTGATGTGCATGGATAAATCATTTATAGTAAACACTTCAGTATTCCATAAAATTTAAGAATTGTCAACTTTGAGCCTTGTATGTTGCTGTTTTGCTGTCGTTTATGTATTTTTTTGCTTTTAGACAGCAGTTTGTGAGACTGTGTCCCAAAGATGTCACCATTCTCTACAAACGCACACAATTCTCTCTCTCTCTCATGCTAATACAACCATCAAGAGCTGATGCTGAGAAATCAGAGAGAGCAAAGAAGACGTGGAGGATAAAAAATGATGTCTCATCAGAAAATTTGGGCAGAAATGCAGGTTGCATGCAAAGTGCTGTGCGGAGTGACAGTCAGTTTATAGAAAGATGACAGTTGTGCATCAGTGTGTTATGTAACAGAGGGAATGTCAGATGAAGAAACCTCATTTGATCTGCTCTCACATGAACTCCAGTTCTTCTGTTTACACTGTAGGTGATCAAATGATGTTTTTCTTGTTTGTTTTACTGAAAGTGTCCATCACATGCATACTGTATGTGAATGTCATGCTTTATTAGAAAGAGCTTTCAGTAAGGTTGGGAATCAGGTCACTTCCTGTTTTATAATGTTGTTTAGAGCATTTGTGCTTTCCTGAGGTTGAATATAGTGACTGTTATAAACCAAATAAATCAAATAAAAACAAAAACAGCCTGTAGCCTCTGGTATTAAACTTCAGCACGTTGAATTTTAATGCAACTCTGACCAAACGTTTGTTCAAGCCTCGAGCTGTTTACTCCAGTGCAGATGCATGTTTATTTCACAGCACTGTTGGGAAGCTGCTTTATCGCTTTACCTGCTTTATGCAACGCAATTCCATTTAACACAGTGTGGTTTAGAATGTTAATCCTGAACAATGTGGTGAAACTTAGAATTCATAAATGCTCTGTCTATTTAAGTGTGTGTGTTTGTAAGTTTTTAAACAGTTTAAACAGCTTCATGCATTTATGAAGTAGCTACCGGTATTGGAGAGTAATTGAACCTATGCAAAGACCCCCCCCCCTTAGTTACTGTTGATGTCCTACAAGCCACACATCATTTTCTCACGCAGCGAAAAACACATCGCAGAGCAGAGGACACAGACAACATGCGGACAGACAAGACAGAGCAGGTATAAAACTTTAGTATGTCATTTAAGAAATTCAAACAATAAATACCGCTTTGTGTCGTGACGGATCTCTGTCGCCTTAGGTCAAGTTGCATGTGAACCGTTTACTAGTTACTAGTTAAAGCACGAAATAAACATGAATGAACATCAGAAGGCATCTTGTTCCATCCGCAGGTTTATTTGTCAAACAAAATAGCGGATTCAGCGTTATGATTGGTCAGATCACCTGTCAATCAAGCTCCATGCGAAGGATCAATTTGGTAGAAAAGCTACTAAGTTATTTTTTAGTAGTTTGAGTTTGACAATAGTTTTGTGGAACTTTCCAAGGAGAAGCGGTGTGGTGTGAAAAACTACTAGTGCATTATTAATATATATATATATATATATATATATATATATGTGTGTATTGAATATTATGTCACTTGTATTGCACATGCTTTACCGCCAACCACTTGATTATAATTTGATATATTTTAATATGCTGAAATGAGAATATGCTGAAAATTTACTCATCCTAAGGTCATCCAAGACGTAGAATGTTTGTTTCTTCATCTCCAATCGATCCTCTGCAGTGAATGGGTGCCGTCAGAATGAGAGTCCAAACAACTGATAAAAACATTACAATATTCCACAAGTAATCCACACGACTCCAGTCCAACAATTAACATAATATGAGGCGAAAAGCTGCTTTTAACTTTAAGCTGTCACTTTTGGCCAAAATATGAGTCCATAATCCATTATAACGCATCCTCCAGAAATTTCATCTCATATCAAAATCCACCAACATATTTGAACTGTTTTGGACTGTTTTCACTTATAAACAGTGCTATATCTTCATATTTCTCTCCTGAGATAGACCAGACAACTTTTTCACTGTAAAAAGTAGTGTTATAGATAGAGGGCTCATATTTTAGCCGGAAGCACAAAAACATCTTAATGACGGATTTGTTTCTTACAAACATGCAGCTTTTTACTTCACAAAACGTTAATTGATGGACTGTAGTGGTGTGTATTATTGTGATGTTTCTATCAGCTGTTTGACTCTCATTCTGACGGCACCCATTCACCAATGTTGTGCAAGTTATGCAATGCAAAATTCTTCAAATCTTTTCTGATGAAGGAACAAACTCATCTACATCTTGGACAGCCTGACTGTGAGTAAATTTTAATTTTTTGGGTGAACTATTCTTTTAACAATTCATGTAGCTAGTCTTAATCAGATTTACTTCAGATAGTGCTGTCATGTTTGTACTTTGAGGTCGTCTCTAGCTATATTATATCCCTCTCCTCGGCTGACTCGATTAAGCCATCAGGCGTTTGAAAAGCAGAGGACTGTCAAGGCCAGTGTCCCATAACTCTCTCGTAAGAACCACGTGCAAGCAGCCATGAGGGCCCACAGGAGCTGCTTGTCTCTTCTAAATGACATGTCTTTCTCATGTCCTCGTTTAGTTTCATTGCATGTAGTTTGGTCATGGTAAGGGCACCTGAGAGTATCTGTAATATTTGCCTTCAAAGATCAGTGCAACAAGCAGGCCGCAGTGTTGACGTTAAATCCTTCACGCTGAGATGTTCAGTTCCCTGTGCACACCAGATCTGAGTTTCACCCGGGCTCAAATCCATCATTCCGAGCGAGATAAGCGTGTGCTGGCTTTGCCTGAATTCCCTGTTGTTTATGCATCTTTTGCCAAAACATGTGACTACTACGCTTAATCTCCGAATGTCTGGCAACGCAACTCTCTCTGCATGGAGTATGAGGAAGAAGAGAACCAAATGCCAGCTCTTCCTCTCTCTCCTTTACACATTAGCTGTAAGATAAGTATAAGTATCGAAGGTACTGTAACACACACACACACACACACACACACACACAGACAGATCCCCTTCTGCTCCCCACCCAACGTGTCCCCGTCGTACTCTGTTGGCCGCGATTAAAGAGCAGCCACACTCACGGCCGCCATCAACTGCCTGCCAAAGCGTTTAATCTCTCTGCAATTTCCCACCACCCTGTTTTCCCGCTGATCCATCCCACGTCCTGTGAGTAGGGGGATTTGGGATGTTTTAGAGGTTCAAAAACACAGTCAGAGAGAGAAGGTGTGGGTGAATCTCGTGAAGCCTGTCCAGAAAATGACCTGGTCATATTTTACCCCAAATCAAAAGAGAAAAATGTCATTTTTAGTTTACAGTAAAGAAAATAAAACATTTTTTTGGAACCATTAAGATTATGTGGTTTGTGACATTGTGTTCATGAAAGTTAAGCTCATTTTATCTGCTGTTCTCAGTAATGCAGTGCAAAAAAAATCTCATTAAAGTTAAAAATGTATTTTTAATTGTTAGTTAATGAATACTGCCAGATAGACATCATGGGCCATTTTGTCAAATGTTGCTGTTTTACAAGCTTGCATTTCTCCAATGATAGGAATTTTTTTTTAATTTATTTATTTATTATCTAGTTTATTTTTTTTAATAATCACACTAAATTAAATTGTTAAACACACACACACACACATACGCTCTAAAAAATGCTGGGTTAAATATGGACAAACCCAGCGATTGGGTTGTTTTCAACCAACAGTTGGGTTAAATATTTAACCCAACCGCTGGGTTTGTCCATATTTTACCCAGTGGGTTGTATTTAACCCAGCATTTTTTGGAGTGTAAGCAAATGCATATAAATCTTACAGTATATATTTAATATATTAAACACATTTTATCTATATATACAAATTATATTTTTATATTTTGTATAATATATTTTGTTTGTTTTATATTAGTCATATATCATTTGTGTGTCTCTGCGTACATTCACATATGCATATATAAATTAAATATATGTATATAGTAAACATAAATAATAAATTAAAAAAATATATATTTTTTTTAAAGAACAATAAATAATTAGGATCTAGGATAAGATAGGATCTACGCTTCTAATATTTTTAATGATGTAGCCCGCTTAATTAATGGCTTTTTATTTTTCTATACGAGTGCCTTGAAGTATTGCATTTTTTCCCGTTTAATATTTAATTAATAATGAAGAATAATTTTTAAATTTATATAATGAGATAGTACAGTCTGCTTTGTATTTTTTTTTTTTTTTTAAACGCGGTAATAGGCTTTCATGATTCTTACATGTTTTCATGATCTTCCCCCTTACACCATGGCGTCTGTCTTCTGGTGACCTTGCTTGACCTCTACCATCTTCTGCTCAGCAGCTTAGGAGGGTTTCCCGGTTCAGATTATTTTGACTTAGAAAACTGATTTTCTAATTATAGCTCGAGCAGTAAGCAGTGTTTTCACGGCAGATGTTCTGTACCGATTCAGTGCAGCCTCTGCGTCTGCGAATCACATAATCTGCCCCTTAATTGAAGGAGAATGTTGTTTACATAAACACTCGAGCAGCGACGGCCGGTGCTGATGGTTAAAATACAGCTTTGGCATGAATACGTTCTCCTAATCAGAGCAGAAGTCATGTGGCGAGGCGGCTGTGGTTATTATTGTTTGAAAGAAAGCTGGTGCTTTGTTTACATCTGGTGTTACGAAGGCTGGAAGCTGGCCAGACCCTCCTCTCCCCCTCAATGTCTTTCTGAGCTGTGAATAATAGATAAAGCCACAGCGATGATTGGCACCACATCTCGTCCGTATGGAGGAATGAAAGAGCGCCGCGCCAGCTAGTTAATACACACCCCGCATCACAGCGAGAGCGGGACCTTAGCGACGACTCGCCATTCGGCCCTCATTTTCAATTCAAAAGCGGACGGTTTTGCATTCACAGGAACAACAGGAGCATCTAAATGGATAAATTAAAAGTGTCTGTCTACATGTGCCTGCCTGTCTGACTGAACAAATCACAAACTAGCTGCATGATTTTGTCTTCTAGTGTCATTGATACTTCACTGATCTACTGAATCTTTGATCTGCATCGTCCCACAAAAAAGGTTGTTAATTGACAAAATGAATTACTTTGAGTTAACCTAATTTGTTTATGTTCTTTTTAACCACTCAAAAGTTTAATATTTTTTGAAAGGAGTCTCTTATGCTCACCAAGTCTGGATTTATTTGATCAAAAATACCGTTGAAAGTAATATTATTCTATTTTAATATATTTTGCAATGGCAAAGCTGAAGTTCCACAGCTATTACTCTAGTCACAGCCACATTACTCCAGTCTTTAGTGTCACATGATCCTTCAGAAATCATTTTAATATTCTGATTTGGTGTTCAGATGTTTTCAATTACTATTGGTATTCAGTTATTAATGGTTCTTACTTTTGTTAATGTTTTTGCTGATTAGTTTTTATGGATTCCACAAAAATATTGTTTTCTACATTGATAATAATGAGAATTGTTTCTTGAAAGCCAGCTCAGCATATTAAAATTATTTTAATGTAATTTAATTTTAGTTCAGTTTAGCTTTCAAATAAATGCAGCCTGTTATCCCTGAAATTGATTTAACCCAAATTAATTAAGTACACTAAACATAAAAATGACAATTTACAGTGGGGCAAAAAAGTATTTAGTCAGCCACCAATTGTGCAAGTTCTCCCACTTAAAAAGATGAGAGAGGCCTGTAATTTTCATCATAGGTATACCTCAACTATAAAAAAAAATCCAGAAAATCACACTGTAGGATTTTTAAAGAATTTATTTGCAAATTATGGTGGAAAATAAGTATTTGGTCAATAACAAAATTTCATCTCAATACTTTGTTATATATACCCTTTGTTGGCAATGACAGAGGTCAAACGTTTTCTGTAAGTCTTCACAAGGTTTTCACACACTGTTGCTGGTATTTTGGCCCATTCCTCCATGCAGATCTCCTCTAGAGCAGTAATGTTTTGGGGCTGTCGCTGGGCAACACGGACTCCAAAGATTTTCGATGGGGTTGAGATCTGGAGACTGGCTGGGCCACTCCAGGACCTTGAAATGCTTCTTACGAAGCCACTCCTTCGTTGCCCAGGCGGTGTGTTTGGGATCATTGTCATGCTGAAAGACCCAGCCACGTTTCATCTTCAATGCCCTTGCTGATGGAAGGAGGTTTTCACTCAAAATCTCACGATACATGGCCCCATTCATTCTTTCGTTTACACGGATCAGTCGTCCTGGTCCCTTTGCAGAAAAACAGCCCCAAAGCATGATGTTTCCACCCCCATGCTTCACAGTAGGTATGGTGTTCTTTGGATGCAACTCAGCATTCTTTCTCCTCCAAACACGACAAGTTGAGTTTTTACCAAAAAGTTCTATTTTGGTTTCATCTGACCATATGACATTCTCCCAATCCTCTTCTGGATCATCCAAATGCTCTCTAGCAAACTCCAGACGGGCCGGACATGTACTGGCTTAAGCAGGGGGACACGTCTGGCACTGCAGGATTTGAGTCCCTGGCGGCGCAGTGTGTTACTGATGGTAGCCTTTGTTACTTTGGTCCCAGCTCTCTGCAGGTCATTCACTAGGTCCCCGTGTGGTTCTGGGATTTTTGCTCACAGTTGGGTGAGATCTTGCATGGAGCCCCAGATCGAGGAGATTATCAGTGGTCTTGTATGTCTTCCATTTTCTAATAATTGCTCCCACAGTTGATTTCTTCACCAAGCTGCTTACCTATTGCAGATTCAGTCTTCCCAGCCTGGTGCAGGTCTACAATTTTGTTTCTGGTGTCCTTTGACAGCTCTTTGGTCTTGGCCATGGTGGAGTTTGGAGTTGGACTGTTTGAGGTTGTGGACAGGTGTCTTTTATACTGATAACGAGTTCAAACAGATGCCATTAATACAGGTAACGAGTGGAGGACAGAGGAGCCTCTTAAAGAAGAAGTTACAGGTCTGTGAGAGCCAGAAATCTTGCTTGTTTGTAGGTGACCAAATACTTATTTTACCGAGGAATTTACCAATTAATTCTTTAAAAATCCTACAATGTGATTTTCTGGATTTGTTTTTCTCGTTTTGTCTCTCATAGTTGAGGTATACCTATGATGAAAATTACAGGCCTCTCTCATCTTTTTAAGTGGGAGAACTTGCACAATTGGTGGCTGACTAAATACTTTTTTGCCCCACTGTATGTAGTACTGAATTATTTGAGTTACGTGTACGATTTACATGAGTTTCCACACTCTATTTAATGTTTTAAGTTGAATCAACTCAGCTAAGCTTATTTGAGTCTGTTGCCAATGGCAACAAAATGAGGAACGCGACATGAAGAAGCTGATTGGTCTGAGCTGCTGTTTGAACTGAAGCCTCGAGGGCGCGCATTTCTGTCAGTGTTTGCTGGTGAGTTGAAACTCTTTCTTTATATAACAGTTAGCTAATAAAAATATATATATATAATTTAAGACTGCATGAATAGCGATTGTAAACCTATCGCCACGGTCTTTTACGGATCTTTTTTTTTTTTTTTTATGTATTACACAAACAAGCTTATATTGAAAAACTTCATGCATGTGCCGGATATTAGCCCAAGAAATGCAATCTCTCATCCACATAGTGTTAGTTAGTTAGCTATTGATTACATTTCATTTAATACCAAGTATTTTCTACCATGTAATGCCGGATAACTTCACTGCAATTTTTAGAAGCAGTTTATGGATAACTCAACAGGTCACATCTTAATAACAGTTTGCTTTATCAGCTTGTTAAAAAATAAAAGTCTAATGTGCATTGTTGTCACTCTACAGATTCCAAGAAGAGCAGTGCTGAGCAAAAAAAAAAAAGATGATCTGGAAATGTAAGTGCTGTCAATTTGCTTGTGGCAAAAGGGGATACTTGTTAAAACATATTAAACATGTTATTTTTGTTAAGGCTATGCTAAGGCTACAGTCAGTGTGCTCATTGTTTTGCTTCATAAGATCTCAGTATATCGTCAAGAGCCAGGGATATTAATTTTGTGTTTTCTGTATCTGCTTTTTTTTTTTTTTTTGACTCTCACAGTGATGGAACCCCTTCACTTCCATTTTATGAATCACCAAAGAATTCAGTCACCTACATTTTAAATGGCCTGAGGGTGAGTAAATTAACAGTAAGTTTTCATTTTGGGTGAACTTTTCCTGTAATACAGAAAAAAGCAATAATCGATGGAAATATGATTTTCATTTGATTGAAAAAATGTATACAATGTTGTTTCTGCCACCTCAGACCTCTGATCTCACTGACATGAAGTGTGTTGCCATAAGAGGGATTCCTGTAATACCTGATCACCCTTCTTTGAAGAACTTTGAAGCATGCTTTGTAAGTATTGTTGATTTTTCTTTGTGTTATAAATGATGTAAACTAAAGGGGTCATAACATAATTTTTAGCTAAAATTTGTTTTATTAATTTCCTTCATGTCCAGGCTTCTGATGATGAGTCACCACACCAAAACGTTCCAGTTGGAATCCGTGAAAGCGAAGATGTTGCACAGCATCCCCTGTCTTTCTCCTCCATCTAGCCCCTGTACGAATCGTCTCAGAGGGTAATCTTGGGAAGGACGGTTTAGAGAACCTCTCTCAGGCCATTTGTTCTTGTTTTTGGATTGACTTATGCCTTGCATCTTGATTAATGAGCACTGAGCTCATTGATTAATGAGCAATACATTAAACACGTACATTTTATCTTTGTTTTATTAGACAAAATCTCAACATACCTAAAGTTACCTGAAATTTGTAATATGGATTTTGTAAAATTAATTAAAATAAACTGAATTCTGTAACAAAATCCTTGTTGTTTGTATTTTTGTCCTTGTTTATTGTGTAGCTGTAACTTAAAGAATAACAAATCAGCAGGGATATCAGTCAAATTAAACCAATTAATTAGTTACATTAAAAATGCAATTTGGTCTACTAAAAGTTAACTTTAGTGCAATTTAATGTTTTGAGTTATCTTAACTGGTCAATTTTAATTATTGTAACAGATATTTAGTTCAATGAACTAACACTTTCCAGTGTAAAGAACTTGAAATGTCTTGTTTGTTCTTTTTTAGGGCAACGAGTTTCCATAATTTTTTTTAAGTTCAGTTAACTTGTATGGGCTTACAGTGTTGGTGAGCATAAGAGACTTTTTACCTGTTGTGTGTGTGTCGCATTGGTTGGTAAGCTAATAGCGCAATAAAAATAAAGCATAAAAACAGGTTTTAGCTCAATTTCTATTGTTTATATAATATATTTTAGTTGGATTTAAGCATTTTTGTCAATTTTTATTTTTTTTGGTATAAAATATTTCTAGTCAACTTTCCTCTTATTTTTTAATTGTAAAGTTAATCGCTCTACATTCAGGGATTTTATATATATTATATTATTATTGTTTTATGATTATTTTTATTGTCATAATATTTCTATTACTGATTTATGACCAGTAGGTGGTGCAGTTTTGAAGCCCATCCAAACCTATGGCACCCCTGCATTTTTACTACTATTTATTTTTATTTTTACCAATTTTATTTTTTATTTTATTTTATTTGTTATTTTTTCAATTTATTAATTTTTTTACCAATAAGAGTGTAGTGCTCTCATTGTATCATGTTTAAATCTATTCCATAATTTCCCCCAAAAAATTCTGAAATGTGAAATTGTCTGTAGATGCAATCTGACTCTTCATTTCCTGGTTCTTTAACACATAACATCACATGCTGTCTATCTGATTTCTCATGCTGGCAGCATTTCAGGATTGACCCGAAGATGATTGGCAGGATTCCTGGGAATGCAGTTTTGCTCTTTCAGGCTTTTTGTCTCAATTATGAGTCGAGATGGAAAGTGAAGATGATTGACTGTGAGATCAAACAATGAACTGATCCTGACTCCAGTGATCTGCCTTTCTTTCTTTAGGTTGACTCCATGTTTAAAAGTAAATCACTTTAAAGATTAAACATTTGCCCTGAGTGAAGGAGTTAAACTTTTCATTGTCTTGTTCAGTAGTTTTAATCTAAAATGACTTTCTTGAATAATGCAGCATTTTTCCAGTTGCAGATAAATTTGTGAATATTTTAGAGTTACCCGAAGGCAAATTTACTGTGCCATGTTGCATTTTTCTACTTAAGCTGCACAATGAAACCTCATGCATGTACTATATCTGTCTCAATTGCTTACACCATGTTATCACATTTTCTAATCAGATGGTTTTTTGAAGTACTTTAGAGTACCATTTAAATATGAATATACTTTATACAATAATTTACTGCCATAGTATATTAGTACCATAGTTTTACCATCCTATACCATTGCCATACCATAAAAACCCTGCAGTACGACTTCAAGAGTTGCAAATGTCACACATCATATAAAAAAATAGAAGCTTTTTTAGTGTATGATATAAAACAGATTTCCATCAAAAGCCATAAAAAAGACGGTCTGATTACCCATTAGAAAGAAATAGTTCTGTTTTTTAATTATCATAAGAGTCATGTGTCACAAAGCTCAGTCACCTGTTGCCTCCATCTGTTGGCTTTCATGGATGCATGGCACCACAATAATTGACTGGCAAAGAAAAGTTCTTCTCATGTACAGTAGATCTAATCATACACAACATTTTAGATGGAATCAACGAAGGCAGGCCTTTAGCAGCGCAAAAATATATACAGTTACACGCACACGGTCCATAAGTTTACAAACCCTGCTCTATGTGGTTTGAAGACTCAGTTCTGCATGTCTCCTGTGCTGTTTCCTCTCAGACTGAAGAAGAAGTCCCAATCGGTGGATATCGGCTCTCAAAGTTTTCCAGCACGGCTCATCCCGAGTCTGTCCTTAAACAGATCTTCACCACCTGTTGCCAAGACAACCACATCTGAGGTGCAAGAAAACAACACCACCAATTCCCAGCGCCGTGGTCCGCGGTGCAGCGATCTGAAACGAGGATACACAATAGGTAAATGAGCATCTGACTGTCTTCAGTATGCCAGGCTCTGTGTTTGAGTGTTTCTCTATCTCATGAGTTTCAGTTGAGCTTTATCTCTGTGTGTGTGTGTGTGTGTGTGTGTGAGAGTGCATGATGTTCACATTGTATGTGTTTAGAAAGTTCTGACTTCCTCTTGTTCTCTTCTTGCTCTCTGCTCATTCACATCAGTCTCACTTTGTCCTCTTTGTCTCCTGATACTCTCTTGTCAGCTCTCTTCTCTTTCTCTCCTTGCTCTCATCTCTGTATCCTCACTTTTTCTTCTCCCCTCTTGATTCTCTGCTTGATCTCACCTCATTTATGTCTCCTCTCATTCTTCACTCTCTTCTTACTCCTCTCCTCTCTTTCTTTCCTGTCTCTTCTTTTTCCTTTCATTTCTCCTTTTTCTACTAGGTCTTATCTTTTTTTCTCCAAGATCTCACCTCTTTTTCATGTCTCCATTGTTTCTCCTCTCCTTCTCCACATTTTGCTTTCATCCATTTCACCTCGTTCTCCTCCCATTCTCCTCTCTCTCCATGCATTCATCTCTCTCTTTTCTTGTTCCAGTCTCCTTCTTTTCCTCTCTTTCCTATTTCCCTCATATTTCTCCTCTTTTCTGCCTTTTTTATATCTGTCTCCATAGTTTCTCCTCTCGTTCTCCACCATCTCTTTTTGGTCTCATTGTCTCAACTTTTCTCCTCTCTTTCTCATCTGCCTCCTTGCTCTCATCTTTCTCCTCTCTCATTTCTCCTCTCAACTATTTTATTTCTTTTCTTCTAGAGCTCATCTCTTTTGATGTCTCCATTCTGCTCTCATTCTTCTCTCTGTCCTTTTTCCTCTCTTTCTCATCTATCTCATCTATTTCTCCCCCCTCTCTTCTCATTTTGTCCTTGATCTCACCTATTTTCCATACCTATCTCCATTCTTTTTCCTCTTGTTCTCCACTCCCTCTTTTTGCTCTCATCTCCATCTCTTCTTGTCTCATTTTCTCTTGTCTCTCATCTCTGTCTCCTCTTTCTCTTGTTTTATATTACCATATTGAAAAGCTTTTCTCAGTGTTTCTCCCAGAACATCGAGTGAATGCTGTGATCTGTGAAATAAGCCCAGTGCTCGTGCGGGTTTGTGGGGTCTGAAGGGATTGTGAGGAGAGGTCAGAGGCTTTAGAGAGAGCAGAAGATGGCTTTCCTTTCATCTCAGCCCGTTTGATTGTGCTGCTGATTTGAAGGCACCGTTTAAGAGCCGACTAAAAGAGATGTTTCCCCAAATCATGAGGGTCCTTCAGTGCGCTCACAGAACCCGGGTTAGCAAATCCACCTGCTTTGTGTTCACTTCATTTACTCACTCTTGGGTAGCTGTTTTGTTGAATGTTAGAGTATAAAACAGATATAATTATATGGTTTTCTGAAACCACTAGTTGTGCTTGTTACTAGTATCATTATTACTATTTCTGCATTTAATGGTAGGGATTTGAATAAATCTTTGGTGACGCGCGTGTCACAAACACTGGTGATTATCTGGAAAGGTCTTTTTAAAGCATTATCCCTCACTTTCAACTGTGACACATAATGAACACCCAGGTTCAGTCATGTGACAATGTGTGCAGTTTTTGTTGCCATGGCAACATTTCCAAAATGGTGTCCTGTCTGGTTAGCACATGTTACAGTGTCAGCAATTTTTAAAAACGCTTGTTTTTGTTACAAAAGGTATGTTTCAACCCATGCAACAATTCAAAACCCATGCAGTTTTGAAATGTGTTGTGGCAAAGCAAATGAAATGCAAAAACTATATTACTTCTGAAAAAGGTTTTTGTTTTATCTTCCCAGAAAAGTAATCTTTTTGATATGTTGTGGAAAAGCAAATAAACAGAAAAAAACTTATTTTGCAAAAAAATTATAAAATGTATTTTTTTCAATTGAGAAATAAACGTCCAATGTAACATATATGTAACATGAAAAATTTATCATAAACGCCCGATGTCATATATATGTAACATTACAGATCTTTCACAAGGAGGGGTTGTATTTAAAAACAACTGCAGAAACGTGTTATACGTGGTCCATTTGGTCCGTTTTATACGCCTCATAATTTTCCTATGAGGAGAATTTGGTCTGGGTTCTTATGGGTTAAACTCATAGCTAAATTCCCACAATGACCAGTGTTGATTTAGTTATTTATTAATGTTTTGAATTAGCTTTTAATTTATATTTTCATTTGAATTTTATTATGTTTTATAAGTTTACAAGTTTGTGTTAAGTGTTTTATTACATTTAGTAAATATTTTTATTTATTTTTATTTCTGTCTTAATCATTTTAATATTTAATAAATTACTTATTTTACTTTACTAAAATGTATATTTTATTTAATTTCATCTTTATTTCAATTCCCAAAAACATTTTTGATAGACACTGACAAGGTTTTACTTTTCTAAGCATTTAGACTAGTAATTTTAGCCTAGTGGTTAGTTAAAAAAAAAAAAAGACAAATCCCACTGAATTACATTGCAGAAGGGAAACGAATGGTACTTGTATCAACCTAAAGAGGTTTATTTTGCTAGAATGATCTGCTGACTGTATACCCTGCTGTTTCAATAAATGGAGATGAAATATTGATTTGAGTTGAAATTTGGTTTTATTAAGTGAAAAGAAAGAGACCATACAAGAGATGTAAAACTAGCACAGCTGTTTAGAAAACTGGTCGCCTGGAATAGCAGTCAATTAGTTTAACAGTTGTTATTGATGGCAGAATGAACGATTTGACCATTCAGAGTATTTCTGAGAGCCGTGTAATAATGATTGATGTTTTATTAGCATTTCGCATTGGTTGCTCTTTAATGTTATTGGTGAATTTTGCTGTTCTCATTGTTTGACTTTCTCCTGTCTTTTAGAGGCCGTGCCCTCAGGCAATCACTGCAAATCACAGCACAGTTTGCCTTCTCATAGTGCCTCTAATTGGTGGAGAGGACGGCGGGAGAGAGAAGTGTTATCGATGGCCGCACGCTGAGCGTCTTTTCATCCTGTGTCAGAACCGCCATTAAAACCGCACCGCATATCCCGCTACATTTTAATAACCTGCCCTCATGTATCCCGCCAAATTATACTGTCATTTCTAGCTCGATGTGAGCGATGGTTAGTGTGTTTTAATGTTTTTAAATGAAAATGACCCTGACAGGCCATTCGGTCTCCTTAAATGAGAGTGGTTTTGTAGCAGGCGAGTGTACATGCCGCAATAAGTGCTTTTGCCTGGCTGCAAATGGGTCAGGGAGAGCACGGTATAAATTCTTTCATAAACTGCAATAATGAAATAAGTGCAGATCTCAGGGTGATGTGGGAAATGCGCTTCAGGTAATCAGTGGAGAGGAGTCAGGTCCGCAGCAGTCCTTTAGGGTCCTGTGTAGCCTTAATACCTAACTCACCTAATTCTGTTAACAAGATACTGGATAGTCTGTTATGTAAGCCTATATATTTATCCTGTAGTTCTTCAGAATGACGTTGTCTACCCTCGGCCTTTGGTGCCGGTCATGGAGGGATACGTGAAAAGTTAGACAGAGATCAGGGAGGAACTGTACATCATTGCACATATGTGCATTGCAAGTAAAGCATGCAATGTGCATAAAACATACTGTTAACCAGAAGTTAGTTTTAACTGTTTGTTCAAAGTGGTCACATACACTACTATTCAAAATCTGGAGTCTGATTTTTATTTTTATTTTAAAGAAATTAATACTTCTATTCAACAAGGATGCAATTGATTAAAAGTGACTGTAAAGACATGTATAATGTTTCAAAATCTTTCAAATTTCAAATAAATCCTGTTTGAACGTTCTGTTCATCAAACAATCCTGGAAAAAAATGCATCACAGTTTCCACAAAGGTAGTAAGCAGCACAACTATTTTGAACATTGATAATAAAAATAAATGTTTCTTGAGCAGATAAGCATATTAGAATGATTTCTAAAGGCTCATGTGACACTGAAGACTAGAGTAATGATGAAGGAAAAAAATTAATTTTAAAAATATATTGGATTAGAAAACTGTAAATTGTAATAATATTTCAGATAATTACTGTATCTTTAATCAAATAAATGCAACTTTTGTCAGCATAAGAGATTTCAATCAAACAATATAAAAAAAATCTTTGTGACTCCACACTTTTGAATGGTAGTGTATATTATGCAGGATTCAAAGTTAACACTTGTTAAGCGCTAAATAAATATTAATAAAAAGGTGAATAACTAAATAAATTACACTTGCCAATATCCAGAAACTTTAAATAACTACAACAAAAAGCATACGTTTTTAAGTAAAAACTGTAAAGAAAAAAAAAAAATTTCAAATCAAATTAAAAATTCCAAAATAAAAACAGATATATATATATATATATATATATATATATATATATATATATATATATATATATATATATATATATATATATATATATATTTTAGTATTTCATATGCCATTTAAGGGGTTTGAAGAATTTTCCCTATTGCTGCTAACCACAAATGATTGATTTTAGACACATGGCCTTCATAAACCTCTCCTTTGAGCTTCTTTAAACTCCCTTCCCTTCAGTCAGTGTTTTATGTCAGCCTTCGGCTGTTAAACATAAGAGTCTTCTTCCACTTGTGAGTTAACACACTGTCACGCTTAATACCTCTCTATTTCCGTTCTCATTAGGTGGCTGAGTATGATCTGCTGTCCGTTTGTTAGGGTGAACTGTCAGACCACACAAGACTGATCACACTGTTAATGGTTGTGGAAAGGTAGAATGTTTGTCCTGTTCCTCTGTCTCCTCTCTTCTCGGACGCACTGCCTCGTTACTCTGAAATGTATTCTGAAGTTGCTGACCTGAGGGGTCAGGAGAGATGCTGTACGGGATCAAGATCTGTTGTACAGGAAAACAACAGACGAGGGTGCAGCATGCTAACAAACAAATGTCATCCTGATGAAGAACGGTCAGGCTGGTGTGAACTCTGAGCTGGGCTTCTAATTACCAGTGAACAGACAGATTTACTCATTGTCTGCTGCCCTTACAGACCTCTTACAGTCGTCTGCTGGGTATATATGTTTTCACATATTCCACAACTTGAAATAGCAGCAACACTGCGAGTGTATTTTTAGTGAAAATAACTGAATTTCTTAAGAGGTAATGACAGCCGATATTAAGACCTGAAAAGTGTATTCTTTATTTTTCATTTGTTTTTAGCCTAAAATGCCTAATTTTGTTATTATAGGAAAATAATATATTTATTTTTTATATATATATTAGTAATATAAAATATATGAACATACACTTATTAACATTTTATATGAATTAATAAATTTAAGAAGTTTAATATATTAAAAAGATTTAAGAAAATATAAATATTTGGTGTGTGTGTGTGTATATATCTGTATTGCCTCACACAACTGAATTATTCATAGGTGCGTGGGATTAAAGTACAATATAAACTAGAAGAAAAAAAATACTGCACACTACTTGCATTATAAATAAAAATTTAATTTTGGTCAGTCTACCTTCCTCAGGCCAATTTAAAAAATTATAGTAAATATTTATTATTTAATTTATTATTAAAATGTTATTTTATATATTGTATGTATATAAATTTCTATATATTCATAATATATCTTATATTTATAATAATTTATTTATTTTATTTTGATAAGACATATCTTTGTCATTCTGGCATCTTATACTGTTTAAATTATAGCAAGACAAAAAAACACCCATATATCATGTTTGTTTGCAAACAGCAGTGTCCTGCTATTACCCGTGTTATTTACACACTGAATTAGATTGGTTTGGGAGTTAGATAGAATGATGGCAGTGCAGAGACAGTTACTGTAACCAGCCTGCGGCCTCCACCTGCACACTCCATCAGCGCCCGACCTGCTGACTCCAATTCAATTAGCAGCAGTTCAATAGATTGAGCAAGTGTCGAGCTCAAGCATGGCTTCTGCAGGCTTCTCTCAGGCTGCAAAAGGAGCCGGATATATTATCCAGGAGAAAACGTCGGTGACATTTACTCCCTGTGCTATAAAATGTAGAAGGCCACTATTGCAGGCCTATTTAGAGTTTATGACTGGTCTGTTGGGCCTAGAGGAGAACTTGACTTTTTCTAGCACTCCGTTCTGTATAGCGGTAATGTTTATTTGCTCAGATTGATGCTGTCTCGCATGTACCTGATCTCCAGCAGTGCCTGTGCATCCTTCTGTTTACACAGCCACAGCAAATGAAGACACTACTTCCTAGCAGAAAAATATCCCTACATCTGTGGCAGACAGGATTGACACACACCCCCTGGAGGCACCTGTGTGGGAAACACACATTATCGACAAGCCTGTGACCGTTAAACAGTAGAATTATGTGAGCCGTGTCGCATTCAGATCAATCACGTCTGGTTCAGGTCAGTTTTAGCTGTGGTGCTCCTCCCTTGTTCAAGTTGACCTTTGTGTTTCGACTGATTGACCTAGTAATCATAGTTAAATGGCCTGGGCTTCCGGACCATGCAGAGATCAGACATGAAGAGAAGGATCCAGAACCGCTTGATGAAAAGGTCAGGTGTGATGGTGGATGACCTGAGGTGACTCCTGCAGCTAACGTAAGGCTGTTTGTCATGTTTTATAGTAGTATTAAGGGTTATTTACTACTTAATGTAGTCAGCTTCCAGGAGTCAGGGTGCATGGGCTTTTATCGGTCAGCTGTGAAACAAAAACAAGCTGATCTTGTGATGTTTTTGTGCCCTTTTTACTTTTATGCAAATCAGATAGTGGCGTAAAATGCTTGCAAAATTCAGGCTTTTAGCATCCTTTTAAATAGATTTTAATTTACCACCTGCTATAATTTCACTAGACAAATCGTGCTGATGTTTGTCAGTCCAGCACATCACAATAAGCCTCATTTATGTTAAAATAAGGCATGTTTATGCTGAAAAGAAGAGCAGTTACATAGCTATTCCAGCGCATTTATCACCAGCATAAGATGGATTATGAGTGCTTTGTGAAAAAGACTAAATACTGCATGCCAATGTGCCACAACTATTTAGTGAATTTTCCCCCTTATAATTTTAGGGTGTAAAATTATATATCTGTGGGTAGAATTGTATATTCAGCTTTGTTTTATGAGTCATGTCTCATAACTCTGTTTTTATGAAAACAAAAAATAATAAAGTATTCTTATTTGAAAAATTCTGTTTTTTGAAAACATTTTTCTTTTTCTGCACAATGATTTTTCAATAGCTGCTACATGATTTTTTAAATAACAAATAATAATAGTAATTCTAATAATATTTTTATTAAGCACATTTCCAAAGGACAAGGTCACTTTACAATCCATCAAATATAACTTTACGCTGAACTTTATTTTCCTGTCATTCAGATCTTTTGTGCCCCTAAATAACATGTAAAAATGTAAAAGAACTATGCTGCTGGTTGCTGCACCAACACATTATGATTTCCATCAGTCTATAATTGCTCTGAGATAAGGTATCAAGGAGGAAATTATATATTATAGGAAATTAGCATGCAAACATGGCTGATGCAAGATATGTCACATGAGACCAGCATAGGCAGTGTGAAAAACACCCAAAATCTAATAGAAAACCATAAACCGTGCACATGTTTATAGGTCGAAAATAGAATTATCGCGATGTAAAAACAACAGTATAATGTACTTTTTCATTAACTGCTTTTAAGAGACGGCATAAGAAAGAAGCACAGCGTCTCAGTTAAAGGTTAATTGTTTGCTTTAACCTCTTTACAGCAGATTTGCAGTGGCAGTTATTTCAGACACAGATTATCACCCAGGGTTCTGACTTTTCCATGCATGCTATTTTCATGCCACAATGTTACTAGCATCTCCTCCACAGATTTACCCAACTGGAACCAAAAGATCTGTTCCTTGACTTGCTCTGTGGGCAGTGAGATCCTAAATATATGTGAAATGACAAAGCACACTGAATTACAAAGTGGAGACAAAAGGCTGACGTGGTCGATTAATATGGTCAAAAACCGACACAGACCGAGCAGAATTTATACGGCGATGTCCCTTCAGTGCCATGTGGAGGAGGATATGAGCTACATCACAGTTTGAGTGAAAAGAAAGGTTAAGTCAAGCATTGATGCAACAGACTGAAACTGATTGTAAATCAACATCCTTACAGCTCAGACAAGCTTTACATACATGTTGGTAGGATAACAGTGGAGATCTAAAGAACAGCTGTTGTTTCTGGAGATGTCTTGCAGTTTAAACATTTGGAGTCAGTACAATTGTTTTTAAAGAAATTAATGCTTTTATTCAGCAAGGACGATGAAAATGTATTACGGTTTGCACAAAAATATTAAGTTGTACAAGTACATTGTAAGTGTTTCTTGAGCAGCAAATCAGCATATTAGAAAGATTTCTCAAGGATCATGTGACACTGATAACTGGTGTACTGATGCTGAAAATTCAGCTTTGCCATCATGGGAATAAAGTATATTTTAAAATAAATAAAAAAAAGAAAACAGTTATTTTAAACTCTAATAATATATCGCTGTTTTCATTGTATTTGTGAACAAATAAATGCAGCTGGTGAGCACAAGAGACTTTTCAAAAACTGACCCCCCAAAAATAATAAACACAATAAAAAAAAAAAGTAAAATGCTGCCGTGAATAGTTGAACTAGTTCACACTAATGAATCATCTTAATGAACTGAACAACTAAAACGAATCAAACTTTCCCAATGCTTCATTTGAAATATAGAGTGGACATTTTAGTGGACATTTCTTCTGTTTTCTTGACTGTAAATCATTTTGACACATACTGCCATACCGTTTTTGGAAAAGTTGCTAGGTTATGAAAACACTTCTTCTATTATATTGCTATGGGAAAATGTAGTTAATGGCATCGTGATACTTTTGGTCAGTTCCTCCCCTGCTCTCACTTCTCTTTACATCTTACTAGATTGGCAGTCACAGCACTTCTCCAGACGAAGGCCCAGAGATTCATGGATTAGGCCGTGGGGTGGAATGAAAACAGTTTGCTTTCCTGGAGGTGGTTCTGCAGCCAGGGCTGAATTTACTGCTGCATTCCCCTCGGAAGGATTGGTGCCGCTGGATTTATAACCCGTGCTATATAATTACGCTCTCTCTCTCTCTCTCTCTCTCTCTCAGCAGGGCCTCCCCCTCTTGATTTGAGCAATTTATCTATCAGAGTCTGAGTTCTGCCTCTGTCCCTCCTCCGAGCTCGGCTCGTGTGCAGTGTGCTGGCCAGGGATGGATTTTATTGATTATTATTGATTAAGAGGATTTTAAATGAGAAGTAAGCAGTTTGTTCAGCCATCTTATCGACTGAACACCTCGCTGTGAAATATAAGATCTCATAACAGCTGATATTTGTTTGCGTTTCCTCGTGCATTTGCTGTACATGGTCACTTCAGACAGATTCCTGTACCTGTGTATGTTGTACATGTGTATATTTACAGAACTTTCTTGGACTGAAACTTGAATTGCTAGATTACTGTTTTCTTCACCTTTTTTATCACTTTTCCAAAAGAGCTCAAATCAAACTTAACAAGACCCTGCAGCTTTGTTCTTAGTTCTTAATGATCTGTTTTAATTCAGGGTTGAGTACATTTGTGGATTGAGTCCATTTATAATCTTAGTTAAGTTTCACTGACTATTAAAATCAAATGATCACTCAATACTTATTATGGTTAAGGCTGATTAGAAAAAAACATAAAATGTTATGCTCTTAGTAGTCTAGACTTATCATGTGAATGTTGATATTTCTTCCTTTTGTGGTTAATTTATGTAAACTTGTTTTTGTCATTGGATAATAATGATCTGTGAATTTTATTTATTTATTTATTTATTTTGCATGTGAACATTATTTTAAAATTGTGTGGAAGAAAACATTGTTTTATTTTGAATCAAAAAAGACCCTTAGATTAAAATGCTGTTAAAATTGGGGCAGAAGCCATGTGCTGCTGTTGTTTTTATTATTTTATTAAATTATAATTTATTATTTAATAATTCCATAAATTAGACAGATTTCAAACACCTTCATTATTCATTATAACCCATAGTGGATCATTTAATCAACATTCTTTCTGTTTTTCTTTCAATTTTTTTTTTTTAGTAGTTAAAAAATATCTATACCCAATTATACACAGTATATTTATATATCATAAAATATAATGTATATAATTGGGTCTATATTTTTAATTGTGATTCAGATTTGTTTATCATTATTTATTTATTTACTTGTTATTTTTCATTATTATTTATTAATTATTTTATAAATTTTTATATATTAGTAAATCCCAAATTCAAATTAAATTGTCAAAAATACAATAATTTCAATAGAATATTTGACTTCCGTGTTACTTAAAAAATCATCAAAATTATATCAGGGATAAGCTTTCATCATCTTACCTATTAGAAGAAAATGCCCCCCTTTCATGATTTTCAATTTTAACTTATACTAACTTACCTATAAAATGTTTCCATCTTTTTCCTTTAATAATATATTGGATGATGCATCATCTGTACATACTGAAACTCTATAAATATGTAACAGTTTAGCCGTAAATGCTAAATCAAATGCTTATATCATTTTCTATAATATGAGCCATTTAAAGCAGTGGAAGAACTACTGTACCAAATCAGCTGAAGTGTCGCTCATCATACGGTGTCTTTCCGCTCCTGCTTTGCCTGTGAAGTCTGTGAGATCTCCTCATCATCTTCAGATGTTTCTCTTCTCGCAGTGCCAATCACACTGGCACATCTTACCTTGTGATTGTGGCCTCATTGTCTTGATTACCCTCTGTCACCCTGAGCCTCTCACCGCCAACATCCACCTCCATCCTCTCTATCACAGGCACTTGTCCGTTTCTTTTCTCTTAATCAGCACAGGAATGAAAGGAGACAGGCGTTAGGCCATTATAATTCATGCACCACCGCTTAACATAATGATGAAAAATATGAGCATGTCCTTCTGAAAGGGAAAGCAATTAATTCCCCCTGCAGAGTTCAGGAGAAGATATTGACACAGCGGTTAGCATAAGATTGAACGTGTTTTGTTTACATCAGCCTGATCTCTGTGTTGCCCTCTCAACTCATGCTGGGTTATTTGTTGACCACCCGACAGAGCGAAGCTCAGGCTTTATTGTTTTAATAAATTGGATGCTAGTGCTGATGGTCTGATGGTCAGATAAAGATCCTACCGTGAAAAAGTGGTCTGGTCTGAATCAGGAGAGAAATCTGCACAGAAGCTTTAGTTAATTCCTTATATTTATATTTTGTTATATTTTAAATAAAATATTACTTTTCATTTACATTTAAATATTACTTACTTACAAAATATTTTTTTCAATATATTTCAAAATATAACAAACATGGCCAAAACCATATGACTATGATGAATTTGTTTTAGGTACTCATTTTTTTAAAAAAAATTTTTATTCTCAGTTTTGTTCAAAATATGTTTTTAAAGTTACATTTCACAATATGATAAAAATAGCAAAAAATGGTGGAGATATAGATTTTAAAATACATTTACATGAAAATAAATTAAAGTTACCTATATTTCCCTATATTTTATGACATTTTTATCTTTTAGTATTGATCAAAATATTGAAAAAATTGAAAAATGTATGTTTTATATATCTAGATTCATTAAGTTATAGTTACTTAAATTTCCTCATTTTTTATATTTACGTATTTTTAATATTGTCCAAAATTTGTTTTAGATATATATATATATATATATATATACACACACACACACACACACACACACACACACACACACACATATACATACATATGTATGTGTGTGTGTGTGTGTGTGTGTATATATATATATATATATATAATTTTCTTTTCTATATATTATATATTATATAATATGTATATATATATATATATATATATATTTATAATATAACGTAATATTATAATATAGAATAATAATATGTTTAGGCATTTAAGATAAGGTTTAAATTAAATATATTTTCGGTTTGAAGGAAAAAAAAAAATTCGACCCTTTTTTTTTGGGGTAGTACTGCAATTGAAATGAATTGTAATGCAAATGGTAGGCTTTCTCTGGGTATTATAAATCTCCTTTGACCCAGCCAATTTGTTTTGAGCTAGCTAGTGGGACACCACCTTAATTGAGACTTTGCAGGGCTTCCTAATCTTTAAACCTTCTGTCTGTGGAGGCTGTAGTCCTCTGGTAACAGCACACTAAATCAGACCCCATGCAGTGTGTAGCTGGGCTGTGATCAGATCAGTGCAGTCATGTGTTATTACAGTAGTAAGAGACTGGGCGCTGCAGTATATCTTAAGAACGAGCGAGTACCATTTTAAGAAACCATTTTCAAATCAAGATGTCATGCATATTACCAGGCTAGCTGCGTATTCTGTTTCCAGGTTGATGATCCAAGAACCCAACTTTTCAGAATTGCAATGCTTTTCCCAGTGGGTCGGCTGTTTGTTCAGGTGTCCCGCAATTCTAAACCCTCCTGTGGATTCTGAAGCGAAATCCTTTGTGCTCTGTAACCAGGACAGATATGACATAACCATATCAACAACAGAAAAAAAAACTGAGCGGGATGGGGGAAAAATCCTGATGCCAAAATGAACACAATTCAGTTTGACGAGAGGCTTATCCGCTAAAAATAGCTTTGTCTTCCTGATGCGATTTTCTTTCTTTGTACAGGGATTTTTCCTCCATAAATGCCGTCAGTAAATGCCTGGCATTAAAGCTGCCTGCCTCCCCCTTCTGTATGGGACTGTATGTGCGACTCCTTCATGTGGAGAGTCTGGTAGTGAATGAATGAATTTGTTGTCATGATGAGCTTCTCAACCTCGGTTGTGGGATTTAAATCATGTGTTGTGTTGCAGGACAACTAGTGAGCGAATTTAGACCCTATACAAGGATTTAGTGAACACTTTTGAGTGATGATGCATGCAATGATGCTTTCAAAATAAGGTGGAGAACTGGTCTAGCAGTTGATTGGCTGAATCCAACTATTGGTTGCTGTGATGACAGTCTGGCTGATGATCTGTGACAAGAGTCTAGCAGGTGATTGGTTGCTGTGTAAAGGGTCCAGTTGCTGATTGGTTAGCGTGACACGAGTCTAGCAGTTGATTGATTGCCGTCGTGACAGTCTAACTGATGTTTGGATGCCATGTGCATCTATGCAGTCAAACTCATTTCTGAGGAATGCCGTGTATAATTGCAATCCCTGGTTCTCACAGCAATGACTGAACAACCGCTGAGGTCAGTTGAGCAGAGGAGGTAAAATAGCCTCAACGTTAAAAACGCTGATGGGAAGATCTGACTCAGGCCTCTCATGACTGCTCATATTCAAACTAATAGACCTTCCTGAACTCAGATCAGCGGGGAGGGACTGTTACACACTCATGCCTTGGTGAAATGATTCATTCTCTGACTGAGTCATTTGCATTTGTCTTGTGAATATTCATGAGTTTCTGTGCAGTTTGGACAGCATAATCATCTGTTAGATGGTGCTGTCATCTCAGAGAGGGAAAGCAGTACTTTTGTCTTTGAGGCAATCATACACCTAAACAGAAGACAACACATTATCCACCTGCATGAAAGCCAAGCACTCCACCTGTATGCTGTGCCTCGGGGGAAGTGTGTGATTTCTGCGAGTTTGACAACAACAAACTGTATGACATGGCGATATATTGCTAAAAAATATTCCTTCAATATATATCTCAATATGTATGTATTTGCTTTAAAATGGATACAAATTTAGATTTTTTTCCCTCCTCTCAGTCAGAGGAACTAAATTTCTGCCAAACGGCTACTGAAAATAAAATACAATAAAATCTTGTTAAAAGATAATCGAGGCATGTTTTCACTTTTTTTTTTTTCTCTCACAAAATGAACTCAATGAAGATTGAATTTTTATTAATTAAAAGTTAGATGCACCCCTAACTATTATTTATTCATTTATTTTAGCATTAATTTGGAATTTGAAATTCCAACCAAACAAACATTATGACATGAAACATTTAATTATTTAAATATTTAGTTATTAAATAAGATAATTTATGACATTGGTCAAATTAAGTTTTTGTACAAATTCAGATTTTCTTGTTTTCACTGATGCACAATATTACATTTGGAAATCACGATGCATGGATAATATAATATTTAGTATAGTTTTTAGTTTTGTAGTATAGTTTTTTTTTTTTTTTTTTGCTAAAATACTTCAAGGCATGTAAAAAATTAGTTGAAGACTTCCTTGAACATTAGTGAATGATAAACAAACTAATCATTGAATCATTTATTTGAAGTGATACATTAAAATGAAACGGTCTCCTTTTTGTTTTCGAGTTTTACCAAGACTCTATTATAATATCTCTATCATAGTGCTCTCGTACTCAGCAGGGAGCTGCACTGAGATCGTAGAAAGCAATTTACCATCCCGAAAAATCCCACACAAGTAAAATGGAAGAAAATGAGTGTCTCAGGCATTGGACGTCATGCATCCATTTGCTGGTATTTTATCTCCTCATCCACAATATCTATGATTCCTTCCTCTGCACCACATTTTGTGTCATGAATAACATTTCACTGTATCGTTTATCACAAATACAGCTGTCGTACGGGAGACGTTCTGTCTGGCGTAATCTGATTGTATTTAGTGCTCATTCATTACAGCAGCAGAGCTTCACTGCTTTCTCTATTAGCTGCATCTGCCCAGCCGGAGTGAGTTTTTGCTCCATTTGTGTCTGTCTAATTGGGCCTGTAAACTGTGAGGCTCAGGGTAATGTGCAGATGTTCATCTTTGGGTTGATGTGCTGTGTGTGTGTGTGTGGTGTCTGGACACATTCAATGTGGAGATGGCAGTTGTGGTGGTGGTTTAGTAATGAGATCCGTCTTGACTGAAGGAAAAGGATTATGGCTCTCATTTGGTTTCCATACAACATTTTACTTGAGATATACAAGCAAAAACTCAATTTTCAGGTGCTGAGTTCATTTTCATGTATATTACAGTATCTCTTCTTTAACACTAATATAATAAAATATAATAAAACTTATAGGTAACAAATAATTATGTAATTAATTATATATGTGTGTGTGTGTGTGTGTATGTATGTATGTATATATATACATATTTATATACATATATATATATTTGATCAATACTACAGGAATAAACTGAATATTGTTAAATATTATTTAAATAATGGTATATATATATGGTAATATACTAATAGACTAAATAATATGCTTAAAATGTCATTTACTCCTATTATACAAAGATGAATTTTCATCAGTCATTACAGTCTTCAGCGTCGCATGATCTTTCAGAATTCATTCTAATATGCTGATTTATTATTAATTTTGGAAACAGTTGGGCTGCTTGATATATATTTTTCATGATTCTTTGATAAATAAAAAGTTTAAAAGAAATCTTTTCTAATCTTGTTTTTACAATCAGTTTTTTGTAACACATCCTTGTTGAATAAAAGTATTCATTTCTGTCAAAAAGAAAAAAGAAAGAAAATGTTGAAAACATTCTAAATATGCGACAGCAAAAAACTGCTTAAATTCACAGGGCCCAGGACAATCCTAAAAGGCCCTGACAAAAGCAGAAGATGCTGCTGCTTGAGTCTTGAGTGTTTGTATGTCTTTGCACGTCTCTTACATCAGCGAGCGTCAGATCGTTCTTACAATTCAATTTAAGCCTTATGTTACAGTTCCTAATGAAGTTACGGGCGGATCGGAAAGGTGCTCCATTTAATTTACTCATCATAGGCAATTTTTCTTGCATTTGGCGCTGCTTGAGTTTTAATTTTAGACCCTGGTTGATCGTATTCAATAATTAGGTACGTATAAAATGCTGCTGGTTGCAGTGATGATACATGTGTGTATATATCTAGAAAAATCCTCCCTCGTTCTGGTTTGGAACATTTGATGAATCACTATAAATATCTAATGGAGAACAAATGAACTAATTCTGTGTGCTCCTTATTATTTCCCCAGACTCTCTTCCATTCTGGAAGTTGAAATAGAAAAAGGCATCCAATGAATACTGTGCGCACTGAGAGGAGAGAGGAATATTGGTTAGGAGGGAAGCCCTGCTTTAATCTCCCTCAGCTAATAGGGCTTATTTTATTTCTCTTCTATGTAATGAGCATGGTGGGTCTTTCATAGGGCCGATCAAATTAAACTGTTCTTTAATTACAGCCGAGCTTGTGGAGAACCTCGAATCAATAGTATGTTTGTATATCTGTGTTGAGCCCAGCACAAGAAGGATTTGAAAGGCCCTTAACTTCTCATTATTTAAGAAATAATTTAATGACCTGCTGGTTTTTGAACTTCCATGCAATTACAGTACAACAAGGACTGTCCTTTAGCTTCTGTGTGCCATTTTGTGGCTACTGTGTACAGTAGTTCATCTACAAATGAAAAACTTCACCAAACCCATATGCTTGTTATATTTTCAGAGAAATCAAATACTACAATATATTTTCTATTTATCGTTTTAGTGACCAGAAGGACTGAAAAAAAAAAAACTATAAAAGTAGCCCATATGATTTGAGCGCTGTATTCCAAGTATTCTGAAGGAATACAACAGCTTTGTGTGAGGAACAGATATTTAGGTTCTTATTCATGGAATAATGTTCTAAATTTCTCATTTTGAATTCCACATAAAAAAATAACATCTTGGAACGACATGAGGGTGAGTAAATAATGACAGATTTCTTCTTCTTTTTTTCAGACAGTGTTGTTAATTTAAAGTAATATTCAGTAATTGAAATAAATAAATAAAAATATTAGATGAAAAACATCATATGAAAAAAACTTAAATGAAAATTAGTAACTAAAACTGAAATAAAAAATCTATTAAAGCTATATAGAAAGATGTTTTAAAAACTCTATAATACTATAATATAATACTGCTAAAATGACACTACTCCACAGTCCCTGTACTAAAATGACCAATAAGAGAAATGGGAAAAATACCAGATCAGGATGAGGAGGAAGAAGCTGACCTCAATTGTTTCATCCATCAGATGTACCTTCATTGTGCTCAATTTTCTTCTAAAGGCAGCTGTTTTGACCAGACGTCTGGACTTTTAGGGTTCTGTGTTACTCTGATGATAACTTTCAATTGTTTTCACAACAATGGGAAGTCTTTTATCAGCAGTTGAATTCATGCATTGTTGCCAACTCAGCTGGGCTGAACAAAATATGAATGTACAATAATATGGCTGACCAGCAGAGGGAGTTTTGCTCATTTACGTTTTTGGGGATTTTGGGATCTGTGTAAATTTGGCCTGAGAGGCACATTTCATTTGTTACCCCTTGGGATGTAATTAACTTGATGAATTAAAAAGACACTGAACAATCTTTGCAATTAGCAGTGGCTCTCATATCGTCAGATGAGCTGTATAGATGTCGTTGGGGAGGTGGAGATCTACTGATCGCTTTCCCTGCAAGCTGTTTTCATCAAGTTAAAATATAATTGAGACTCTCTGCATAATTACAGCATGTTTGCCTAATTTACCCCCTCTGAATTCAAGGTTTACTGTTAGGTTGATAGCAGTGTTTGCTGGTGTGTTTTGGGTAACCACAAAAGTGTCCGAGGCATGATAAAATCATATAGGCCTAACATGCATGTTTTTCTGTGACAGAGCTATTTTATACTTGTGTTAGTGTATAAAATGTAATGTTATGTTAGTGTATAAAAAGCATGTGTTTATTTACTGGGTCATTAGTATCACACTTGCAAGATGCTCCAATAAATGTGACCATGGATTTATACATAATCTGAAATCTGAATGAATAAGCTTTCCATTGATGTATGGTTTGTTAGGATCGGACAATATTTGGCTGAGATACAACTATTTGAAAATCTGGAATCTGAGGGTGCAAAAAAATCTAAATATTGAGAAAATCGCCTTTAAAGTTGTCCAAATGAATTCTTAGCCATGCATATTACTAATAAAAAACGACGTTTTGATATATTTACAGTAGCAAATTTACAAAATATCTTCATGGAATATGATCTTAAAATACTAATGATTTTTGCCATAAAAGAAAAATCTATAATTTTGACCCATACAGTGTATTTTTGGCTATTGCTACAAATATATCCCAGCGACTTAAGGCTGGAATACACTACACGACTTTTAAAATCTGAACAGATTTTTTAAAACACTAGGCATCATACACTTACCGACTTTGTAAATAGTGACAAAGGAAAACTGGGCATCATACACTACACCACTGAAGATCATACACTACCAGACTTTATAGTTGTTCCGATCACAACAAACTAATGCAGAAACGTGCGCCTTTCTACTAGGAGACGGATGACAAATGAAAACATACCTGTTCTAAAATCGGCTGAAAATATCAAACATGTTTGATATCCTCCGACTGGATAGAATCAAAGTCTGGAGCTAAAAAATCGGAGTCTGTAACCATCATACACTACGCGATTTTCTGTGGAATCTGTCAGCTGTAATCTGCAGACTGGCTCCGACTTTCCTCAACTAGCATCAATTTGTTCAGACTGTAAAATCGGGGGAAAATTTGGGCAAAAATCGCGTAGTGTATTCCAGGCTTAAAGACTGGTTTTGTGGTCCAGGGTCACAAATATGAAGATTTGAAGACATTACTTGAAATGAATATTATAATATTTAGGCCTATATACGCTTCCCTTGCTATATTTAAAAAAAAAAAAAAAAAAAAAACTATATTAGCCTAAGAACTCAAAACTAGCCAGTAAACATAATTGGCCATAAACTTCAAAACATTCATTTGGTATTAACTTCGAACAGTGCGTTGTATGCAAAGAAATGTTGCTTCAATAATTTTTCCCCACAGGTGTTTCACTGTACACGGCTACAGACGCGACGCGTTTAATCCTGAAGTCTCAGGCAGTCGACCAATCACAGTCTTTGTTTACGTCAGCATTCCATCACTTCTGCAGTGTAGAGAAGAGAGCGTTTTGGTCGCGTTGCGTCGCGTCACGTTGCGTACGTAACAAACGCCGAAAAGTTCAGCAGCTGCTGTCAGTTTCAGTTCCTGCTTCAGCTCGCGTGTTTCAGTCTCCCCCTGGGCAAATAACTCGGCGTTGTTTTTATTGCTTTTAAATGTTTATGCTTTGGGGAGGATCTGAATATGGATTATATTCAGTCGTTCAGAGACGCGATCACTGGTAAAATCTGGCCTGTTACCGTGAGAGAAGTTCAGTTTAAAGACTACTCTGATGCAGAAACGCCTCTGGAGAAAGCGCATGAAACACACACTGCAGGTATTAGTTTTGTGTTCCTCTCAAAAGTTTTACAAACGGGTTGAAACGTAATAGTTGTTGCTCTTGTTGCGCGCCTGTAAATATTGACAGTGCAACATGGCTGCAGTTCTACAGTGAGTTATTATTAAGAGAGTTTTTACGTGTCAGCTGCCCTCCTGTGCATTTGCATTGCATTTGACTGGTGAACTTTTGTGAGGAAGAGTTAAGAGTTCATATCCTGGCTTTACAGTACACTTAGAAGCATTTGGTATTGTAAAGTTTATTGCTGCATCTTTGCTCTAGTTTTGTTTTCTCAGACTCTGCTGACATATTCATGGTTCCTCGAAATTTTTTAAAGTACATTCAATGTCTCTAATGAATATATATTTGTCTATTTTGGTTATGATCATAAATATATATATTATATCAACTTTATATATAATATTTAATCAGCTGTAGATGCTTGCAGTTTCTTCACTTAGTTGTGAAGTGTGACAGAATCATAAACATTACAGAATGACGCGATTCTAAATTGGTAACACTTTAGTTTAGGGACCAATTCTCACTAAAAGCTAGTTGCTTATTAACATGCATATTACTAGCATATTAGCTGTTTATTAGTATAAAGCGCATATTATTCTGCGTGACCATATTTTAGATCCTAGAATCCTACTCCTCACCTAAACCTAACAACCGCCTTATAACTATTAATACGCAGCAAATTAGGAGTTTATTGAGGCAAAAGTTGTAGTTAGTTAGTTAATAATGAGAATTTGTCCCCAAACTAAATTTAGCATTCACATTTAGCATTTCATGGATATTAAAAAGTCATGCAGATTTGGAATAATGTAAATATTTTTTTAAAAATCATGAACCAACTGATAAAGCAATGGAATTATATTGGTCAAACTCTGTAGGAACCCTTCATATTGTATTGGCACTGATAGATTATTACTTCTCGACCACCTTAAAAATAGTCCATGTATACATGTCTCTGCAGTTTTGTAAAGACGTCCTAAGTGCTGTGAACTCTTGCATCGACAGCAGACTCTGTGTTATGTATTTCTGTCACAGTGGGCTGTGAGTCAGGTTAATTGCAAGGACTAATTAGGCCAGAGGACAGCTGGGAGGCATGATGATATATGCTGTATGATGATAGACATGTTTCATCTGATAGCAATTTTGCAATCCTGTTTATTCTGCAGTAGATATACAGTCATGGCCAAAAATATCGGCACCCTTGGTAAATATGATCAAAGAAGGATGTGAAAATTAATCTGCATTGTTAATCCTTTTGATATTTTATTAAAAAAAATCATAAAAATCTAACCTTTCATTGGATAATAAGAATTTTAAATGGGGGGAAATATCATTATGAAATAAAAAAATTTCTCTAATACACGTTGGCCACAATTAACGGCACCCTTTAACGGCATACTTTTTGAAACCTCCATTTGCCAGTTTAACAGCTCTGAAGTTTCTCCTATAATGCCTGATGAGGTTAGAGAACACCTGACAAGAGATCAGAGACCATTCCTTCATCCAGAATCACTCCAGACCCTTTAGATTCCCAGCTTCATGTTGGTGCTTCTCTTCAGTTCACCCACTCATTTTCTATAGGGTTCAGGTCAGAGGACTGGAATGGCCAGCAGAAGCTTGGTTTTGTGCTCAGTGACCCATTTTTGTGTTGTTTTTGAGGTTTGTGTTTGGATTATTGTACGGTTGGAAGATCCAAACATGGCCCATTATAAGATTTCTAACAGAGTCAGTCACTTATTGATTTTTTTTATCTGTTGGTATTTGATGCCATGTGTCTAAACAAGATGTCCGGGACCTCGAGCAGAAATATAGGCCCACAACATCAAAAATACAGCAGTATATTTTATTGTACACATGGGGTACTTTTTATCCCTGTGTTCACCAAACCCAACTTGAGTGTTTGCTGCTAAAAAGCTAATTTTTTAGTTTCATCTGACCATAGAAGCCAGTCTTATTTGAAGTTCCTGTCCTGTCTGATAACTGAATATGCTGGAGTTTGTTTTTGGATGAGCGAGGAGAATTTTTCTTGAAACCCTCCCAAACAATATGTGGTGATGTAGGTGCTGTTTGACAATTTTTTTTTAAAGGTTTTCTGACCCTGAGACTCAAATATTTTCTGCAATTCTCCAGCTGTGGTCCTTGGAGAGTCTTTAACCTCTCAAACTCTCCTTCTCACCGTGCATTAGGACAATATAGACACACAGGGCCTAAAACTAACTTTTTGCCACACCTGCCAATGGCCGGTGACATGATCAAATGTACCGGTCAAAATATTTTTTTACCGGCCATGAAACTCTTTTTGCAAAAACAGGCAGTCATTACTACTACAATGACTAAACATATTTACAATGTTTTTAATTTGTCCTTAACTTTACTTACAAGAAAAAAAGCAAACAGATTTATTGATTTATCATCTTTTTTTTTTTTATGTCCCTCAAAAACGGCAAACAGAGCAGGCCATTGTGTTACGCCTGTTTCACACATACTCAGTTTGCAGTGCAAATGTGGTGTGTATTTTTTCCACACCCATGTTGACAGATTAGAGCAGGGCTATTCAATTAGCTTCATTTGAGGGTCATATTGAACTGAAAATTTAAAAGGGGCCAAGGAGATGGGGGTCGTCCCGATCTCTTTCTGGTGGGACCTATAAAATTTGAAATTAAATTGAAATCTAAAATCTATAAAAGGTTAACATTAGTGCTTTCTGTCAATCGATTAAAAAAAATCACACATTTTTTTGTAATTAATCATGATTAATCACATATTTATATTGTCATAATTTCACATTGAACCTACAAATTAATGTAGAAACAACATAAAGATAGTATATTTTAAATATGTTTTTAATGGCATCTTTTTACTAAGTAGCCTATTATTAATGAAGTATTGATACCAATACTACTACTGCATGGTGTCTCTATTAAATGTATTTTCCCTCAATTTGACCTATTAATTATAGCTATTCAACATTATAGTATAATTAAAAGCCATTATTTTTTACATTTAATAGGCTCTGAAATATTAAGTGATTTTAAAACAATATTCACATAAACTATAAATTGCATATGCACAAGCTATACAGATTATTTATTAATCAGCGACTAGAGCAGTTGAGTGATTTCTCTTTTTCTTTTGTTCCTTGATTTACATCAATGACAGACTTCAGCAGGTTTTACTTTAAAAGCAGCGCTGTGTCTTTAAAACCTGATGCACATGAAGCAGATCTGACACATATCTTCTCCAAACTCTTTACGGTCATTTAAGACTTTATAACTTATTTAAGACTACGTTTACGAGGTAACTCGCCAAAACCGCGTATTTTGACATAATTGTGTGTGTTTTCGTCCGTTGAAGTGCTACTGGTGCGCTGTGTACTGCGGCTCGGTGTATGTGTACAGGCCGTGGTACAGATGAACGTAGTCTACTTCACTGCACCGTTTAGCCGGCGTAACCCCAGGTGTGTGTCTAATAAATAAAGAAGGGAAAAGTTAATCTTCCGAAATGAAGCAGCAATAACTTCTCAGGTAAAGTTATTAGAACCGTGTCTAGGGACAAGCTGGCCATCACACTGCTCTGACCTTATCAGCCCGTTTGTATCCTATTATTCGATTCGCTCTGGTCGTTTATGACAGAACAGCTAACCAATCATGAGCTCATCTTTGGAAAATATTATTTTATTATTTACTTACGTCAGAAACAGCGAATCCCTTTTAAAACTGGCTGTTGTTTTCACTACATTGCATTGTTATATTTCGGAAAAGTTTTACCCGCCAACTGGTGACTGACACTGTTACATTTACTCGCCAGCGTTGATTTTTACTCGCATTTGGCGCTTGGCGAGTGTTAATTTTATGCCCTGTAGACACACGTCCTCTTCCAGGCAGTTTCGTAACATTTTATGTTGATTGAAAATTCTTAATTATTGCCCTGATGGTGGAAATGGGAATTTTCACTGCTCTAGCTCTTTTCTTAAAGCCACTTCACTAATTTGTGAAGCTCAATTATCTTTTGCTGCACATCAGAAATATATTCTCTGGTTTTTCTCATTGTGATGGATGATTAAGGGAATTTGGGCTTTGTTTTCTCTCCTATTTATATTTCTGTGAAACAGGAAGCCATGGCTGGATAATTTCATTTTCATAATCACCCTGGAGTGCTCAAAATTTTGAATATGAATGGGAATATACTTCAGAGATATTTTACTCATAGGAATTTCTAGGGGTGCCAATAATTGTGTCCAACGTGTATTTGAGAAAAGCATTTATTTCATAATGATATTTCCCCCCATTTTAAATTCTTATTATCCAATGAAAGGTTAGATTTTTGTGAATTTTTTTAATAAAAGATCAAAAGGATTAACAATGCAGATTTATTTTCACAGCCTTCTTTGATCATATTTACCAAGGGTGCCGATATTTTTGGCCATGACTGTAGGTTGATATACAATAGTTTGTTATTTAATCAATTTAAAAATGTATTTTTTTCCTGTGATGGCAAAACTGAATTTTCAGCAGTCATTACTCCAGTCTTTAGTGGTCTCACTGCAGTCTCACATGGTCCTTCAGAAATCATTCTAATATGCTGATTTACTGTAACATAAGTAACATTTCTTATTATTATCAATTTTGAAAACAGTTGTGCTGCTTCATATTTTTATGGAAACCGTTATTCTTTTTTCCAAAATTCTTTGATGAATAGAATGTTCAAAATAATAGCATTTATTTTAAATATAATTGTTATTTGTAACAGTTAAAAAGTCTTTACCTTCAAGTTTTGATTAATCTAATGTGCCCTTTCTGAATAGAAGTATTAATTTCCTTTTTTTTTTTTTTTTTTTTTTAATGATACTGACCCCAAAATTTTCAACGGTAGTGACAGTGTATAATAGTATATTAATAAACATGTTTTTTGGTTGCATTTCAAGAGCTATCTTGTCTTGTGTATACTGTTACATTACCTTGACATACTGTTCGATTTTGGTCATACAACCCAATTCTAGGCCAGAGAAGAGTAAAATGTAAGGATTTGACTGCTGTGAAATTGTCAAAGTACAGGAAATAGCATTGCACCATTAGTTCACCACAACATTCAGTTAGACACATAAAAGGATAACCGCAGCAGACAATATTGCTGTCCTTACCATTTGACACTTATCAAAGTGGTGCAATGCCGATAGCACCGTGTAAGCCCATTTGCATAAATGGATTAAAAAACACAGAGATAAAAACAAATGGAGCTCATCCTTGTGTAAACAGTAACTAACTGTGGGAAATCACATTTCTGCATTGCAAAATGAAGCATTGCTTAAATACAGTGGGGAATGATGGTGTTTCAATTTAGCATTTTTTAAATTTAAAGCAAATATTTTTCATGAATTAATATTTATAATCATGATAAACATTATCAGATATTTTCATTCATTAGTCATTAATGATATGATATCAGCCCCAAATGCTCAGTGGTGGAATTTCAGAAGTCATTCTATTTATAAATGTGCATGCGTTCCCAAAACAATGAAATAATGGCACAGCGTTTTCTGAAGCGCCTCTGGCCCCTCATTACGGGAGAGGAACCGGTCTAAAGAATGAGTGGGCCACACTGATGCCGTGCTGGAAGCGCAGGGAGTCCATTAGCATACATCTGTACTGGCTTTAGATGGACGTGGGAGGCACAAGACGCGTCCTGCTTTTCTCTAGATCACCCCCAAAGATGAATGGGGTGTGTGGGTGTGTTTTCATTACTGAGTTAAGACTAATTCCTCGGCGCATTAGCCAGTACTGTGCTGTGACAACCCAAGAGGTCATGTGTGGATTCCAAAACAGGTAGAACTGAAGCTAGCATGCCATGACTGCTCATGTGCTGATTTTATCTGTAAAACTACCTGTCTGACTACCTGTCCTTGGACACAGGTATTATTATGATAATGCTATATATCACAAAAGTCATTTTGTACTTATAATAATAGTCATTAGGATGCATTTTGAGTAATTTCTTAATTATGTAATGCTTTTTAATCTATTAAATGTAAATTAAAATGTATGAATATTAATATAATTTAATAAATTAAACAATGACAAAAAATGCATCCTAATGACTGTTGTGATATTCATATATTTTAAGGAATTTAGTAAATGTTAAATATAATTTAATGTGATATTAATATTATTATTTACATATATAATACATTAAACAAATTTATTGATAGTGTTATTTTAGTACTATTTAGGTACAATTATAGTTTTTATTAAATAAAATATTAGTATTAAATAAGATATGAATATTTTAATGCACATTTAGTGCATTTAAAATGTAATTTAATGTTCTATGATTAACTATATATTAATATTATTATTATTATTTATATTAAAATGATGTACTTATATTTTCCCGTGTATGATGCATTAAATGTATTAACATATTATTTTAGTACCGTTAAGTAGGGGTGTGCGATAATTGAAAAAAAATGATATCTCGATATTTTGGGGATTTTTTCGATGACGATATTTTGCCGAGTGTGTTATTGTGCTGATATCTGACTACCGTGGACAGCTACCATTTTTGATATTCTTCATATTCTGTGTGGTCAGTTCACATCAGTGATTGAAATTAATCTTTTCATATAAGTTTAAATTCATTTTTACCTTTTATGAGCAATATTACCTTTAAAAAAGCCATTTTTTCATCTTTTGAATCAAATTGTTACATTTAATCAGTCAGTTAGAATAATAAGACATTTAGGCTGTTACCAAACAAATGAAACCAGTATCAACAAAATTAATCTTTGCAGAAGTTGCATCTGAATTGGCATTTAGATGTATTTACACGCTGTTTAATGCAGCTCAGAGGGACATGGAGTGCTTTAAACTGCAGTTACAAATGCATAATGTTTTGATATTTTAAACATAAAACACTGAATACTGATGTTTGAAGTTATTTTAAAATGAAAAGATACTTTAAATGTGAAATTAAAATCGCCAGTACGTGGCAGCAAGTCACTGTTCTCAAGTGAGTCATTGCGACTGAACCGAATCATTTAAACGGTTGATTCATTCAGGAACGAAACACCGTCATGTTGCTCAGAGACGCAAAGCAGTGCTGTCGCTGTTTGGAATTATTTTTTGTTGGCGAAATAGAGCCAAAACAGGCAATATGGTGTCTAAAACGTAAGTCTCTTAATATTAACTTATTGTTTATCGAACTGTTGTATAAAATCAATATCACATTTGTAATCATGCTTATTTTTGAAGAAAAAAACGGCACTCTTCATGTGATTTTAATCATATGAAATGATATATATATACGCATTTTCTGCCCCCGTATCTTGAATTTTGTGATCATTCTTAATGCATTTTATTAGACTGAATCATGCAGTGAAAGAACACATTCTAAATGCGCATGCGCCCTAGTCTAGACTTCACGGCGTAATGTAAGTGTGCACTCCGTACTGAAGGTGTTCTGTTTGGTTTTGCGAAATACTCGATAATGTCAAATTGCACATCGTTAAAACAACAATTACGATATTATCGCAGACGATATACTATATCGCACACCCCTACCATTGAGACACTTTTATAGTTTTTATGTCTATATAGTTTTTATTAATTTTTGTTTCAGTTTTAGTGATACTTATTATAGTACATCGTTAAACTAAATAAAATTGTTGCATTGATAACTAACTGAAATAAGCTTACCTTTTTAATGCTTTTATTTTATTTCAGTTAAAGTTTATTTTTATTTCAAGTAATATATATATATATATAGACATAAAATGAAATGCATATTTTGCATTTTAAATATTTAACAAATGAAGGATACGTCATCTCATTTGATTACTTTCTGTTTTGTTTGGAACTTGAATGTAAACCAAAAGGAAAATGAAACATGAGCATTGACTCCATAGACATCACCTTTGAACTTCATTGATTGCTAGAAAGCATTGAGGCCCCAGCGGTGTGTATTTTGCGCTCGTCTAGACTAAATGCTAAAGTAGCAGGGAGGGTTTACGCTCAGCGGATCAAACTTTGCCCCCTGTTCAATAACCTTTTAAATTCTGACTAAGCATCCAGGGCCGTCGTGCGTCAAAGGCCGAGGGAGCTGTTTACCTGCAGCACAGCGGCTGATCTTTCAGCTCCAGTCTGCGCTCTGGGGCTTTTTTTTTCCCCTGACCTGCATTATTTGTCCTGCTTTCCCAATGGTGGATATGGATTTAGCTCTAAAGCTGCCACATGCAGTGAGATGAAGAATAGTTAAAGCGTCTCTGCTGAAGGGAAGTGTTGAGCTAGACGTCACGTCTCATCCCAATGTGCTCTTTAGTCATGCCAATAAATTTGAAGAAGACTCTTTTTTTTTTTTTTTTTTTTTGCCGTGTAAGTCATAGGTCATCTCTTAGAAATCATGCATCATACCTCTCACATGAAGACCTGGAACACAATGCATATGTTCCAAGTAGCATACTATCATACTATTATTTTTGTAGTATACTGAAGTGTGTGTGTGTGTGTGAGATCTGACAAAAGATCTGGCAAACTATCCAACGTGTTTTTGCAGCGTTGAGTAATGTAGCCGAAGACATATCTGTTGATTTCTTCAACACAATGGCCAATCAGAAATGCTGTAGTTTTTCAGAATTCACTCACCGCTAAAGTCGCCAGAGTGTTGCATGCTCGTGAATCATCTCATGACTAACTAAATATAGACGCGATGTAAATAAGAGATTCATTGTGTAGTTTAGAGAGCTTGATTATAACTGAACTTTGTGAGATTGCAATGAACTTTGATGAGTGATCCTTTTAGTGATGATAAAGGGAGCACGCTTTGTGTGTTTTCTAGGCAATAATCTATTCAGAATTTGAATGAAACTAGTTTTTCGGACACATACATGCTGCAAAGTTTTGGGAATGATGCTGGATTCTTTCTCGAAATATCAGCCTAAAAATGGAAGGCCATCAACTGACACTTAACACGGGAAAGCATCGCCATTCAAATCAGCAGCAAGAGTTAAGCTCCACAAACGCAGGAAACCTCTTTAAGTTATTCTTCACTGCGCTCTATTGACACAATGCGTAGCTATATGGTAGCGCATTGTTTTGATGCATACATCCGAAAAATATTTCTTTTTCGTTTGCTTTTTTGCTTTTTTGCTTTTTTTACTTGATAGATTTTCATCATCAATTAACTTCTATTAACTAAATTAAATCAGTATTTGGTGTGACCATCCTTTGCGTTTAAAGCATATATATATGTATATGTAAACATAAACTTTTATTTTGAATCGATGAATTGTGATTAATCATACTTGCAGCTATACTTTTATTATTTAAGTGCCTTATATAAGTGCTATTTAATTGCATATATAACCAAGGTGTATATTCCAAACTTATATTGTTGTTGTTGTTGTTTTCTCTTTTTCGTTTTCATTTAGTTTTTTTTTTTTTTTCTGCAAAGGGACTGCCTATGAAAATGAGCCTTTTGGCTATTTTGGGTGCATTTACATTTATTTGAATGTTGATTCATGTACATTGTCCTTTTTATATAAATAATAAATATTATATTAAATAAATATTTACGTTTTTTAATTCTTTAATTGATTTTTCATATATGATGTGCATAGAGATTCTAAATGAATCCCAGAATCATTTTTGCACTAGCTCGTTTAAATGAATCATCCGATTCATTTTACACAATATTACAAAATGATTCCTGATATGATAACTCAATGCAACTAGCTAAATTGAAGCTACAGCTGCAGTTTATTATCGCATGCTGTTTTACATACTTTTTTAAACAGTATTGGTACTAAACAAAGCCATTGCCTTTTTCCTCTTATTTTTTAGTTATGTTCTTTGACAGAATAATTTAATCATTAATGATTTGTGTTTAATCAACAAATATCCCATTGTTCAATTCACTATTCAGCCTTCCAACCAAACTCTGATGTCTTCAGCGGTTCTCAGAAGCTCACATTAAGAGCAGAGTTGAACTCACTACAGCAGTGTAGAGGCTGACTTTAGCCACTGCTTTATTTGATTTGCAAACTAAATAGTGCTCACTAAAGCAATAACCGAGTGGATGGAGGGATCTTGCTGCGATTAGTCACCCTGGAGTGAGTGCTAATGAGAGGCTCTGGTGTAGGTGACACACGCGGAGCCACTGACAGGATCGGGGTTTGATTAATTGACCTGGGGTGGGTGTTAATGAGGGAAAGGAACAGGCCGTGTGGAGTTCAGCATTTCCCCTGACGTAGAATTCAAACTGCAGTACCAGCAAACACACACATACACACCAGCTACTGTGACAGTCTGGGCCGTGACAAATGCCGGGGACTTTGAGCTGTTCGGTTCAGTGAGCAACTTTGCCGTGTTTTTCCCATAGCTGTTACTTCTCCCTTTGCTAAACGGGTCATATGATGGAACACGATTCATTGTAAGTCTGGTGTACCATGTAGACATATTCTAACAACTTATTCTAACATTAAAACTAAGCAATAACAGCTTGTTCAGAAATCATCTTAATTATAACGTCACAACTAACAGTAACATGTGACCGGCCACATTTGGTCATTCCACATATATTCGCTACTTTCTGTTCTAGGTGAGAAGTCATGACAAAAGAAAAAAAAAATTTGGGGTTTAAATCTAGACCAAATGTGTTTTTTTATATATATAAACTATGTAAAATTGCATCTGAAGGTTTTTGAGATTTTTTTTCCTCAATAAATATAAATTAGTATAATTAAATAGTATAATAATTAATTCTATAAAATAAAAAAAATATTTTTTCTAAGCTAGATTCAAAATGAATTTGGTTTAAAAATAAAGCCACAGTCTGAATAGTAACAGCCTCAGTGTGTATATAGAAGTCTTAAAGCTACAGTAGCAAAAATAGCCTTTTTAATTTTAAGTTTCAGAGAGAGGATGGAATATGGTCATGAAAATCTAAATTGTGACTCTTTCTAGTGCAAAGAAAGACTAAAATTATAACTGAATCTCAGAGAGAAAAATAAAACTAAAAGTTCTTAATATGTCCCCTTAAGCACAAAAAATATGAGTGAAATTCCTGAGTAAAGAAAGTGATGAAATGGAAAGCATATGTGTGCCAACTTTTCCTCCCAGTCATGACAAAGTGTGATTGCACACATGATTCTTTTCCTGTTTAACATTAATATTTTCAGTAGAATTAGTCAGAAATCAGATTACACGAATCCTGTGATTATATTACATAATGTGTTTAAATGTAAATGCATGATGCACTGCCACTGTTATGGGCACCCATATCAGTAATATGTTGCTAATACATGAGCTTTGTGAGACGTCTCAGCTTTATGTGAAGAAAGAATCTGAACTTGAGAACAACATGCAGTCGTATGAGCAAAAGCTCACATTAAAAATGTATGACTTTACTGTCAGAAAAGCATGTTATGTAGTTCATACTAGGACAGTGTGTACTGTAAACATAAGAGCTTTTTCATGCCTATAGATTCTCAAATCTGTATCTGGATGTCGAACACGACTTCACTTCAAGTGTGTGTCAAGTATCTCAGCCTTATATAAGTTGAGTCATCCTCTACAGCGAATGCTGTCACACAATTGCATTTATTTATATATTTACAGTATGTTGGTATGTGTCTTCACCAGTAAAGATGCTTTGTTTAGTACAGGTCTGTGTTGATGTATGAGGATTATAAGTCAAAAATAATAACATTGTTTGTATTGCTGTTTTTTTCTCCTTTTGTGTTTGAAAAGAATAACAGCATACATTTAGGATGACATGAGGAGAAGTAATGCTCTTTTTTTTGGGTTAGCTGTCCCTTTAAGTCCGATCTTGGAATAGTGAATCAGATTGTTTGTTCATTGTTGTTAAAATGAAGCAGAGTTTTGCACAGCAAATAACAAAGTCTCCACACAGCCATAGTCATCTCATTCCAGCACTCTCTCTGTGTGTGTGTGTGTGTGTGTGTGTGTACCACCTGCTTATTATGATGGGGCACTTGTTTCCAGCACCATTCTGAGCAGTAAATGAGAGCGGTCTAAGAATAACATCCGCCGGGTCGTTGCAGCTGCCGCTAACACAAGCCTGGTTGTTTTCTCTGTCACGCTGAAGTTGGTCGCATGCGTTCTGCGTCCTTGTGTGACAACAACGCCCAAATAAGGATCACACAACAAATACATAAAAATACATTTTCTTCAACTTTGATTGCAGTGTCAGATGTGTAATGTATTTTATTCCTGACTCTACAACTTTGCTTTGTAATTCAGCATGCACTATTTAATAGATACCTCACAGACATGAATGATACCTCAAATCATGCAGCTTGAACGTGTAAAAGAAGCTGAAGACGTTTGACAGAATTTCACCTATCACAACTTTATTTATTTAATTATTATTATTTTTTTAATCTCTTATTCTTACCAAGGGTGTAATTTTGGTCTAAAATACAGTAAAAACATTAATATTGTGAAATATTATTACAATTTACAGTAACTTTTCTATTTTAACATATTTTAAAATGTTGTTTCATATGATGCAAAGCTCAATTTTCAGCATCATTACTTCAGTCTACAGGTGTCACATGATCCTTCAGAAATCATTCTAATATAATCTAATATGCTGATTTGCTGCTCAAGAAACATTTCTTATTATTTTCAATGTTGAAAACAGTTATACTGCTTTTTTAAAACTGTATATATTTTATATTTATTGTATTTTTTTATTAGAAAGTTTGAATGCATTTATACATACAGCTATTATTTGAGATAGAAATTATTTTTAACAATGTAAACATCTTTACTGTCACTTTTTGTCATATTGTCATATTAATGTATCCTTGATTAGAAGTACTCATTTTAAAAAAAAAAAGTACAATTTCTTGTAAAATAATATATTAATTTGTATATTTTTTGTTTAAATATTATGATGCTTAATTTAAAAATAATTCAAAATTAAATCATAAGTAATCATAGGTATAAGAAATTATATATTATGTATTTATATGTAATATATATTATATGTTTATTTACAATTGTAATTGGATCATTATAAGCCATGCTATGTTATATGTTTGGCATATTGAGGCTTCTACATGTACAAACCTCATTCATAGGTATAACCTGTTATGCCTTATCACATTTTCATGGTTAAAGTCGCTGAATTTGCATACTTCACTGATAATTGATCCTCAAGACTGGGTTAATGTTTTTAGTATAACTGCCATAGACCATTAGAGCTGCATTTTTGAGAGCTTTTACTGCTTAAAATCATAAGTCTGAGGTGCACTTGTTTGTGTTTTTTATTTAATGAATGTGCATGTACAATTAGTGTTACATTTGCAGACAAAATAGGTAAAATGTTGCAAATGTATCTGGGTCAGGAATAATATTATTTCCTTTGCCACTGAAAGGAAAAAGAGAACAGCGTGTGACCTTGTCCCATATTTCCCACCTGTGTTATGTGACCACTGAACACTACTTCTTATTAGCAGTGGCCTTTATATTTAGAGAACAAAATGCTAGATAATCAGTGAGCCACAGTACAATGGCTGTGTTCCAAAACACAGTGAGCTGCCTACATAGGCAGCATTATAAGACATCATAGATGCAAATGCTGTTCCAAAAGTGTGATTTATGTGCCGCTGCCTATGTAGAGTGTTCCAAATCACTGACTTATGAGGTTACATTTGAGCTGGGATGCTTCATATGTAGAAAGTAGTGCAGCTCACTGGACTTGTGAACAAACCCAACGTGTCATGAGTACTGAGAACAAATGCATATTTATTCAAGAGATTTGTCATATTTTGTTGATGGAGAAACACAAAATCCATGGTCTCTGCAGCTCTGGAACATTCTGTGTGTGGCCAGTGTCCATCCAGAGCCACAGAGACCATGGATTTGGTGTCTCTCAGACACACATTGGGCTCTTTGTTTAGTTTTGATGTGGCAGCTCTTATCTCAGCGTGTGAAAAGCCTGGTTCAGACGATATACACACACATGTGAGGGTTCAATTCTAGACAATTTCACCGTTTTTCATGGAACTTATCTCTGCTGTGTGTGTTTTGCTCGCTGTGTTTCTCTCTCTGACTCATGCCTCGGTCAATGCTGTTGTACTGCAGCACACAGACATTAGCATATTTTTGCGATCTATTATCGGGGTGTTGTAAACATATGAATTATATTAATTATACCCCAAATTCTCTGTTTCTCTGTAATTGAGTCATTTAAAAATATATATATATGTTTTAGATTTACATTTCTGTGAATTTTTTTCTTGGGATATATATAGGCTATATATAGGCTATATATATATATATATATATATATATATATATATATATATATATATATATATATATATATATATAGTATGTCACAGAAGTGTGTACACCCCTCACATTTTTGTAAATATTTTATTATATCTTTTCATGTGACAACACTGAAGAAATGACACTTTGCTACAATGTAAAGTAGTGAGTGTACAGCTTGTATAACAGTGTAAATTTGCTGTCCCCTCAAAATAACTCAACACACAGCCATTAATGTCTAAACCGCTGGCCACAAAAGTGAGTACACCCCTAAGTGAAAATGTCCAAATTGGGCCCAAAGTGTCAATATTTTGTGTGGCCACCATTATTTTCCAGCACTGCCTTAACCCTCTTGGGCATGGAGTTCACCAGAGCTTCACAGGTTACCACTGGAGTCCTCTTCCACTCCTCCATGACGACATCACGGAGCTGGTGGATGTTAGAGACCTTGTGCTCCTCCACCTTCCATTTGAGGATGCCCCACAGATGCTCAATAGGGTTTAGGTCTGGAGACATGCTTGGCCAGTCCATCACCTTTACCCTCAACTACTTTAGCAAGGCAGTGGTTGTCTTGGAGGTGTATTTGGGGTCGTTATCATGTTGGAATAGAAGGGAGGGGATCATGCTCTGCTTCAGTATGTCACAGTGCATGTTGACATTCATGGTAGCACTCATGCAGCCCCAGACCATGACACTCCCACCACCATGCTTGACTGTAGGCAAGACACACTTGTCTTTGTACTCCTCACCTGGTTGCCGCCATACACGCTTGACACCATCTGAACCAAATAAGTTTATCTTGGTCTCATCAGACCACGGGACATGGTTCCAGTAATCCATGTCCTTAGTCTGCTTGTCGTCAGCAAACAGTTTGCAGGCTTTCTTGTGCATCATCTTTAGAAGAGGCTTCCTTCTGGGACGACAGCCATGCAGACCAATTTGATGCAGTGTGCGGCGTATGGTCTGAGCACTGACAGGCTGACCCCCCACCCCTTCAACCTCTGCAGCAATGCTGGCAGCACTCATACGTCTATTTCCCAAACACAACCTCTGGATATGATGTTGAGCATGTGCACTTTGGTCGACCATGGCGAGGCCTGTTCTGAGTGGAACCTGTCCTGTTAAACCGCTGTATGGTCTTGACCACCATGCTGCAGCTCAGTTTCAGGGTCTTGGCAATCTTCTTATAGCCTACGCCATCTTTATGTAGAGCAACGATTCTTTTTTTCAGATCCTTCAGAGAGTTCTTTGCCATGTTGAACTTCCAGTGACCAGTATGAGAGAGTGAGAGCGATAACACCAAATTTAACACACCTGCTCCCCATTCACACCTGAGACCTTGTAACACTAAAGAGTCACATGACACCGGGGAGAGAAAATGGCTAATTGGGCCCAATTTGGACATTTTCACTTAGGGGTGTACTCACTTTTGTGGCCAGTGGTTTAGACATTAATGGGTGTGTGTTGAGTTATTTTGAGGGGACAGCAAATTTACACTGTTGTACAAGCTGTACACTCACTACTTTACATTGTAGCAAAATGTCATTTCTTCAGTGTTGTCACATGAAAAGATATAATAAAATATTTACACAAATGTGAGGGGTGTACTCACTTCTGTGAGATACTATATGTATGTGTGTGAGTTTGTGTGTGTGTATAGAACACAGATGTATATTAAAAGAAAATTAAAGAAATATGTTCAAAGTGCTTTAGTACACAATTTTATATTTGATTTGATTTTGTTTTGTTTTATCCTTCAATTATGTTCTGCGCAGACTTCCTGTTTCATTTTAAAACATGTCAACACAGGAAGGGAAGCTGCAGAATTCTTTTCAGTTCCCATCCAATTCCAAATTCCTGAGCCTAATTATGAGCAATAATAACAGTACTGTCTACTATAGAAAATATAGTTTATATCTCTGAATGTGGGAATCACACATCATCCTTTGAATCAGTGCAGATCAGCTTTCTAAATATCATGACAATGTGTATTTCGGAGGCGAGTCGTCTCATTCAGTGACATGTACTGTAAATACAGAGAGATCAGCCACTGTCGCTGTTTGTCAGGTTACACTCTCAAACAGAGGCGTGAAAGCGCTGGATAAAAGATCAGTGTTCGTATCAGCGCTTGCGCTGGCCTGGTTTCTTTCGCTGCCGTCTCTTTGGTGTGAGCACAGAAATAGCAGGACGACTATGACTCATGGCTGCACAGCCGAGCGTCTCTCTGTCACACTTGTCACAAGTGCAGAACCTGTTAGACGGATTCTGGAGTTAATGTTAATGTGAAGACGGACTGACCGCCTGAAGCAGAGTGAACATGTGGGGGAATTGCTAACATCGCTCTCATAACCCTGAACATACACATGCACACCCATGAGCCTATATGCATACACATTAGTTCTAGTGGATGTACGTTTTGGTTTGATGATTGCAAACTGCATTTGAATGATCTGATATTGATCTTTTAATCTATTCCTTTCCAAAATTTTGGTCAACCTAAACATTGTTTGTAGCACACCTCATGTTCTGTAGATCTTGCTAATGTCCAAGTTCCTTGATAGTTCATCTCTTTTTTAAATGTCAATTTATTTTTGTTTGTTTGTTTATACCAGGGCTGAGTAGTATGATGAATGTAATCAACTGCTATTTGTAAATGCTGTGCAATTATTTGTTTGTCTCCCTTCATAATGACATTTTTGACATTTTAAAAATTTAAATTTTTTGTTATGTGGAAAAATCACACTGTAACATGGTCACAAAAAAGTGTGGGGGACAATTATTGTATATGTTTTGGTTCAATATACAGTGGGGCAAAAAAGTATTTAGTCAGCCACCAATTGTGCAAGTTCTCCCACTTAAAAAGATGAGAGAGGCCTGTAATTTTCATCATAGGTATACCTCAACTATGAGAGACAAAACGAGAAAAACAAATCCAGAAAATCACATTGTAGGATTTTTAAAGAATTAATTGGTAAATTCCTCGGTAAAATAAGTATTTGGTCACCTACAAACAAGCAAGATTTCTGGCTCTCACAGACCTGTAACTTCTTCTTTAAGAGGCTCCTCTGTCCTCCACTCGTTACCTGTATTAATGGCATCTGTTTGAACTCATTATCAGTATAAAAGACACCTGTCCACAACCTCAAACAGTCCGACTCCAAACTCCACCATGGCTAAGACCAAAGAGCTGTCAAAGGACACCAGAAACAAAATTGTAGACCTGCACCAGGCTGGGAAGACTGAATCTGCAATAGGTAAGCAGCTTGGTGTGAAGAAATCAACTGTGGGAGCAATTATTAGAAAATGGAAGACATACAAGACCACTGATCATCTCCCTCGATCTGGGGCTCCATGCAAGATCTCACCCAACTGTGAGCAAAAATCCCAGAACCACACGGGGGACCTAGTGAATGACCTGCAGAGAGCTGGGACCAAAGTAACAAAGGCTACCATCAGTAACACACTGCGCCGCCAGGGACTCACATCCTGCAGTGCCAGACGTGTCCCCCTGCTTAAGCCAGTACATGTCCGGCCCGTCTGAAGTTTGCTAGAGAGCATTTGGATGATCCAGAAGAGGATTGGGAGAATGTCATATGGTCAGATGAAACCAAAATAGAACTTTTTGGTAAAAACTCAACTTGTCGTGTTTGGAGGAGAAAGAATGCTGAGTTGCATCCAAAGAACACCATACCTACTGTGAAGCATGGGGTGGAAACATCATGCTTTGGGGCTGTTTTTCTGCAAAGGGACCAGGACGACTGATCCGTAAACGAAAGAATAAATGGGGCCATGTATCGTGAGATTTTGAGTGAAAACCTCCTTCCATCAGCAAGGGCATTGAAGATGAAACGTGGCTGGGTCTTTCAGCATGACAATGATCCCAAACACACCGCCTGGGCAACGAAGGAGTGGCTTCGTAGAAGCATTTCAAGGTCCTGGAGTGGCCCAGCCAGTCTCCAGATCTCAACCCCATCGAAAATCTTTGGAGTCCGTGTTGCCCAGCGACAGCCCCAAAACATTACTGCTCTAGAGGAGATCTGCATGGAGGAATGGGCCAAAATTCCAGCAACAGTGTGTGAAAACCTTGTGAAGACTTACAGAAAACGTTTGACCTCTGTCATTGCCAACAAAGGGTATATAACAAAGAATTGAGATTAAATTTTGTTATTGACCAAATACTTATTTTCCACCATAATTTGCAAATAAATTCTTTAAAAATCCTACAATGTGATTTTCTGGATTTTTTTTCTCATTTTGTCTCTCATAGTTGAGGTATACCTATGATGAAAATTACAGGCCTCTCTCATCTTTTTAAGTGGGAGAACTTGCACAATTGGTGGCTGACTAAATACTTTTTTGCCCCACTGTAATCTAATTTAATATAATCAATTTTATTGTAATAAATTAGAAATTTCAAATAATAAATAACTGAATATAATAAGAAATAAATTTTAATATTAGTTAATTATATCTTAATTTATTATTAATATCAGTGAATTTGTACATGTAGCACAGTTTCCACAAAAATCTTAAGCAACACAACTGTTTTCAACATTGATAATAATAAGAAATGTTTCTTGAGCACCAAATCATCATATTAGAATGATTTTAAGGATCATGTGACACTGAAGACTGGAGTTATGATGCTGAAAATTCAGCTTTGCACATGAATAAATTACATTTTAAAACGTATTAAAATATAAAAGGCCTATTTTTAAGTATTTTACAATATTTCTGTTTTCACTGATCAAATAAATGCAGCCTTGGTGAGCAGAGAGAGTTCTTTCTAAAACATAAAAAATGTAGAAACCCCAAACTTTTAAACAGCAGTACCCATTTCATGCTAGATTAACATATGTAATATAGAAGTAATTTCCTGAACATATCTAATAGTTCTCACAATAATTTTATTCCTCTAATAGTTATGTACATCAAAATGCACCATATTCACAGAGTGTGCAAACCCAGATTAGCTGATGTCAGTACTGAATTGGAAAATCAGTGCCAATACGTAACATAACCCTGTTTGCTTTACATAAGCCAGGCATTGAAATTGGTTTCAAAGACGCACAGAATCACAGCACAACACAAATGTGATACTGTCAGGTGGCAGCACTACGTCTCTCTCTGTCTCTCTCTCTCTCTCAGAGGTCAGGGTGGTCTCTGTCTGTTACGGCGCTTGCAGCAGCAGGAGGCATTGCAAGGTGAAGACACATCGGCTGTCATTGTGCTGAGCGGGAGAGAAAGAGAGGGAGACAGTGGGGAAAGGAGGGAGGGTGAGAGAGAGAGAGAGAGAAAAGCTGTGTTCTCTGGCTCACCGGAATCGCTCGTTCACACTCGCTGTTGACGGATGAGCCGTCGGTCGAGGCTGAGAGCTCGGCAGCTTGTGTCAAGCTGAGGGGAGAGCGGAACATGAACATAATGAGAACCTTCCCTCGCTTGCTTTCAGATACCGGCCAGAAGAAGACGCCGGAGAAGAAGGATGGAAGGCGGATGTCATTCCAGAGACCGAAGGGCACCATTGAGTATTCCGTAAGTGGGAACATCAATCCCTTTCCTTGTTATTTCTGTGCATGTGCTGTGCATTGTAGGCTTGTGTCTTGCAGATCTCATCCCGGCGCTGTTTACTCTGAGCATTTTTCCACATGTACCTGCGAGATTTCTGTGAGAGTTTGCACGAGGACTCTGTGTGTGTGTGTGTGTGTGTGTGTGTCCACAGGGATGAATTAAGAGCAAGTGTGCTTCTATCAGGGTTTAGGATGGCGAGACGCTGCATGAAGCCAAGCGAATGTTTACATCAGCCTGTTTATTTTCGCCGGTCTGCGTGTGAATGTTCTTATCAACATGCATTCCAGCAGAGTATTGCTGAATGACCTTCCTTTCTGCTTTTGCATTTCTATTGATTTGGCGAGCGCGTGTGCTGAGTGAGAGAGAGAGGGACCGCGTGAGCTTCGATTGTCTGTCTTAACAGCTTGTTGTGTTCTTGAAATGACCCTCAAATTCCAGCTGCGGGCAGAACGCGTCTCTCTCCCTAGTAACAGAGGAGCGTGTGGGTTGAGACGAGAACTGGAGTTCTGCCTGGAAGTGGAAAGAGACAGAGGAGAGGAAACTGCTGGCGGCTAGAGCTGTCATTTAGCCAGAAGATTGGAATGATACCGCTTTTCCACCAAAAACGGTGCCGGTGCTCATGCCGGAGCTGGCGCTCAGTCAGGCAATCTGATGAAGTTTCTCAGAAACGGCCCATGTTTACACTGACTTAGATGAACTGACTAGGTCACTGTGTTTGTTTACAAATCTTACGAGATGTGCAAAGTCCACTAGTCTGAATAAATACTCGATTTGACTAATAGATCAATTTAAAGACACAAAGTTTAATGCACAGCATGTTTTCAGTATGCTATTAAAAGCACTGTAGCTAAAAATATAAAAACTAAATATGTGTCTAAGAATAACGCTAAGTTAATCAACCTTGATATTCGATTAGTTGGTATTTGGATGCGCAGTAGACTAGTCAAGCATGGTGACCCATCCCTAATCCAAAGTCATTTCTTTTGTATGTGTAGTTTGATTTAAAAATATCAGTATTGTCTAATGTTATTAATATATATTTTAATATATTTTTAAATGTAATTTATTCCTGTGATGGCAAAGTTGTATTTTCAGCATCATTACTCTAGTCTTCAGTGTCACATGATCCTTCAACATTTCTTATTATTATCATTATTCACTATTATGAAAACAGTTGTGCTGTTTAATATTTTTGTGGAAAGCACATTTTTTCAGGATTCTTTGCCGAATGGAATTTTCAAAATAATTTGATCATTTATTTGAAATACAAATCTTTTTTAAATGTCTTTAATGTCTTTTTATCAGTTTAATGCATTCTTAACCTTAAACATTGGTGAACCTTGGTATATATATATAAATTAATTGAATTCACCACTTTTCTGAGAAATCAAATTCTAAAGCGCTGCATACTGTCAGTTTGCTAATGAAAGCATTGCTGCCAAAAAAAATTAAATAATAAAATATAATAAATCAGATAATATAAATTAATAATATAAATGTATTTTAAGAAAACTATTCAGTTGATAGACTTCTAGTAGACTAATCAGCTATTGTGACCAATTATAATCGTGTCATTGTGACTTAATCATTCAATTCCGCATCTTTTTGATATCATGAGTTACTCTTTTCATGGTTTACATTTATAACAAATAAAAATTCAGAGCAGTTCATCAGTTTATACAGTTTGAGACTAACTGGTCAGGCACCAGCACACTATCGGTGGAAAAGGGGCATCAGATTTGGTTCAAAACCGGCATCAGGTAGCTGTGGGATTGGATGCTGGTGTAGTTGATGTGCTCTGTTCGTCAGAGTCAGCGTTACTGCTGCTGCTGTCACAGTTCTGTTTCCAGACACTTCTGCTCTCCCCTCGGATCTGAGCAGGTGTCTGACACCCATCTCCCCCAACACACGCTGAAGATCCGTCTCTGTCGGCCGAAAGTGATTGACAGGGCCTTTGTTTTCCTTCGCAGAGCGTGAAAAGTGTGCAAGACGACAGCGGGGCATTTGTCACAGGGCATAAACAGCGTGTCATGAGGCTGTTGGTGAGGGGGTTAACATGAGAGAGATGGCAGATACGGCACTCATATCTCAGTCTTCCAGCTTGTCTTGCAGTCTTCCATTCCAAACCACACCACTGCAAAGATGGAGTGATGGATGTGATATTGAGAAGATGTTTGGATAATTATTGGACATGATGCGTAACCCTGAACACACAAATCATCTTTAAATGGATAGCTTAGCCGATAGTCTATATATCAATATTCTGTCATCGTTTACTCACCCTCATGTTGTTCCAAACATGTATGACTATCTTTTTTCTGTGGTTTCATTGTTTTTCTCCGTACATTGAAAGTCAGTGGGGTCTAGTGTTGATTTGGATCCCATTGACTTTCAATGTACGAGCAAAAGCAGTTCAAATATTCTGACATTGTTTTCATTTTGGGACACTTTCAGAGAAACTGCCTCCATTATTGTGAAAGCCTTGCCTCCTGCCACAGGTGATTGTCTTCATTGCTCTTTTCTCAAGATGCAGTCTCGACCTCAAGAGGGGTTGAAGGAGAGCTAAACTATTGTAGCCCATCTGCTCAGTCACTAATAACGCTCCGCAGGTCAGCGGGTTCTCACCATTGGCTGGTCTGTGGCCAATTAAAGTGGTTGGACTCCAGGAAAGAGCGAGAGAGACTGAGATCTCATTGGAGAGAAATAGTGAGGATTCAGCATCTGCTTTAATGCTTCCTGAGTCTGTTGATTCCTGTAGCAGTCTAGAGTCATTCTAACAGCACTGAAGTCATGTAGTTAGTGATTAAAGCTTATAGTCTCATTATGCATGATGCATACTGTGCACAAAATCAATAGACTTTCTGTGCATATTTATAATTGCATTGATTTGTGTTCAGCATCAGCAAATCATGCAAAAATCTCTTCTGTGCTCTTAAAAAACATTTCTGACTGTACATAAAGCTCATATGAGATTTTATCACAGGGCTGAGCTGTTTTAAATGCATTTAGGGTTAATGTGAAGAGCATTAGGCAGTGAATGCTTGTGACCAGGTTCACCAGTTGCCCCTTGACCTCCTGCTGACATTTGCCAAAACACGCTATTGGGACATCAAATTGGTGCACAAGTACTGTTGAGATCCAGTGGTTTCCGATAATACTTTGATATTTACCATAGTACTGAATGATTGTCATGTTCATGTACCATGGTTTTTCAAAGAATACCATGGTATTACGATGTCCAAAGCACGGTTGATATCTCTATAATAAGCGCTGGCTCATCTACGTCCTGCGTAGCAAGAGCGCCAATATCTTGCCAAGACTGCTGAGCTAAAATTAGTTCTTTAAGTGATCATCGACGCAGTTAGCCAGCATGTGCCATGAGGGTAGTAATGACAGCGTCACTATGGCAACTCTCATGCCACGGCAGCCGTGATGTCCCACGCAGTATGGAGCTCGTCTGATTTGACATTCTGCCTGATTGCACCGTTTGCTGGAATGTCATTTCCAGTTTGGTGAGCTGTGTGTTCTTTACAAGTATGAATCTCACAAAAACAAGAACATGTATGGATTGTATTTCATCCCAAAAAATTAAAAGAAAGAAATTGTTTTACTTAATGAAAACCAAGCTTATTATAGGAACAAAGGTTTTGCATTTTAACTGTATTTTTATAACAATTATTATCATTACCGAAATGCAAAAGAAAACATTACTGTAATGCAAAAGAAGATTGATATTTAATTGAAATAGTATAGAATATTATGTCATAATAAGTGCTGTCAAATCAATTAATCGCATCCAAAATAAAATATATTATATTTACATAATATATGTGTGTACTGTGTACATTTATATGTATATATAAATACACACACACACGTTTTAAGAAATATTTACATGTTATTATATATTATCAATTTCTTAAAGCTGCAGTCCGTAAATTTTGCCTCCTTTGTCGCCATCTCTGTTTGAAAACCTGGAATTGCAGCTCTGTGCGGAATTATCTTCCTTGCCTGGGATGTGCTCAATTTCTGAGTCTAATCAACTGTCATGCCATTCGAATTTCATATTAAGAAATTATGAATTATAAGAGTAAATTATGCTCCCTTCGAACTGGTTTTCTTTCAAATACAAATCTTGTGTAATCCCAGGCTATCTGTAATCAGAAGCACATTTAAAACTGGAATATAATTTAATTTCATTCACATGTGTTTCATAAACACAATGTCTTTTCTGGATTACAATCCGCCATCAAAATGATACATTAATTATTCTAGCTGCTGTGAGAAAAGGCTATAAACGATCCGCCACCTGCAGGATCCTCACGTACGATAGCCTAGTAGCCGGGACAACTTCTTTATGTTTACAGACATGATGTAATGACGCAGTGTCATGCTCGAATTTCCTGCAAAAACCTACCCGTACCACTCAAATTAGAAAACATTATTATAAGCTAACCGTTGTGAAACACTGGCTAGTTATGTACTTGCTCAAATATTGATTTCGGATCATTTTTAACTAGGGATGTTCATTTTAACCGTTTAACCGTTAACCGACCGATAAGAATTTTGACCGATTAATACAATCAGTTAAACGGTTTAAAGTTACTTATTTATTTTATTTTTTAGTGTAATTTAACAAAATATTTTAAAAGGTTTACAGCATGGTTAAAATAAGCTACGCGTATTAAAAAAAACAAAACGTTTTTTTAAAGAGAGAGAGAAAAAAAAAAACCATAAGTCGCATTTTATTATTTCATTCAGAAATAGGCCGACATGAATTACAAATATTATAATAAACACTGTAAACATTGCTATGCTATTTTAGTTCCCCTCACTCCTCAACAAATCCTTTCAATTAACAGTAGGCTATTTAGAAAAGAACAAGAATTAAAAATGTAAGAAGCTATAGCGACAAACCAAAACAAATTAAGGCTAAAACGAAACTGAAACCAATGTTGGGTCTCTCGTTCTACACAAAATCAAATGTTTCCGTATTCGCGTTGTATTTGAATGCCAAAATATTATTTACCTTTTATGTATAGGCCTACTTCACTCGCGTTCCAATATCCACGTAAAACAAAATGTTTTGCATAACTTCACGGCGTACGGTGATAACGCTTAACAGCACAGATTTTACTACATATTTAAACTGAGCAGTGTATTTTTGGGTTTTTTGCTGCATTGTCAAGGTAGAATGCTAAACTGTGTGCGGCGCTGGAGAAATCACTTTTTTTTCCCCTTCTAACAGTGGAAGCAACTACTCCTTTTAGTCATGAAGATAATCGGAATTGTAAAAGGTTAGGGTTGTTTGCTGCTTTTTGCACATGTAAAATTAATCCCCGGAAAACAAATGTTATTTTTAACGGGTCACAGACACTTATTCTTTCTAATTTAATTTTAGTACTAATTTAAAATAATCTTGTCGGTTAATGGTTAATAATTGGTTAATGAGCGTCGGTTGTCGGTTAGGAAAAATAACCGAAATGAACATCCCTATTTTTAACCAAAAACATTATGGACTGCAGCTTTAAATATGTATGTGTATATTTATATATACATGTAAATATACAAAGTACACACACATATTATGTAAACAAACTTTTATTTTGGATGTGATTAATCATGATTAATTGATTTGACAACACTAATATCGGCCTGGCCAATTATAGGTGCTGAAATTAAGCATTTTTATGGTTCTCGGTCATTTTCAAAACCGTTTTGCAGATAAAATCATTTAGAAGCATTTAAATCAGCATCGGCCCTGAAAAACACGTGTTTTCTTTGCTTCTAATTAGTTTAGACAGATTGATTACACGTTTGCCATAAAATAACAGAATGCATGATAAAGTATTTAAAAAACGTAAATTTACAAATTTGAAAAATGAATGGAAAATAAATTTGAAGGAATAAAATTCTGTGTAATAAAATGTACAAGTAGAGCACTTTAATAATCAAATAATACATGCAGAAATGCATTTGGACTTGAATATGGCTTCTGATGAGACGTGTGAGAACTTGTGAAAGCTGCTCCCAGCTTTAGGGTGGTGTAAGAGCTAAACGCTGTCTCATGATGTTTGGAGCCAACCCTAGACATTACTAGTCTCGATCCTAATGACCTAAGACTTCAACGTGTCTAAATTCAGAATGGGTGAGCCACGTTTGAAGACGCTGTAAAATGTGCCTCTGCCTGCAGATTCTATTAAAATGTCAAGTAGCTAAACAGCAGTGTATAGTTATAATAAAAAAGTATACTACTTGCCAGAAGAATTGTTTATGTTGATGATTATTAACCTTGATACTTGAATGTGTCAGGAAGTCAGTGTAAGGACTGATGCGCTCTGGTGTTTCCTTATTAGTTGTACATATCTTTGAACTAATTTATAGTTTTATTGTTGATTCTGTCGACATTGACTTGTATGCAGTAGACTACAAACTCAAACAAGAATGCATTTGACTTTAATACACATTTCCTACTTCTCAGAAGGAACCTTAAGCCGCCCATGTCTGGAAAATGTGGAGTTTGTCTAGACTGTTCTGATGACTCTTACTGCTGCGTGTGTCTTTTTTCCAAGCAGAAGCGACTGGCAACGGCTGACATCTCTACTGGCACCGCTTGTGTTGTATATTGGGTGATATTTTTATCCACGGCTGCCTTTAGAAAGAGGACGACAGACCTCAGCGGGACTTCCTGCTAAAGTCTGAGATTGAATTAGGAGGGAAAAACACAGGAGAGAAGGATAGAGCACGTCTAGACTGCAGAGAAAATCATAAATTCACCATCTAACAACTACAGGCATTAGTGTCCAGTGAAGGCAGGTTGTGTTTGCTCTGAAATGAAGCTTCCAGAAGCTACAAATAAATAGCCCATGGAAGAACCGTTTTCAAATGGCTCTCACAGGGAATCAATGTTCTGTGCCAGACAGACTGGATGAAAGGACGCCGCTAGCGTGGGGGCATTGGGAATATCGACTACTGACGTTCCCATCTGGAGATGACCAGAAAACTTCTGTGCAAATTTGGGGGAGGTGTGGTGGGGGGTTCTTCCATTCTCTAAGAAAAACAACTCTCAGAAATCTGATTCAGAGTAGAAATGGTATTAGATATGCTGATGCTCTTTACTGTCTGATGTTTGGGAAAAGGCTGTGTGATGATGTAAACCATTTCAGTCATAAAGAAACGTTTATTTTATATGTTTTCTCTGGATTGCCCTCTTAGGAGCCGTCCACACAGGATGCGCTCTTGCATTCAAAACACAAGGATCTTGAGGCATCTTTTTCCAAGTTAAACTTCTTTTAAGTTGATGTTTGTTTCAAAAACACAGAACTCATGCTGCAAGATGCTGAAAAAAGAATTAGTCACAAGATGGTGTTCATGAAGAGGAGCTGTGTCTTTGTTTTGTGGGAAGTGGTTAAAGGGTTAGTTAACCAAAAAATGAAAATATTGTCACCCTCAAGTTGGTTGTATGTTTTTCTTCTTCTGTGGAACACATGCAAATGGTTAGCTTGCATACTTTCCCTTCAGTCTAAATTCTGTCCTTGATCTGACCGTCTCACCGCCCTTCTCACATGAGAGACTCATGATATAGTAAACAGTAGAGGTCGACCGATAGTGGATTTTACCGATACCGATAGCTAGGTTGGACCACACTGGCCGATACCGATTAATCAACCGATAGTTTTCTAAATGGATACTGAAAGAAAGCTAGTGCTTTACTATTTAAAAAAAAAAAAAAAAAAGGCAGTAACCATACTTTGTAAATGAATAAAAATATTAATATTATTTACTATATTGATCATTAAAGTTATTTCATAGTTTGCTAATGTTAAAAGAAGAAACTTTAAAATTTAAAAATGTAGCCTATTAGTAGTTAATAGTGAATGTTGAAATGAACACACTAACAAGGAACAATACTTCTACAGTTTGCATTAATGCTACCAATGGACTCTTATTGTTAAGTGTTACCATTTAATTTCAACAGTCATGCTTAAAGATGGCCATCTTTAAATATCTACACAAGGCCATAGCATTAAAATTACATACATATGGATATTGTATTTGTACTCACACACTTTATTTGCTTCTATTTTTTAACACTTGATAATTATCTAATCAAAAAAAAAAGAAGCTCAAACTAACTAAAAAGTTAGTCTCACACCGGGCAAAAGCGCAGCGCTGCGTCTAGGAGAACTCAGAGGTATCACACACACACACACACCAGACGCTTTGCGTTCAAATCAAGTGGCGCTCTAAAACTATTTATTTAATCACCAAAAGGACATAAGTTTGCTTCAAGAATGAACAATGTGGCATAAATGAGTTTGAAGTTCGGTGTTTAAAAAAACAGAGCAAGCGGAAAGAGAACGCGCGATCTATATTACAGCTCTCTATATGAAGTATACAAGACTGTATTAGAGCCACAGAAAGACAAACGTTTTGCTGATAAATGCACAATTCATAATTTATAGCCTAGGGTGAAGTCATTATGTACATTCACAACGATTTGGGACAAATATAATGTAATTTAATAGAAAACTATGTGAATGGCGCTCTGTTCCGCGCCAGGATTTTCTGTCGGCTGTATTTAAATGCGCGGCTGGAGTTTCCCGCTCTGTGCAGCGCGCAGTGTCATGTGTCAAAATAAACAACACATGCTGTCAGTGATTTCCGCCTCTAGAGGCCGCTCTCGTACTGTATAATGCCAGTGGACCCTTCTCAGCCACTCCAGCAACGATTGCTAACCGGAAAACTATATGCATTGATTTTTGCCGATAACCGATAGTTGCGGCAATCAACTATCGGTGCCGATTAATCAGCAAAACCGATGAATCGGTCGACCTCTAGTAAACAGACAGTTGAATTATGCAGAATCATTTACATTAAGTCATTATCTACAGTGTAATGATCATCTGACTGTCCTCAGATGTTAATGTTTAGAGGACTGTAATGTGGTGGTATGGAGAGTTTAGGAGGAATTTAGCATGTCAGTGTTTTGTAGAATTGATCATGCAGCGATAAGTTCCACACAACATGTGAAAAAGGGGAAGAATATATTCACACCATGCAACATTTCTCTTGCTGTTAAGTTTTTGTCCTCTCACTTTGTTTTAGTGTCAAACACAAACTTTCTTTCTCAAATTTACACCAGCTTTTTACCCTTGGTGGCCTTGTTTTATTTTATATTTTATTTTATTGGATAGTGGTCTGCTGGCTAAAATTTGTTAAATTATGTGTTGAGGATTAAGTTTATTAGTAATTAAATTGTACATTTAATTGAATTGCAGCTTTATACTACCATTCAAAATTTTGGGGTCATCACAGGGTTTTTTTTTTTTTTAACACATTAATGCTTTTATTCAGCACAGATGTTGTTCTGTGTTTTCAACATTGATAGTAATAAAAAAAAAAAATCTTTAGCACTAAATCATATTAGAATGATTTCTGAGGGATCATATGACACTAAAGACTTCAGAAAGATCATGTGACACTAAAGACTGAAGTAATGATGCTGAAAATTCAGCTTTGCATCACAGGAATAAATTACATTATAAAATACAATTAAATAGAAATCAGTTATTTTAAACTGCAATATTATTATTTTTTTTATAATATTACTGTTTTTACTGTATTATTGATCAAGTAAACGCAGCCTTGGTGAGCATAAGAGACATCTTTCAAAAATATGTAAAAATTTTACCGACCCCAAACTTTTGAGCGGTAGTGTACAACATCCACCTTGTGTAGACCAAGAGGAACCTAAAGAAATGTCTTCCTCTTCTCCCTTCTCGTTGTTTTTACATGTTTTTGTGCTTTTGTTGTGCAGGTGGAGTCACGGGACACTCTGAACAGCATCGCACTGAAGTTTGACACGACTCCCAACGAACTTGTTCAGCTCAACAAACTCTTCTCCAGAAATGTGGTCCCCGGTCAGGTGTGCACTTCCCCTTTGAATATCCTGTTGCTTGTTTAGTTTTGTTTCGTTTTAGATATTTTAGGTAATTATTTAAGCTACTGTGATGAGGATGCCAATAGTTGTCAATGGTTAAAACGAAACCTTTCAGTTTTTACTACTTGAATGTCATGTTTTGCTCTGAAATGCATCACGTTACAGAAGTAAAAAAGGTTAGTAATGCCATTTCATGTTGGCTTTGATGTTACAAAAATCACACACTCTAAACTGAATTCATGGCAGGTTTTCTCTGCAAACTTTCATTACAACGCTTCACTCCCTCACCATTAGATCTCTGCCAAGCGTTAGACAAAGAATCAATCTCTCACTGTTTAATATAGTGCAACAGCATATCAATTATTGGCCAATATGACATTTAACCAGATAATATCTCTCAGAGAGATGGAGTGATTAATGACTTTTCTGTTCTAGTCAGTGCATGAGCAGTTATGAAAGATCTCTTGCTAAACAGCTCCAGTATTGCTTCATCATCTCCTCACAAATACATGTTAAGCAAAGATGAAGTCCGGATCGTTGATATTCATGTGGCGGTGAGCGCAGTAATGAGAGGGTAATAGATAGAGTCAGGCGCTGGAGATGGTCGACCGCCACCTGACACAGTACAGCTGGAGGGCTCTCAGCACAGATCACATGACCAAACTCTGCGGCTCCTTCCATTAGCGTAATCCTCCCCAGCGCTTCGGCCCGCTGAACAGCCCCTCAACACTGACTCCACTGCCCTGCAAACTAACATGAGTGGAGCCTGTTCTGTGTTCAGTGATCTGAGGAGCACCGGGAGAGATCATGTTTGATGCAGTGAACTTTGAGATGTTTAATTACTGATTTCTTCCCTGTACTTCAACAGTTTGTGAAAAGTGGGGACATCCCATAGGCGTAATGGTTTTTATACTGTACAAACTGTATGTGCTATTGCCCTACACCAACTCTACACCTAAACCTACCCCTTACAGGAAACTTTGTGCTATTTCAGATTTTCAATACACTCCATTCTATGTGATTTATAAGTGTTTTGAAAAGTGGGGACATGGGGTGATGTTGTAATACCTGTGTCATACCCTTGTCATTATACAAATTTATGTCACATTTTTTGACTTGGCACTTTTTTGGCTTTTACATTTGGGGACAAACTTGCTGACAAATGTCCCCAGAATTTACCCAAAATTATTCTGGCAAAACTGTTTTTGTTTAAGACATCCTCAAAGGTAAAAATTATGAAGTAATACATTTTAAAAATAAGGAATAAAAATGCAAACAGTTTTATTTAAGCAGATCAGGGTTAATTGTAGTAATTGTATGAAAATTGTGGCTTTATGTAAAAACAGTAGAGGTCTGTGTGTATGTGTGTGTGTGTGTGTGTGTGTGTGTGTGTGTGTGTGTGTGTGTGTGTGAGTGGTGATCATTCATGCATGCAGTATCTAGCTGGTGATTGTGAAGCGTTACGCTGTGGTTGTGTTTGCAGGTTCTGTATGTTCACGATCCAGAGTATGTGTCCAGTGCGGGCAGCTCTCCCTCCTTCAGTCCCAGCAGCCCACTCTCTCCCACCTCCTCAGAAGCTGACCTGGAGAAAGTGACCACGGTATGTGACATTTCCCTCTTCACACCACACAGCCTCATCATTTAACCTGTGCTCTGGAGGGACTCTCACACAATCACACACGTCCCAAGCATGCCATGAGTTCACACTGAAGGATCTCTGGCTATTTTCCAGAAGCTTATGTATCTTATACTTTCTGGCTTACAGGATTCATGTGAAAGAAACTTAATGGAACAGTGAAATCATGAGCTGACAGCATGAGATGCTGCTGTTCATTGTTAGTCAGGAAACACTGTGCATTGTTTTCCATCAGCTGATAGGAAGAATGCCAGTCTTGCAGAAATGTTCTCGAGGTATCTGTGTGTTTGTCTGTCAGGTCGAATAGGAGCTGTAATTCTTTAAAAAATTTACTTCAACATGACAGGTCAACACGTTTTTCTTTAAAGCTTAAGTGTGTAATTTTTTGTTAAAATACCCATAACTTAAGTATCCCAATTTAATCGGCAGACTAGAAGTAAGTGTTCAGGAAAACTGTTTGAAAAACAGTTATTGTGTTTGCAATTCAGCTTTGTAAATGCATGGCAAACACGCTTCACTTTAAATACTGCAGATATATCACTGTTGATCTAATAGTTACCAAGAAGGACAGATGGATACATAAAATATTTATACTACACAAATGGATGTACTTCTGTAAATTTGCTTTTGAGCGGGTTTTGAAATCACCTGTCTCAAGGCTGTTGTTTTTCACTGTCAAACATGATATTTACACACCCTCTGTAATCAAATACCTGCCATGAGCTGTGTTGACTTGCCCTCATTCTTAAAAGCCCTTCATCGAAATCCCTAAGAAATGAGCCATTTCTGGTGTGTTGAATAGGACTGGGCCATAGAGCTCTTTAAAAAAATAAATAAATAAATAAAAATCAATGTTTAAAATTTTGCTCTAAAATGTCTTAAAAGGTGTTTCCCCTTCCAGTCAAAGCAACCATTAATTACATTAAAATATCGTTGCTAAAAATATTCAAAATGTTTAATGCCAGACAGCTAAAATACTATAAAATCTGGTAATAAAAATGTTAATTAACAGATACATATTTACAATTATATGATTATGATGTAATATATATGCGTGTGTGTGTGTGTTATATATGTGTGTGTGTGTGTGTGTGTGTGTGTGTATATATATATATATATATATATATATATATATATATATATATATATATATATAATTCTTTTAAAGCGAGTCATTATACTTTTAATATATTTAATTTAATATATATTCTATGTGATTTATAAGTGTTTTGAAAAGTGGGGACATCCATAGGCGTAATGGTTTTATACTGTACAAACTGTATGTGCTATTGCCCTACACCAACTCTACACCTAAACCTACCCCTTACAGGAAACTTTGTGTTATTTCAGATTTTCAATACACTCCATTCTATGTGATTTATAAGTGTTTTGAAAAGTGGGGACATCCATAGGCGTAATGGTTTTATACTGTACAAACTGTATGTGCTATTGCCCTACACCAACTCTACACCTAAACCTACCCCTTACAGGAAACTTTGTGTTATTTCAGATTTTCAATACACTCCATTCTATGTGATTTATAAGTGTTTTGAAAAGTGGGGACATCCATAGGCGTAATGGTTTTATACTGTACAAACTGTATGTGCTATTGCCCTACACCAACTCTACACCTAAACCTACCCCTTACAGGAAACTTTGTGTTATTTCAGATTTTCAATACACTCCATTCTATGTGATTTATAAGTGTTTTGAAAAGTGGGGACATCCATAGGCGTAATGGTTTTATACTGTACAAACTGTATGTGCTATTGCCCTACACCAACTCTACACCTAAACCTACCCCTTACAGGAAACTTTGTGTTATTTCAGATTTTCAATACACTCCATTCTATGTGATTTATAAGTGTTTTGAAAAGTGGGGACATCCATAGGCGTAATGGTTTTATACTGTACAAACTGTATGTGCTATTGCCCTACACCAACTCTACACCTAAACCTACCCCTTACAGGAAACTTTGTGTTATTTCAGATTTTCAATACACTCCATTCTATGTGATTTATAAGTGTTTTGAAAAGTGGGGACATCCATAGGCGTAATGGTTTTATACTGTACAAACTGTATGTGCTATTGCCCTACACCAACTCTACACCTAAACCTACCCCTTACAGGAAACTTTGTGTTATTTCAGATTTTCAATACACTCCATTCTATGTGATTTATAAGTGTTTTGAAAAGTGGGGACATGGGGTGATGTTGTAATACCTGTGTCATACCCTTGTCATTATACAAATTTATGTCACATTTTTGACTTGGCACTTTTTGGCTTTTACATTTGGGGACAAACTTGCTGACAAATGTCCCCAGAATTTACCCAAAATTATTCTGGCAAAACTGTTTTTGTTTAAGACATCCTCAAAGGTAAAAATTATGAAGTAATACATTTTAAAAATAAGGAATAAAAATGCAAACAGTTTTATTTAAGCAGATCAGGGTTAATTGTAGTAATTGTATGAAAATTGTGGCTTTATGTAAAAACAGTAGAGGTCTGTGTGTATGTGTGTGTGTGTGTGTGTATATATATATATATATATATATATATATATATATATATACAGTGAGGAAAATAAGTATTTGAACACCCTGCTATTTTGCAAGTTCTCCCACTTAGAAATCATGGAGGGTCTGAAATTGTCATCGAGGTGCATGTCCACTGTGAGAGACATAATCTAAAAAAAAATCCAGAAATCACAATGTATGATTTTTAACTATTTATTTGTATGATACAGCTTCAAATACTTATTTGCAGCTGTATCATACAAATAAATAGTTAAAAATCATACATTGTGATTTCTGGATTTTTTTTAGATTATGTCTCTCACAGTGGACATGCACCTACGATGACAATTTCAGACCCCTCCATGATTTCTAAGTGGGAGAACTTGCAAAATAGCAGGGTGTTCAAATACTTATTTGCAGCTGTATCATACAAATAAATAGTTAAAAATCATACATTGTGATTTCTGGATTTTTTTTAGATTATGTCTCTCACAGTGGACATGCACCTACGATGACAATTTCAGACCCCTCCATGATTTCTAAGTGGGAGAACTTGCAAAATAGCAGGGTGTTCAAATACTTATTTGCAGCTGTATCATACAAATAAATAGTTAAAAATCATACATTGTGATTTCTGGATTTTTTTTAGATTATGTCTCTCACAGTGGACATGCACCTACGATGACAATTTCAGACCCCTCCATGATTTCTAAGTGGGAGAACTTGCAAAATAGCAGGGTGTTCAAATACTTATTTGCAGCTGTATCATACAAATAAATAGTTAAAAATCATACATTGTGATTTCTGGATTTTTTTTAGATTATGTCTCTCACAGTGGACATGCACCTACGATGACAATTTCAGACCCCTCCATGATTTCTAAGTGGGAGAACTTGCAAAATAGCAGGGTGTTCAAATACTTATTTGCAGCTGTATCATACAAATAAATAGTTAAAAATCATACATTGTGATTTCTGGATTTTTTTTAGATTATGTCTCTCACAGTGGACATGCACCTACGATGACAATTTCAGACCCCTCCATGATTTCTAAGTGGGAGAACTTGCAAAATAGCAGGGTGTTCAAATACTTATTTGCAGCTGTATCATACAAATAAATAGTTAAAAATCATACATTGTGATTTCTGGATTTTTTTTAGATTATGTCTCTCACAGTGGACATGCACCTACGATGACAATTTCAGACCCCTCCATGATTTCTAAGTGGGAGAACTTGCAAAATAGCAGGGTGTTCAAATACTTATTTTCCTCACTGTATATATATATATATATATATACAGTGAGGAAAATAAGTATTTGAACACCCTGCTATTTTGCAAGTTCTCCCACTTAGAAATCATGGAGGGTCTGAAATTGTCATCGAGGTGCATGTCCACTGTGAGAGACATAATCTAAAAAAAAATCCAGAAATCACAATGTATGATTTTTAACTATTTATTTGTATGATACAGCTTCAAATAAGTATTTGAACACCTGAGAAAATCAATGTTAATATTTGGTACAGTAGCCTTTGTTTGCAATTACAGAGGTCAAACGTTTCCTGTAGTTTTTCACCAGGTTTGCACACACTGCAGGAGGGATTTTGGCCCACTCCTCCACACAGATCTTCTCTAGATCAGTCAGGTTTCTGGCCTGTCGCTGAGAAACACGGAGTTTGAGCTCCCTCAAAGATTCTCTATTGGGTTTAGGTCTGGAGACTGGCTAGGCCACGCCAGAACCATGATATGCTTCTTACAGAACCACTCCTTGGTTATCCTGGCTGTGTGCTTGGTCATTGTCATGTTGGAAGACCCAGCCTCGACCCATCTTCAATGCTCTAACTGAGGGAAGGAGGTTGTTCCCCAAAATCTCGCAATACATGGCCCCGGTCATCCTCTCCTTAATACAGTGCAGTCGCCCTGTCCCATGTGCAGAAAAACACCCCAAAGCATGATGCTGCCACCCCATGCTTCACAGTAGGGATGGTGTTCTTGGGATGGTACTCATCATTCTTCTACCTCCAAACACGTTTAGTGGAATTATGACCAAAAAGTTCTATTTTGGTCTCATCTGCCCACATGACTTTCTCCCATGACTCCTCTGGATCATCCAAATGGTCATTGGCAAACTTAAGTCGGGCCTGGACATGTGCTGGTTTAAGCAGGGGAACCTTCCATGCCATGCATGATTTCAAACCATGACGCCTTAGTGTATTACCAACAGTAACCTTGGAAACGGTGGTCCCAGCTCTTTTCAGGTCATTGACCAGCTCCTCCCGTGTAGTTCTGGGCTGATTTCTCACCTTTCTTAGGATCATTGAGACCCCACGAGATCTTGCATGGAGCCCCAGTCCGAGGGAGATTGACAGTCATATTTAGCTTCTTCCATTTTCTAATGATTGCTCCAACAGTGGACCTTTTTTCACCAAGCTGCTTGGCAATTTCCCCGTAGCCCTTTCCAGCCTTGTGGAGGTGTACAATTTTGTTTCTAGTGTCTTTGGACAGCTCTTTGGTCTTGGCCATGTTAGTAGTTGGATTCTTACTGATTGTATGGGGTGGACAGGTGTCTTTTATGCAGCTAACGACCTCAAACAGGTGCATCTAAAATGTCCACCTCCACTCCATTTATTATCCTAAATTAAAGGCAGACTAACAGGTCTTTGAGGGTCAGAATTCTAGCTGATAGACAGGTGTTCAAATACTTATTTGCAGCTGTATCATACAAATAAATAGTTAAAAATCATACATTGTGATTTCTGGATTTTTTTTAGATTATGTCTCTCACAGTGGACATGCACCTACGATGACAATTTCAGACCCCTCCATGATTTCTAAGTGGGAGAACTTGCAAAATAGCAGGGTGTTCAAATACTTATTTTCCTCACTGTATATATATATATATATATATATATATATATATATATATAATTCTTTTAAAGTGAGTCATTATACTTTTAATATATTTAATTTAATATATATAATATATTAAAAGTATAATGACACTCTTTAAAAGAATTATATATATTATATATAATATATATATATTAGGGGTGTCAACGTTAACGCGTTAACACATGTGATTAATCAAAAAAAAATTTTACGCAAATTAATCGTTTGATAAGGTTTGACCCCAACTTCTTCCCATCATCGCAGCGCGGAAGGTCATCTATCATTGTGTGATGAGGGTACAGCGAACCAGTGTTGCCAGGGTAACAGCACAAGTGGGCTATTTTGAAAATACAGTTGCGGGAAAAATTATAGAGCCGTGGGTTGCGGTTTTTTGGGCTACTTTTTTTAATGTACCGTGGCCTCCCAAAGTGTATATAGACAAATAAAAATAAAAATAGATCCTTTTACTAATGTGTATTATACTTGGAATGTATCCCTGGAAACTTAAGAATGAAGAGACGGTAACATCACAAACAATGTGAGTTTTAGCAGAGCATACATGTTAAGGCTTTTACACAGCAGAAATAAACATGACAACAGCCATTATAGATTATATAAGATAATAAACACACGATTACGATAGGATATGGTCTGTATGTGATTTTCTTGAGATGAATGTGTGCATCTGAAATGCTAATTTGTGCAGCGATATAAAAGGCTATAAATAGCATATTGTAACAACAGCAAACGACCAAATTCCACATGTGATCGCAAAAGGAAGTTATTACAAACACTCGATGGTGGTTTGAACTGAGTTCTGAGTAGAAGTGTACTATTAATATTATAAATTGTCTTATGAAGCATGATGCTAATGTTAGCTCTAATGCAGCTGCAGAACAGGTCCAATTCTTCTTCATAATGCATTTAGTCATAATACTTCACGTAAGGTCACAAAATGTTTTGTTGTATTTATTTAGAAATACTTTTGATAATAGTTGGGTAAATGTATACTGGGATTGAAGCGATGTGGCTTGGTAAATGTTTTATTGCCAGTATAAAGGCTGATAATGGCTGAATAAAAACAAAAGAATAATAAGGATTATGTCTCATACCAGTCTGACAGGTTCTGTTTCCTTAAACTAGTTTGTCATGCATTTAATTTTTCAACACATTTACAGGTAAATCCTAGTATTTTAAATTTGTGATTAATTATGATTACATTTTAAATAATTAAATTAAATTTTTAATCGATTAACAGCACTAATATATATATATATATATATATATATATATATATATATATATATATATATATATATATACACTATATTATTAAATATACATTTATTATTAATTAAATATTTTAAAAATGTCTAATGACTCACTTTTGTCATTAGTTTAATGTCTTTAATGTCTTTTTGTCATTAGAATTTAATGGTCAAATTGCAACATTACAATTGCTTATATTATATTGTTAGGAAAAAAATGGAATATTCAATTTATTGCCCAGCCTTAGTGGTATAGGATCTCTTCTCTTCCCTGTGGAGTAACTGTGCTCGTGTTACACACTGTCAGTAGGTTTGCTGTTGAATTTCTGTTTTGCAGTAAAAGGCTTTACCTTCAGCATCTTATAAAGAAGAGGCCAATGTACCTCGCTGCCTCCTGGTCTCCATAGTGACTGCAGCGACGGTACCGTTTGCAAACCTGCCTGCTCGTGCGCTCAGCCTAAAATGCTCCTTTCCCTTTGGTTTCTTTCACACATATCTACTTAGACCGTTCCTCTGGGAAAAGGAAGCTGTGATCTGTCTAGCAGTCTGAGACAGGTACTGTACTGGGAATCAAATGAGGACTCCTGACCTGTTCCAAAATCCAGTCAGCTGCCTACCTAGACAGCATTGTAGGCGTGCATGTTCTGACATGACGGCACCTTGTTTTAGCCAAAATTTAAGACTCTTCTCTCTTCATAGAGAGAGCAATCCCAGAATACATTTCAAGAAGCTCTGTAACAAAATTCATTCAAGAAGGCAAGAGATATTTTATATATGGGAGCCTACAATTCATTCAATATTGAAAAGTCCTAATAAAAATCTAAGTAATAGTCCTAATAGTCTAAGTAAAATGCTGTTATGCTTATTAGAGTATCACATTTTAGGCTTTGCAACTTGCTATTAGAATCAGTTGTGAGTAACTAAACATACTTACATTGCATTGATGCATTGATATTATTATAAAAAAGTATTTTTTTTCTTTTTTTTATCTGATAATGGATAACTAGCCAGTATTATAATTACATACCCATTTGTCTAAATAAATTAAATAAAAATAAAACATCAAAGGCATCACAACATTATATGCCAAATATAATACAGTGCATCCAATTGTCACGGTGCACACAGCAGGGAGAAACGACGAACACGCAGACGAGGGGTAACTTCAAAATAACAGTCTTTAATGAGGACATCAGGACAGGGCAAGACAAGACAAGGCAAGGCAGACACGGACAGGAACACCGGGGAATAACGAGTAGACCAGACAAAAACTAACTAAACAGGCAGGAACTAAATACACATGACAATCACTGATAATTACTAAAACACAGCTGGACAAGACTTAACTAATAAACACACTTAACAAGGACAGGAACATGACCAAATATGGACACAAGAGGCGGGAACACATGACAGACACGACAGAGGACTGACACCAATAAAATATTCATTTTGAGATTGAATTATATTACAAATAGATTCACTTTAAGTGAACATAAGATGATGGCAGAAACTTATTTAAAGTAAAAATAGTACAGATACATTTTGCATTTGCAATTAAATATATATATATATATATATATATATATATATATCAAATAACTAAAAAATAAAATAAATAAATAACAGTAATTTAAAAATGTATGTAATGTATGATCTTGTGTTGCCTCAGTACACAAGGCGGCGATATATTACTTTCAAATGTCTTTACAATTAAACTAAATGTATTGTTAATTATTAATTATCAGGTAGCTAACAATAAACATACTGTTAACTTGCTCATAGCGATTGTCTAAAAACTGTTGCTCAGCCCTAACAGTAAGTGACCTGAAAAGAGAAAACTAACTGTAGAAGAAAACTATGCTAATTTGCAGTAGAGCACCCCTTGTGGCAATTCTGAGAATGCAACACTTACTTTCATGTGTTCTAAATTACTGTCTAGCACATTGATGACAAAATGGAGCTTGTGTAGCTATAGAAGCGTTTGTGTTCATCTATTTCTAGAGTGTATACACCGACCCTTAAAAGGCTGCTGTCTATGTAGGCAGCTCTCAGAACAAGCAGCGGCGCTCATTGACCTCCTCAGCCAGAGAGTCTTCTCCCTGCACACTACAGAGTCCTCCAGAGACACGGCAGGGAGAGCGTCAGCCAGGTGCGCTTTGATTCAGTCTAGTAAAGAAAGCACTTCAGTAAAGCAAACAGCTCTTTTCCCAGGCTGTAACGATCTTTTAATTACGGAGCCGTTATTGCGGCGCTACAGACTGGGCATGTATTAATTATTAAAGCGGATGCACTGGCATGTTTGTGTGTAATGAAGTGCAATAGTGAATGCTGACCACAGGGTGCAGTTTATTTGCTTTCAGAAGTGGATGCTGCTGTTATGTGTTATAGTAGTTATATTAGCCAGGTACTTCTATGGTAGAGGAATGTGTGGAGGAATATAAGTACTATAAAATACTAAACATTTGTGGGTTTGTTTAGTTTTATTTATTCATTATTTTTATCTATTTTAATGTATTAATGAAGTTAAATACAGTGGTAAATGTTTGTTTATAAAGTAATTAATTCAGTAATTCATTTTAATTTGTTTACATTTTTATTTTATTTATTTTTATTCAAATGATTAATTTAAATGTATTTTTTCTCTGTAAATGACTATTAAAGTTGACTTAAAGTTTTACTAAATTCGCTGGAAATGAACACTGCTTTACTCAACTCCTCTCGTCACTTCTGAGCATTTCCCTATATTCCGGGTATCCCCTGAAACGCCACTATCTCTGCTCTCCAAATATGGTCTTAAATGTTGTATAAAACCAATCAAAAAGCTTAGAAATGTACACAAACAGTGACATAAACGCTGATCATTTGTCAATGGGAAGCCCCGTTTCGACTGACCGGCACGCGATTGGTCCAGCCATCCTCCTGTCAGACTAGCAGCGCTCTGTGTAAACAAGCTAGCAGATCTCCTCAAAAAGATAGTTCGATACTGTGTAGTGTAGTAAACTGTGTGTAGTTCTGTTTATTCATTTGAGAAATGTCGCTGTCAAAAGAGAGCAAAGTCGCCAAAGCGTTAAACTCACTCACTCTTTCACTCTCTCACTCAACCACTCTCTCACACGCTTTCTCTCTGTGACTGCGTGTACGCGCGAGGTGACAGTCAAGGATCCAGACACACACACACACACACACACACACACACTGACACACCCTCTCTTTCAAGCAAAAATGTAGCACCTCCGTTCAATCTTTCTGATTTTAGTAAATCTTTGTAAAAGTGCCTTTTAAAATATTTATTCAAAGAAATACTTTAAAATAATTTGAGCTTCAGCCTGTATCTATATACAGATGTCTTTGATCAAATTAAGCTGTAAAATAAATAGTTTATCTCTTTCAATGCAATGGATTTTGAAACATATCAATAAAAAAACGGGCAAAAAACTTTAAAAGCGATTTTCTCAGGTTTTCAATTGGAAAAAGTCAATGGCTTGGTTACCAACATTTGGTTTGTAATCAAAATATTTTCTACTCCTTTATGTCAATTTGTGTATTGATGTGTTGTTATTTGAAAAAGAAAGAAAAAAGATCATTGTTAATGAAATTATTCATTATATAATTACAAATAAATACATCATTGGTCGTGTTGCATGTCAGTCATGTGGTCTTGAGCTTTCTAAGTGGGCGGTTCTTGTTCAGAATAAGCTGCAGCAGAGTGGATCAGACTTTGTGCTGATATTCGTAAGTCTGACTATACAAGCAGTATTGACTCTGTCTATGAAATCTGGTGACTTTGAATTGAGTCTCCTGAGGAGTTTTTGCCTCGTATCGTCCTGATCTCACCCTCCCTTCCTGCTGTATGCTAAATTTAGTCTGCGTCATGAGAAGACGAGAGGGAGTGAGAGACTGGCAGTGAAAAGAAGAGGAGGAAGGCCGGTGTGTGTGTGTGTGTGTGTGTGTTTAGAGAGATGGCCAGTGTTAATTACCAGTGGCTGCTGGTGTTGGCTGACACTAGGAAAGGTGACTTTGTCCCAGTGTTGCTCGTCTGGTCTGATTTCATGCCCAGAAACTCTTGTGGTGCTTTGCTTCAGTCAATGACAGCATGAAACTCTTCAGATCAGCAGAGGTTATGTGTGATGTTAAATTAGCACCGTGCATGTGTTCATGGTGAGTTTCTGGCTCATTGTGACATCATGTATACCATTCAAAGGTTTAGGCTCAATAATTTTTCTTTTTAAAAGAAATTACAATTTTTATTCAGCAAGGATGCATTAAATTGATCAAAACTGGCTGTAAAGACATTTATAAGGTCAGAAAATGTTTCCATTTCGTATAAAAGCTTTGAAAAGATATCAATTTCACACTTTTCACAAAAATATTAAGCTGCACAACTGGTTTCAACCTTGATAATTGTAATAAATGTTTCTTGAGCAGCAGATCAGCATATTAGAATGATTTCTGAAGGATGATGTGACACTAAAGACTGAATTAATGATGCTGAAAAGAGACCTCTTTCTTACTGACCTCAAATTTTTGAACAGTAATGTACCTCTACATTTTACTATATGGCATTTCACTATATCCACTTCCGCTTTCTTTTGTTCTTAAAGATTTTTCAAGAGCACAGAGATAAATGAATGCAGTCATTAAGTATTTTGCTTTCAATAACAACAAAACCACATATGGATCCATTTTGGGATCTTGCATGTTGCCATAGAAACAAATAATTTCTGAACCTAAGGATGTGAACGGCTCCAAGCAGAATCTAGACACCTATTTCAGTGACATCTGTCAGGTAGATTTTGTCTTTTTCTCTGCAGAACCTGTTTCTGGTCGCCAGATGGAGCTTCAGGTTGTTTTCGTAATATTTCACAGCAAACAGCTGCATATAAACAAATCCACAGATGACAATTAATTCAAAGTACTGTTGTTGATCTCAGTTAATATTATAGTCAGCTGACAGCGTCCTTCTGCCGTGTTACTCACTCTCATAGTAATGGCTTCATAGCTGTTGAGCATTTCAAGTCAAGTCAAGTTGAGCTTTATTGTCATTCCGCTACATGCGGGGGCATACAGTGGAACGAAATGTCGTGCCTCACAGGACCACGGTGTTACATAAATACAGGCATACAACAATGGAGTAAGACAATATAAACCTATACACAACTATCCTACTGATAGATTTTGACTATAAATATAAATATACTATCTATAAAAAAGTACCTATACAAACTAAAAAATACAAACTATACGAATGCTTCAGATAAGTACTGTACATGTGCAAGGAGAAACATTGAGTTCAAGCAGCTGGCTGGGGAACAGTGCAGGATGATTTGTAGTGCATGAGCATGTAAACATACATATATTACGGAGTTCTTTTTGTGGGATTTGTGTACACACAGCAGTGTGTGTGAAAAGTGACTAGTGCGCATAGAGGAGGAGAGTTTTGAGGGCCCATCTACCGCTTCCGACTAATAACACATGAGTCATGAACATGAGCTGTGTGTAAAGTTGAACAGTACTGTAAGAGTGTGTGGAGTGTAGATCAGTCCGGCAATGATCACATGGATGTCAACCACCCACATATGCAGCCCTGCAATCAGGGTTAGTGGCCTTTTTCCAGGCTTAGGTTCTAAATCCAGCTACTGGTCTCCTCCAGGCTGGATTTCACCGGGGCTGTGTAAAACCAGCCCAGCGTAGGTAAGCTCCAGATGGCCTAGAGGACATTAAGATACACTTTTACACTTTTTCTCCTCCTCCATGTCAAATAGAAATGTCACCCAGCCAGAGGACACATTCTGTTGGTCTGTCTCTCCCACAGTGTCTTTGGTAAAAATCATGAGACGTTGTTCTTGTGTAGCAGACTTTATCATTGTGTGCGTGAGTCTGGCCTGTGCTCTGTCAGTCCTTGTATCGCAGTAATTGAGTTACATTGATTGCTGTGATCTGGTGCAGTAATGTTGTTTATGAATTGAGCACCTGTGCAAGAGTCAGTCTGTTAAGACTGAATGTCATTATTAGCTGCTACTGGGACAAATAAGTGCCAGAAATGCCTTTTATTTTAATAATGGACAAACTGAGAAACATTTTAGGTCTCTCTACAGAACTGATCCCAGCATCATTCTAAAGTGGATTGTGTGAGCCGCTGCCTTTGCTTTTTTATGTAACATTTTTTGTTCGTAAAAATGAATTATTTGTATAAAATTTTGTAAAACTGAATTTTCATTTCTAAAATAATTTTTATTTGAATTTAGCATTTTTTGTATTAAAAGAAAATAATTTTTTACTTGTGTATCTTTTTGTAAAATAAATGTTTATATAACTTTTTTGTATAAAATAAAATATAAAAATAATATTTGTTCATAGAAATTACTTGCTTTTCTATTTATAACCCTTTTTGTTTATAAAAATCACTTGTCTTTTTATACAGCATTTTTGAAAAATAACTTATTTGTATATAATTTTTGAAAATATATTTTCATTATATAATGTTTTTGTTTGTAAAAATGACATTTAATTTTTATTTGTATATTTAATTTTATATATATATATATATATATATATATTTATTTATTTATTTATTTATTTATTTTTAATGATTTGTCAATCTTCCAAAGCAACTTTACAGAAATTTGTGCTGTAAATGAATTTTGTCAACTTTTAGTAGAATATTTAAGAGAATACACAAGAATAGAGAAGGCCTCATCGTTAAGCCTCATGGACTAAAACTCGTTTTGATTTTACAAGGTCTTTAAGAAATGCGTCTGAGTGCTGTCTGGAGGACATGATCCAATCCAGCCTAATTATAAGGGGCTTTTTTAAACTTACTGGTCTATTAGTAGTTCAGAAAACTCACCGACTAGAGAGTTTTTAAATTATGTAGTTCACCACATCCCTAGCACAGATAGAGATCTGTTTATCCATCCCTAAATCCTAAATTAAGCTCTACAGCATGCAGGGAAGGCGTCGTTTGTTCTTTTAAACTTTTACTAAGTTCCTAATCAACATCTTCCCGGGAACACTGGATGTTCTTTTGTATTCCGGTGGTTAATAACGGATTTGATAATGAAGCTAGCTATAAACAGCAAGCTACGCCAGAGCTCTGGAAATACACAAAGCTATTTGCGTTTCCGTGCACGTTACTCTGGTGGCATCCTTCCTCCCGGCGCTGTGCGAGACGAAGGCCGCCTTCCTGGGCTGCCAGAGGAGGAGAGACTGTGTTTGGAAGAGGCGGAGTGTGTTAACTGTGAACGGGGTTTCATGAAGGCATGTTTTGACTCTCTGGTTGCTTATTCTGGGATCTGAAGGGTGGGCCGGTCTGTCACGGCACGCATGATGTGCGATGTCGAGGCCGGAGGGCGGGAACAGCGGTCGCTGTGCTTGTCAGGGAAGATTTTGTAAGAGTGGTTTGGATGATAAATATTAATTGCAAATGTGTCGAACGTGGAAAAATGTTGTCTTTATTTATAGTGTTCTGAAAGATCAGGGACAAATATAAGTCCATTTCATGATTTTAAGAGCCTTCCTAAACAATTGGTCACTGCTGAAATTTCTACTATATGTGCCAGTGATATGTTGTTTGCAAAAAGTGTTAATTTGTCAGAATACATCAGTGGAGAAAGATACAGATATGCATCGCAGTTTCCACAAAAATATTAAGCACTGTTTTCAACACTGATAATAATAAAAAATGTTTCTTGAGCAGCAAATCAGCATATTATAATGATTTCTGAAGGATCATGTGACACTGAAGACTGGAGTAATGATGCTGAAAATATGCAATATTTATATTATTATTTTAAATAATATATTTAAAGTAAAAAAATAGAAAGCGATTATTTAATATTTAATTGTATGATTAATTGTAATTATATTTCATCATATATATATATATATATATATATATATATATATATACATACAGTGCGTGTGTATATATAATTTAAATATATAATTATTATTATTATTTTTTATTAATGTTTTTATTGTATTTTGCAGTCTTGAGCATAAGATACTTCAAAAATATATATTAAAAAAATCTTACCAACCCCAAACATTTGTAATGTAAGACATTTGTAACACTAAGATATACTGTACACTTCATGAAGTTCTACAGTAATGGCGTTGCAGATTGTGATTGTGTCACATCTTTGAAAAGTGTTTATGTACGTTTTCTGAATATTCTAAACTTGATACCTAACATTCTTCTGAAAATATTTCTAAAGATGTGAATTGTTTGTGGTAATACTGCATTGTGGTGCATTTTAAGGGACAGTTCACCCAAAAATTAACATTTTTCAAAAATTAACTCATCATTTGTTTCCTTCCCTTCATGTCATTAAAAATCTATAACGGTTGCTGAATATGAATTTTTTAAGATATTTTTTTTCATACAGTGAAACTCAATGGGTTCCAAAAACATCATTGTACCTCACTGACTTTCGTTGATGTCAGAATGTTTACTTTTGGATAAACTATCCTTTTAATAATTAATTGAAGCATGAGTAAAGGATGTCTTCGAAAAATGTTGCTAATTAAAGTGTTAAAATATATTGCTCTCAAATATCCTGATCATGTACCTTTGCCTTTAATTACTATTATTGAGATAAATGGTGGTGAGCGTCTAATTGTGTCTTAGTGTGTTTTAGTAGTAAGATTTTCACAAAAGCCTTGTAATGTGTTGTGACAGATTCTCCGTTGTAAACACTGTCACTTCCAGATCTGAATAGAGAGAAAGAAAGAGCAGTAGAGATGAAGAGTCAGTGGTCTCTTGTGCAGTCACTACCACAGCATTGGTGCATCAGTGTCAGTTTGTTCCAGTCGGCTCTGAGAGATGTGTGTGTGTGTGTGTCGGAGGGAAGCAGACGGCTGTGGGCAGGAGGTCGTGTTTGCAGGAGACCCAGCACCCACTCTCTGCTCCCGCTGTCGGCTATGAGTATTCATGCCTCCTCCAACACACACACCACTACCCAGAGTCCTGTGCTGCTTCCTGTTTCAGAACCAGTCCAGGAGGACCAAAAGGTTTCTCTTTTTTCTGTTTTTAGTTTAGTCTTTCACTGACATACACTACTGGTCAAAAGTCTGGGCTCTGTAAGATGTTTTTGAAGTCTCACCAATTAATCAGAAATACAGCAAAAACAGTGATACTGTGAAATATTACAATTTAAATGTATTTCTATTTTAAAATGTAATGTATTCCTGTGATGCAAAGCTGAATTTTCAGCATCATTACTCCAGTCTTCAAAGTCACATGATCCTTCAGAAATCATTCTAATATGCTGCTTTGCTGCTCAGAACTATGTCATGTTATTATCAATGCTAAAACAGTTATATTTTTGTGGAAATAATTTTTTCAGGGTTCTTTGATGAATAGAAAGTTAATTTATTTGAAATGGAAATCTCTTGTAATATTAAAATGAATTATATACATTGTGCTGGAGTCATTTCCTTTTCTATTTTCATATTTTGGACTGAATGGACTGATTTAATCATTTGTTACAAATTAATATTATACAAATTATATGTACTAACCTTTCAAACTTTTGAATGGTAGTGTATATAATCTACAGTACATCATAAGTAAACATCAAATTATTGTAAAATTACATTCTTAAGAGGAACAAATCTGACAAAAATTAGGTTGTTGGCATACAGTATGAGTACTGACATAAAGAGAGCTATAAATTGTGGCTTAGATGATTTAGTCAGGGAAGAATTTATTGAGAAATATTTCAAATCTCATAATCAAATTGAGATTTCTGACTTTTGGGGACATGAAAATGGGATGAAAATCTGAGCACCGTTTAAGACATTGAGATCTATTTTGAAACTCTGGAGGAGACACATAAGATTACTCACATATAAGCATGAGACAAAAGTACATTTACTCTCAATATAATTTAATTTCTTGAAAGAAGACTGAAATATTAGAGATCTCATTTGCAATTTTCTCTCCTACAGTCATAGTTTCCACCAAATTACCATAGTTACTGCAGTTATATTTTTACACAGTACAACTGTGGTATAAACCATTATGTAAAAAAAAAAAAAGTTGTTTCTGCAGATCCTATATGAATTTATGATTTTACTGTAGTAACAATAGCTGTTGCGATGAACCCTTTGAAACCCTTTGAAACTTTTATAGTGGTTAATGGAAACTACAACAAATATAATTTTTGCGTTCCCATTTGCCCCACCAAATTGGCCCCAATAGTAAAGCAAAACATCCATGATTTTGTAGCATTTCTGTGACTTTCTTTTTAACTGTTGTTTTCTGTAGAGCTGCTTTACAGCTGAATCACATCTTGCAGCATTGACGCTGATCGATTAACTTCACACTATTATTGATCTGAGCTAAATAATGACGCTATTGTCTTTCAAAGCTTCTGTGCAGCAAAACCTTCTTAGCGGAGTTTCTATAATTGCTTCAGCTATTTCTTGTTTATCTCTGTGAAGCTGCTTTGATACAGTCTGTTTTGTTTAAAGCACTATAGAAATGAAGGTGAATTGACTTTCTAAAAGAGGAGAAAATATAGAGAAATCGATTATGTTGGTCAGAAGAGAGAAAGATGTCAAGCCATTGTGTCAGAAACTTAATCATATAATATTTTTATTATATGTATGTTTTTGTATATTTGTACTTATTTATTTATATATATATATATATATATAATTTTCAAACACAATTGTTATATAATTGTTTTGAAATTATATATACGACTGAATTGTGAAATTAAAATGTTTCCTCTTGCCATGAATATAGCCACTGTTGCTGACATGGCGTTAAATCATAAATAAATAAAGAATCATCATATAATAACCAAAGTCATTTTTATGTAATGGAGACAATGTGATGCGGGCGAGTGGCTGTTGTTTCTTTATTTCTTCCTGTAATCTGTCCCATCTCTTGTCTCTCAGGACTCCAATGGTCCACCTCGCTCCGATGCCCCCGCCCCTCCAGTCTTCTCAGCCCTGCGGCCCTCCCGTGTGGTTTCCTCCACCTCGGAGGAAGAAGAGGCGCTGACAGAGAAGTTCCTCAAAATCAACTGCAAGTACATCACAGACGGCAAGGTGAGTCAGCGTTCGACTTTACTAGTGGCAACGGCTCCGAAGTTGCACAAAAGTTAACTTATGGAGGAGTCCTCAGGTTAGTCATTAATAAGACCCCTGCTATTCCTCCGTCCTCTGGGGAAACAAAAGACTGCAAAACAGCGAGGAGCTCCAAGTTTTGCTTCAAGTGTAGGAGTTGAGCTGCTGTCTCCAGCACTGATCTGTTCTCCTTAGTGAATACTCTATGCCTGACGAGTGTAATGATGTTAGTGCAAAGATGATTTTCTCTCACACTGTCAAAACATGCCTGCCCTCACGTTCACCCCAGCATTTATAGAGTGAATTCACTGAACAGCTACGGCATGACCAGTGCGGTCTGATTTACAAACATGTGACTCTTATGAGCCAGTTCTTGTAATTAATCATGCCAACAACAAAAAAAAAAAAAAACAATTCAGACCTGTCTTAATCAGTTTGATGGATTCTTCACTGAATGATTAAATCACACAATGGTGTGTGAATTCATGACAGCATTGATAAACTCCCTCACACCTTCAGCACTCATACATGTCTATATAAAAGCTTTACTACCTGAACTTCACTGTGGGAACCAGGCACTTCTCACTGGCAAAAAAAACACTCATCGTGAAATGAAAGCTTAAAGTGCAGGCCTGCCACAAGTCCATTGTTTTTACATTTCTGTGTTACTTTTGCTATATTTTCACACTTAAAACAATGATTTGACATTCCTCTTGTACCAGTGTCATCTTTTGTGCAAAGAAATAAGTCTTCTGACGATTCTCTCCCTAATGGTTTCAATGTTGTCAGTATTAATGTCTGAATAATTCATTGGGCTTTGTAGCACTTTCAGTTGTCAGGAAATTACTCCTCTTTAAATGTTTTGATTCAACATACTCACCTGTTTATCAAAAATTGCCTTTAACTTGCACCAGAAATATATATTACACAGCGCAACTGTTTTCAACATCGACAATACTAATAAGCTGTTTCTTGAGCAGCAAATCAGCATATTAGAAGGATTTCTGAAGGATCATGTGACTGGAGTAATGATGCTGAAAATTCAGCTTTGCTTTCTATTTAAAAAAAAACGTTTACTGTATTTTTGCTCAAATAAATAACCTGATGAGCTTGAGAGATGCCTTTCAAAAACATAAAAGCTTACCAACCCAACTTTTGAACAGTAGTGTTTACGTTAATGTGTTTCATAAAAATAAAAAACATATACATTTTTATAAAATAGAAAATATTGTATTTTATTTTTTATAGTTATTTATATATAAAATTATATATATAATTATTTAGATGTAATTCATGATGTATAATCATGTGGCTGATTATCTGACGGACTTGTGTCCTGTGTCACAGGGTGTTGTTAGCGGGGTGTTGCTGGTGACGCCCAACAACATCATGTTTGATCCTCACCGGACAGACCCTCTGGTTCTGGAGAGAGGCTGTGAGGAGTACGGCATCATGTGTCCACTGGATGAGGTTCAGTCTGCAGCCGTTTACAGAGAGATCACCGACAGCAAGATCCGTGACTCCATACCACCGTAAGACCTCTCACTTCATACCGTCACAGCACAGAAATAGCTGTTTGTCTTTTACTTGCCTAGTATTTAAATAATCCTATGAATGCGTTCAATTTAATATAGAATCAAATAATTCATCGAAATTGAATATCATTGTGAAACAAATCAAATTGATTCATTCTACATTTGCAAAAATTGTTCTTGAATCAAATCGGAAAACTAGTAATCGTTCAAGATTCACATGCCAAAGTAAGTTCTTGTCCTCGCTCTCCTGTAGGTGGCACAAAGGCCAAAAAAACTAAATATAAAAAAGACTTGAGCCACCAGACTAATGGTTTGATTATGAATGATTATGAAAAGTGAAAATTGCAGCTGCATTACATGTTATTAATTGGATTCATCTTCAGATATCTTATCTAGATTGAAGATCTCTCATGTGACAAATCGGTATTTTGTCTGCGGTGAGCATGAGGAACCACGCTGCTGTACGATTATTTCAGATATCCACCGTTCAGCTTTATTATACAGGAAATGGATTTTTACTCTAAGGTTAATGAAGCATGAATTCAGACGCCTACGTCTGAATTACTCACCCATTTTGATTTGTAATAAGAAGTTAATGATTTTAGCAGCGTTTCCACCCCCAGATATTTATATCCTCTGTTGGTTTATGAATGATGATGTGTTTTATTCAGCTCAGAGCTGTGTTGGTTGGTTCATAAGTCAGACGGGGTTCACTGCAGGGTCTCAGTTGTGGATGTGAAGCATAGATGCCTTTGATCGTGCAGATGTACAGACAGAGAGACCTACTTTTCATTTACGCACTTTTATGTTGGCTTGTACTCTTATTAATTGCTCCAAATGGTTGTGATTATGTACTTCTATCCACTTCCCACGTACCATCCAGACAGACACACGTCATTGTGCCCTTGCACTTCAGATGTCTCAGGCTGTGGCTTTACTGCAGTACAGAAGCCACATCTGACATGGCAAGTAATGATAAGAAGTCTGCACATTTTAGACTTTTTAATATGACACAGAAGCATCACAGTGGTGGGAAACAGTGCATAAGAAAATCAAAAGTTGATTTTCATGCACGGCATGCTACGGTTGTCACATTACCTCATATTTTATGGTACAATACCAGTGCAAGTTTCACAACGCCACACAACATCATGTTATTTGGAAGTGGGCTTGTATTATGTTGTTGTATTAAGTCTTCACAGTTTTTACAGTATCTTTATTTTTATATTTAGTCTTTATTTTTAACTATTTAGTCCAGTTCAGTCTATAATTATATATTATTAAAAATAATAATAATAATGTGAATAAAATAAAATAAGGAACAATTATTACTATTATTACTTAAGCTTCTTAACAACAACAATAATAATGTGAATAAAAACTTAAAATTGTTATACTTACAATATTATTTGTCTTTTTTTCCTTTTATTCCTTTATGTGGGCTGATTAAAACCTTACCATTTTCAGAGAAAACTCAATGAAGCTTCTAAATAATAATAATAATAATAATAATAATTTATTATTATTTTCTTACATTATTATTATTATTATTGTTGAAGCTTGAATAACAATAATATATAAAACATAACTATTTTAATTTAGTTTTGATTTCGATTTTAATAATAAATAAAATAATTAATTAGAAAAGAAATAGAATAGATAGACTCAAGTTATTATCAAGTTATTAATAATTATATAAAAAACAAGTAGATAGAATAGAAAAAAATAGAGAACGCTAGTGTTGGAGGATCAAGTTTTTTTAATAAATAAAAAGAAAACAAGTAGATAGAATAGAAATAGTTTGACATTTAACATTTAAATGGTGCAGTACTTATTTTTATATATATATATATACATACACACACACACATATATATATATATAATCTATGCAGTGCATACAATGGTCTCTGTGAATGATTATTACCATGGAAGAATAATGTGAGATTGAACCAAAGCCACATCATAGAGCAGTAAAGACACCTTTAGATGTGCAGTAATAGTTTTCTAGAAGGTGCATCACTCATTCTCTCTGTTTGTGGCACAGGGATCTTGAAGCTGTGTTCTCTGGAAGCTCTCATCAAATGGATCAGCGTATGTGGCAGGGTTATGACAGTGCTAGCACTGCCCCCCGCAGCACAGAGGGCTCCTTCTCAGAGGACGTCTTCACCGAGACAGAGCTCTCACCCATCCGGGAGGAGCTGCAGTCCACAGAGGAGCTACAGCAGGAGGACAAGTCATCAGGAGCCTCGTCCCAATCCATGCAGACCCTCCTCCAGGAACCTCAGACGGCTGAGGGCAGCCATACAGAGGAGGAGGAGAAAAAGCCAGAGGAGGGAGAACCAGCCAGCAAAACTGCCCAGCCCAAACAACCCAGCCAGGAACAGCCAAGCACACCCACCAGCAGGGACCACCAGCAACCACCCCACTGCCAGACCGAAGGAGTCGCCCCCTCCTCAGGTTCTCAGAGCTCGGCCCCTGGAGCAGGGGAGGCCACGGGACAGGAAAGCAGCCCCAATGGGACTAAACTGACCCGAGATTCAGAGACAGACGTAGAGGAGCTGAGGAAGATGTGGAAGAGTCACACTATGCAACAAGCCAAGGAACAGCGAGAGAGCGTCCAGCAGGCCCAGAGAGAGAACGTCCAGCAACCTAAGACCAGCCAGAGACTGAGCTCTGCTGAAGGTACGACAACGTCTTCTCCAATATTTCTGCCATTTGTGCCACTGACTGTGATTAACACCTTTTAAAGGGGTCATAGGTTATTATACATTTATGTTTTATGCTTAATAATTAATTATTAATGTAATGAATAGTTATATATTACTTTAATAGTTATATAGAATATATATATATATATATATATATATATATATATATAAGCCTTAAATAATGCATTTTTAAAAAAAATTTATTTATTTTAATTGGTTTTATTATTTTATCAATTTATTTATTTTATACAATTTTATGTATGATAAAAATTATAAAAATGTATGAAATGTTAAAACTCGAAATCCTATTTTTAAACAGTATTTAAATATAAACGTTTTAATACAATTAATTTTTTTAATTGTTTTATTTTATATAATTATAGAGAGAGAGACAGGGAGAGAGAAAAAACTTTATATTGTGTAAAAAGTGAGTTGAAAGGTGTATATATCTATATCTGTCTGTCTGTCTAAATATATAGGTAGAGATATACACTCTCAGAAATAAAGGTACAAAAACTGTCACTGGGGCAGTACCTTTTCAAAAGGTACATTTTTGTACCTATTAGGTTCAAATATACACTTTAAGTACTAATATGTACCTTTAAGGTACCAAAATGGACCCTTTAGGTACAAACATGTACCTTTTGAAAAGGTACAGCCCCAGTGACAGCTTTTGTACCTTCATTTCTGAGAGTGTACCAATATACACACACACACACAACTTTCAACTCACTTTTTGCACATTATAAAGTTCTTTCTCTTGAGCTGTTGTGCACATTTAGTGTCATTGTAACCAGCACTGATGACATTACAGCACAGCATTCTTACATTTTACTATCAAAGTAAGCTTCTGTCCTAGTGTTAGTCTGGGGTGGGGCATGCTGGGAAGTGCTGATAACCTTGTGTGTTATGTGGCTTTGTTGATGGCAAGACTAGAGAGTGCTGGGAAATGAAAAGTGGCTCACCTGTTATCACCTGAGGGAGCGCAAAGACGCTTTACCACGGCTTTTACACGCTGTTTTGATCTGTGGAGGCCAGACTGTGTCAGCAGCCCTTTCTCTGACCGAGAGATAAGCTAAAGCCCATCAAACATGACAACTGCACATGCACACTAACATTACAACACACATCAGAAACATTCTTTCCTGAAAAGTATAGCTGAAAATATATTAACTACAATTAATGTGATCACAAGTTGTTGATATTGAATTGAATCTGTTGACAGAACTAGTATGTATTTTATCAGTCCCCCAAGGCTGTTTATATATTTCCTGAGGTGTTGATTTTATATTGAAAGGAGTTGTAGCAAAGGTGCAGCCTCAGCAAAAAGCATGCTCTTATGTTAGTTTTCTGTCTTGGTTTAAGAAAAATTTAAACCAAATAAACTACCATTCAAATGTTAGGGATCAGTAAGAATTTTCAGTTTGTTATGCTCACCAAGGCATTTTTTGATCAAAAATACAGTAAAAAGAGTAATATTGTGAAATATTATTACAATTAACTGTTTTCTATTTTATATATTTTCAAATTTAATTTATTCCTGTAAAGCTGAATTTTCAGCATCATTACTCCAGTCTTCAGTATCACATGATCCTTCAGAAATAATCTAATATGCTGATTTGCTGCTCAAGAAACATTTCTTGTTAGTATTTTTGTGGAAATTATTTTTTTTTTTTAAAGGTATAATTAACAGCATTTTTAAAAATAGATTTTTTTTGTAACAATGTAAAAGTCTTTACTGTCACTTTTGGTCAATTGAATGTGTCCTTGCTGAATACAAGTATCAATATCTCTCAGTTAACTAACCCCAAACTTTTGAGTGGTAGTGTACAATAAAATATAATTAAACTAAGATATGCTGACAGCAAAAGTGAAATGACTAAATTTTACAGATGCTTAAAGGATTTTTATCCATGCATTGTCCCTGTAATAAATAAATAAATGGAAGCCCGTTTCCGCCACTGAATAAAAAATAAAAAAAGGTTATTGCAACTTTTTATCTCACAATTCTAACTTTTTTTCACAGAATTGTGAGATATAAACTCGCGATTGCGAGTTATAAAGTCAGAATTGCGAGATATGAACTCACAATTCTGACTTTTTTTCTCGAAATTGTGAGTTTATAGCTTGCAATTCTGACTTTTTTTCTCGCAATTCTGACTTTTTTTTCTCATTTTCCAAAGTCAAAGTCCAATTTTGAGGGGAAAAAAATGACTGATATGTTCTCAGAATTGCAAGTTTATATCTCACAATTCTGACTTAATAATTCTCAATTGCGTGTTTTAAAGTTAGACTTGCGAGATATAGACTCGCAATCCTGAGAAGAAAAGTCAGAATTGTGAGTTTATATCACGCAGTTCTGACTTTATTTCTCAGAATTGCGACTTTATGTCTCGCAATTATGACTTTATAACTCGCAATTGCGAGTTTATATCACGCAATTCTGAGAAAAAAAGTCAGAATTGTGAGATAAAAAGTTGCTATTAGCTTTTTTATTTTTTTTATTCGGTGGCAGAAACGGGCTTCCATAGGTTATAGCCCTATACCAAAGAACTGAATAATTATATTCATAATCAGTGGTATATAGAAGGTGCAATGATACAGGGGCAAATAATAGATTGGTATGATATTCACATGATATGCCAGAGAGGTGTTATTCAGGTCTCTATGAGCAGTATGTCCACTAGGCTCCATAGTCTTATAATGAAATGCAGATAATGAAATGTTCATTTTTAGACTCTCACTTGTATATTTTTATCATCATTCCTCCATGCTTTTCAGCTGTAGACGTGCTGAGATCTCTGTGTGCCCCAAGGTGCTTTCCATCCCAGCATATGAGTCATCAACTGATAGTTATTCAACACTAATGGATGAGCCGGCTTTCAGAATGAGCCCAGGAGTGAGTTAAAGATGTGATATCATGAGGAATCGAATCAAGAAGTTTCCTTGATCTTGTCTGATAAAAGGGTTTAAAACATATGGCTTGTTTCTAAACATCTGCTGCTTGCTGACATCAGATGAATACATGAACATGTCACCACCCACGTCAACAATGCCTGTTTGTTGTTCAGAAAGTTGTTTAGTCAAGATGTGATAATGTGGATGAAGCAGTATAGATGCAGTATATTATTAATGTTGGAAAAGGGGGGCATAAATCTGCTTATTTTTCTAGTGCAGGTTTTCCTTTTTATATTATTTTTTTAACTTTTACTTGTATGAAATATTATCAAGCTAAAAAAAACAAATTCTTATCTTAATCAATAAGATAGCTTCACAGCAACAAAACTTGGAAACAGCAATATCCATCAGCCTCATGTCAGCCTCAAAATTATATACTATATGCAGTATATATGTACAGTATTTTTTTTTCAATTGAAAAATTTAAATATACAATATATGTGTTTATTCCTTACAAAACAATAATAATAAAATAATTTATATGAAAGTTATAAAACAATCATATTTATAGTATTTAATAATCATTTATATATTTTTAATTATATAGTTTTTTTAATGTTGATATATATTTAATGAAGTCCAAAATGTTTTATTTATATATATATATATATATATACAGGTGCTGGTCATATAATTAGAATATCATCAAAAAGTTTATTTATTTCACTAATTCCATTCAAAAGTGAAACTTGTATATTATATTCATTCATTACACACAGACTGATATATTTCAAATGTTTATTTCTTTTAATTTTGATGATTAGAGCTTACAGCTCATGAAAGTCAAAAATCAGTATCTCAAAATATTAGAATATTACTTAAGACCAATACAAAGAAAGGATTTTTAGAAATCTTGGCCAACTGAAAAGTATGAAAATGAAAAGTATGAGCATGTACAGCACTCAATACTTAGTTGGGGCTCCTTTGCCTGAATTACTGCAGCAATGCGGCGTGGCATGGAGTTGATCAGTCTGTGGCACTGCTCAGGTGTTATGAGAGCCCAGGTTGCTCTGATAGTGGCCTTCAGCTCATCTGCATTGTTGGGTCTGGTGTCTCTCATCTTCCTCTTGACAATACCCCACAGATTCTCTATGGGGCTCAGGTCAGGCGAGTTTGCTGGCCAATCAAGCACAGTAACACTATGGTCATTGAACCAGCTTTTGGTACCTTTGGCAGTGTGGGCAGGTGCCAAGTCCTGCTGGAAAATTAAATCAGCATCTCCATAAAGCTTGTCAACAGAAGGAAGCATGAAGTGCTCTAAAATTTCCTGGTAGATGGCTGCGTTGACTGTGGACATCAGAAAACACAGTGGACCAACACCAGCAGATGACATGGCAGCCCAAATCATCACAGACTGTGGAAACTTCACACTGGACTTCAAGCAACATGGATTCTGTGCCTCTCCACTCTTCCTTCAGACTCTGGGACCTTGATTTCCAAATGAAATGTAAAATTTACTTTCATCTGAAAAGAGGACTTTGGACCACTGAGCAACAGTCCAGTTCTTTTTCTCCACAGCCCAGGTAAGATGCTTTTGACGTTGTCTCTGGTTCAGAAGTGGCTTGGTAGCCCTTTTCCTGAAGACATCTGAGCGTGGTGACTCTTGATGCACTGACTCCAGCTTCAGTTCTCTCCTTGTGAAGCTCTCACAAGTGTTTGAATCGACTTTGCTTGACTGTATTCTCAAGCTTGCGGTCATCCCTGTTGCTTGTGCACCTTTTCCTACCCAAATTCTTCCTTCCAGTCAACTTTGCATTTAATATGCTTTGATACAGCACTCTGTGAACAGCCACACCTTTCAGTAATGACCTTCTGTGACTTACCCTCTTTGTGGAGGGTGTCAATGTTTGTCTTCTGGATCATTGCCAAGTCAGCAGTCTTCTCCATTATTGTGGTTTCAAAGAAAAAGAGATACCCAGAATTTATACTGTAGGGATGGTCATTTATTCAAACTCAAATGTAAATATTCTAATATTTTGAGATACTGATTTTTGACTTTCATGAGCTGTAAGCTCTAATCAGCAAAATTAAAAGAAATAAACATTTGAAATATATCAGTCTGTGTGTAATGAATGAATATAATATACAAGTTTCACTTTTTGAATGGAATTAGTGAAATAAATCAACTTTTTGATGATATTCTAATTATATGACCAGCACCTGTGTATATATATATATATATATATATATATATACAGTCATGGCCAAAAATATCAGCACCCTTGGTAAATATGATCAAAGAAGGCTGTGAAAATTAATCTGCATTTTGATCTTTTATTTTAAAAATTCACAAAAATCTAACCTTTCATTGTATAATAAGAATTTAAAATGGGGGGGAAATATCATTATGAAATAAATGTTTTTCTCTAATACACGTTGGCCACAATTAGCGGCACCCTTTTATTCAATACTTTTTGAAACCTCCATTTGCCAGTTGCTAAATAAACAGCTCTAAATTTTCTCCTATAATGCCTGATGAGGTTAGAGAACACCTGACAAGAGATCAGAGACCATTCCTTCATCCAGAATCACTCCAGACCCTTTAGATTCCCAGCTCCATGTTGGTGCTTCTTCTTCAGTTCACCACTCATTTTCTGTAGGGTTCAGGTCAGAGGACTGGAATGGCCAGCAGAAGCTTGGTTTTGTGCTCAGTGACCCATTTTTGTGTTGTTTTTGAGGTTTGTGTTTGGATTATTGTACGGTTGGAAGATCCAAACATGGCCCATTATAAGATTTCTAACAGAGTCAGTCACTTATTGATTTTTTTTTATCTGTTGGTATTTGATAGAATCCATGATGTCATGTGTCTAAACAAGATATCCAGGACCTCCAGCAGAAATATAGGCCCACAACATCAGAAATACAGCAGTATATTTCATTGTACACATGGGGTACTTTTTATCCCTGTGTTCACCAAATCCAACTTGAGTGTTTGCTGCTAAAAAGCTAATTTTTTAGTTTCATCTGACCATAGAAGCCAGTCCCATTTGAAGTTCCAGTCGTGTCTGATAACTGAATATGCTGGAGTTTGTTTTTGGATGAACGAGGAGAAGTTTTCTTGAAACCCTCCCGAACAACATATGGTGATGTAGGTATGTTTGACAATTTATTTTTAAGATTTTCTGACCCCGAGACTCAACTATTTTCTGCAATTCTCCAGCTGTGGTCCATGGAGAGTCTTTAGCCACTCAAACTCTCCTTCTCACCGTGCATTAGGACGATATAGACACACGTCCTCTTCCAGGCTGTTTCGTAACATTTTATGTTGATTGGAAATTCTTAATTATTGCCCTGATGGTGGAAATGGGAATTTTCACTGCTCTAGCTCTTTTCTTAAAGCCACTTCACTAATTTGTGAAGCTCAATTATCTTTTGCGGCACATCAGAAATACATTCTTTGGTTTTTCTCATTGTGATGGATGATTAAGGGAATTTGGGCTTTGTTTTCCCTCCTATTTATATTTCTGTGAAACAGGAAGCCATGGCTGGATAATTTCATGTTCATAATCACCCTGGAGTGCTCAAAATTGTGAATATGAATGGGAATATACTTCAGAGATATTTTACTCATAAGAATTTCTAGGGGTGCCAATAATTGTGTCCAACGTGTATTTGAGAAAAACATTTATTTCATAATGATATTTCCCCCCATTTTAAATTCTTACTATCCAATGAAAGGTTAGATTTTTACGAATTTTTTTAATAAAATATCAAAAGGATTAACAATGCAGATTAATTTTCACAGCGTTCTTTGATCATATTTACCATATATTAGATATTTTTGGCCATGACTGTATATTAGTGCTGTCAAAATTAGCGCGTTAACGCATGTGATTAATTTTCAGTTTAACGCATTAAAATTATTTAACGCCGTTAACGCACGGGCGGGGCCTAGGGTTGGCCACCCCACTCATAACTGCTAATTCTGTCTCTTTTTTCTTGACAAGAAGTGCATTTATTCAGTCGCAGAACATCTTTACAAGCACATCAAATAGAAGATGTTTCAGACGCACGCTTCAACTTCACTTCAGCGTCAGGCGTGAGTCAAACAGGGGTGGAAACTGTACTGTGCTCGGAGCGCGTGCTCTTCAATACACACACAAAGGTGTCGGCGCGCATAGCCTGTATCTTTTCATATCAAATTGCAAAAGAAACTACAAGCATGCAATGTCGTGATCAGTTAAGTCATGAAGTTACCAAAAAGGCGATTAAAGCTGCCATAAAACTGTGCATCCATGTGATGTTATCTATGAGTTACATTAAGAACATTTCTCTGAAATGGTTTTCAAAACTGTCCTGGAGCATCCTAGCACTGTCTCCCTCATCTAACACACTCGATTCAACTCGTCAGCTCATTAGAAGAGACTGAAATGGGTCAGAAAAGGTAGAGTTTAGAGAAAATACGATATGTGTCAGATCCGCGTATCGTTCAGCAGCGACATCTCTTAAAGAAATAGCAGCCAAAACAACCTAATAACCAGCTGCAGTGATGTCTGTTCATCAAGAACAAAAGAAAAAAAGAGGAAATCAATAACTTTTATAGTTTTAAGGATTCATCTGTATTTAGTTCAATTTCTGTATATTTCTTCTGAGGGGCACAGGTAGATAAATGGCATTTATTATAATGGATTTATGTGAAGATTGATTAAGTTCACTTAAATTAGAAGTTATTTTTAAAGTCTAATAAATGTTAAAATTGATAGCTCTTAATTATAATGTAAAGTTGAATGGCTATAGTCAATGACTAAATATTAGGGGGAAACATTTTTATAGGGAAATCAGTATTAATTGGTATCAGTGATACTAGCCTTCAGTCATAAAAATAAAGATGCCATTAAACAAATATTAAAAATATACTGTCTTTATGTTGTTTGTACATTCATTTGAAGATTGAATGTCAAATTTTTGCAATATAAAAGTATATTTAAAAACTTAAATGTTAGGTGGGATTAATCGCGATTAATTTCAGAAAAATGTGCGATTAATTAGTAAAAAAAAATGTAATCGATTGACAGCACTAATATACAGTATGTGTGTGCGTATATATATATATATATATATATATATATATATATATATATATGACCCCTCTAAAATTGACTTTTTACTCTATAAAGTTCTATAAACTCTATAAGCTCTATAAACTCTATAAAGTTCTTTTGCTTATTCAACACAGTAATATTCATCAGCCTCATGGTGTGAGAATGAAGTTCAACTCCTGTCCCGGCACATATTCCTGTTTGGATCATTGAACTGTTCTGACAAATCACAGGGGGTTATTACCACAGCTCAGGACCCACTTCAAAAGTCATCTGAATTACACACCAAATTAGCCCATTGAAAATGAATGCCCTCCCACTGTGTTCTGCAGTGTAAGTAGATTAATGTTGCATTGGCTGTGTAAAGGGCTTTGGCTCCTACAGCACTGGTGTAAGGTGTTTCTTTCTACATCTCCCACTGCGTTGACCTTCTAATCAGTTATTAACAAAAGATGCATTGGTTTCAGCTTCGGATATGTGCTCCCGGCAGGGTTTAGTTCATTTGAAGCCATGGTTTTTTGTTCCAGTGTTTATTGCAGGGTTCCTCAAATCTTTCCCTGGAGGGCCAATCTGCTGCAGAGTTTAGCTCCAACCCGGATCAAACTCACCTACCTGTGATTTTCTAATGATCTTGAAGACTCTGATTAGCATGCTCAGGTGTGTTTGATTAGGGTTAGAGCTAAACTCTGCAGGAGTGGGCCAGATTTGAGGATGCCTGGTTTATTGCATGTCTATTTTTTTGAGATGTGCTTCATGTCCTTCATATGCAGGCCGAGAGATGATTGATGCATTATTGCATCACATTTTATAGACAGCCATTTTTATATTATGGTGAATGTTTTTACCTTTGTTCAGTTTCTGTGGTGGGCTTCTAGGGTGAGCTTTCATTTCTGTGTTTCAGGCCTCATGGTGTCCAAGGAGAGGCAGAAGTCTCACAAGTTTCTGTGTCTGCGGGTTGGCAAGGCCATGAAGAAGACGTTTGTGTCCAACGCCAGCGCCTCCATGCAGCAGTATGCACAGCGTGACCGCAAGCATGAGTACTGGTTTGCCGTTCCCCAGGAGAGGTGAGTCGGACATGTAGAATTTTGTTTGTGTCCATTATTTGTATAAAATCTGGTCTGTTTTGCACTTGATTCTGGAAAAGCCACACACTTAGGGTGTATTCACACCAGGAAAGTCCGATAGTTCACTTGCTTTGGTCCGGACCAAATAGAAGTTTTTTTGTTGTTTTTTTTGGTGCGGTTCGCTTTCACACTGCCCTTTTTGCAAGTGAACTAGAAATTGTAAACAAAACCCCACGTGTGCTAAGGTCATCCTTTCATTGGACAGAAATTCTCAAGCAGGGAAAAACAGGAAGTGCAAAAACAGGCTAATCATGGAGATCTTTCGTAGTGCAATTTTTATTCTTTTACTGATTTGCTGTCATGAGATAAAAACGCAATATGAAGAAACTTATGAGCATCATATATGAGACAATGTCATACAGTGTTGTAATTACGACTTGCCAAAAATAAAATCTATAGATATGAAATACTCAAAGCATATCAAAATGTTAGTTTAAACATTTAACCTAGATAAATGTGCGCTAGGCGCATATCATATTGTTTGTGCGGAGAGTGGAAGCTGAAGCGCGATTCAGAACATCATACAAATACGCCGTAATTGTTGCTCATAAAGGTAATAATAATACATCGTTCGAAACTGTAAAGGGTATATTTTTATTTGTGTGCACTCACAATATCAAGAAAACGTGCTTTTCTAAAATTAAGAAAACTAATAGGATGCGCTTACTGTAACTTACAGACATGATGAATATATCTATAGAAAGCTTTGAATTACAACAAAACAAAATAAATCATATCCAAAACAAAAACTCTTTTATTATAATCCATAAAGATGCATTTCTTTCTAAAGGCGCGTCCAATGAGGAGATGGCGAGTCAGGATTTTTAACTTGTGACACTGACTCAGAAAACACTAGTTCATTAATAAATAATTCAAATATCTCCTTACTATTTCCCCCAGAAACATTCATTGTAACTTTTGCTGGGGCTTTGCGGCAAGCTAGCCTATTTAGTGCACTCGTGACACGTTGCTGTGGGTGATATGGTCACGAAAACTCATAATTGGCACGTGTTTTTAAGCATTGCGGTTTGAAAACAAGAGATTTAAGCAATTGAAATGCAAACAACAGCACTATATGCGCGAGATGTGTGTTTTCTGAGCGTGCTTTCTGCAATTGGATCGGATCAAGGCCGGTTCATATTCACACCTTAAACGAACCATACCAGAGTTCGTTTGGAAGCGGACCGAGACCACCTCTTCAGCTGGGTCTCGGTACGCTTGTTTGGTCTGCTTTTGGTGCGCACCCGCTGCATTCTCACCTGCCTAAACGAACCGCACCAAGAGGGAAAACGAACTCTAGTACGATTCAACCGAACTAAATGAGGCAGGTGTGAAAGCACCCTTAGATTGAATTTACTTGTTCTTCTTCTTCTTCTTCTTGTTCTTGTTCTTGTTCTTGTTCTTGTTGTTCTTGTTCTTCTTGTTCTTCTTGTTCTTCTTGTTCTTCTTGTTCTTCTTGTTCTTCTTGTTCTTCTTGTTCTTCTTGTTCTTCTTCTTCTTCTTCTTCTTCTTCATGTGAAACATGTTTCTCTATGAAATTACACAGCATAATTCAATTGTCAATTCAATTCATAAGTAATTTTGTGAGAATTCAGTTTAGTTTTAAATGAGAAATTATGTCAATTTGACATGGTCTCATTATGCGATCAGCTTTCTACTGAAACAGTGCTGTTTTTGTTTTATTTCATCTACCCTCTGATTCAACACAAGCGTTCAGTGTTCTTCATCCCACTGGAACTTATTCTGTCTGTCATCACTGTATGAGATGAGTCACAGATATTTTTTAGGAAACACTTGCTGGGCTAAATCAGAATGAGAGAGTCAGAATAGATTAGCTTCGACACAGTCTACAAGTTAGGAAAAGAACTCCAGTCATGCGGTATGGTGTAGTCCTGAACAGCGTCTGTACTGCTGCAGAGCTCTGTGGCCAAACTGCTGTCTATTGTTGTCACTGAGACAAGGCCGGGTCCGGCTATGTGACCTAGTTGGGTGGCGACCCGGATGATCAGTGTAAAGTATCATGACAATAGTGCGTGAGCAGGGCCCGAGAGACGAGGTTTTGAAGCTCATGCCGCCTGTCAGCCGCCTGTCGTGTCCTGATGCAAGTCACACTGAGTTTTCCACAGATTTGCCTGTTTAAAAACAAAAAACAAAAGTTCAAACTGTTGGGTTCAGCATTAGATTGGTCAAAAAGTGACAGTAAAGACATTTATAATGTTACTGAAGATTTTCATTTCAAGTAAATGCTGTTCTTTTGAACTTTTTATTCATCAAAAAAAAAGTATCACAGTTTCTACAAAAATATGAAGCTTTTATAATATTGTAACCGTTTTCAACACGGATAATAAAAGGAAATGTTTCTTGAGCAGCAAAGCAGCATATTAGAATGATTTCTGAAGGATATAGTGACACTGAAGAATGGGGTAATGATGCTGAAAATTCAGCTTTGCATCTCAGGAATAAATTACATTTTAAAATGTATTAAAAAAAAAGCTTCTTTTAAGTTGTAATAATATTATAGTGTTACTTTTACTGTATTTTTCATCGAATAAATGCAACCTTGGTGAGCATAATAGACTTCTTTCAAAAACATAAAAAACTATTTACCAACCCCAAACTTTTGTTTGGTTGTGTAATTTATTACAGATACCTCATACATATATATATGCAATGAATGAAAAGGGGCAAATGAAATTCAGATGCACAATATAGCCACTATTTTCATCCTGTAAAATAAAAAAATGTAAAAACAAAATCTTAATAAATTCAAATGAAACACATTTGATCAGACATATTTGTTAATTAAATATTCTTTACACTACCAATAAGAATGTAACTTATTTAACCATGTCTAAATCCAAAACTCATTTTTCCCTAAAATCAGTGCCCGAGAATATGGAAAAATTCAGCAGATTCTGTCTGGCTCATAAGCAATTAAAAGATGACGTAATATTATTTGTAACAATGTGTTTGTCATTATTTCTCTAGGTCAGACCACCTGTATGTTTTCTTCATCCAGTGGAGCCCGGATGTTTTTGGGGACGGGGTGGGAAGCATCAGCCGTGATCCTGGCTTCATCGTGGTGAAGAAAATCGAGGAGTCAGAGGCAATCGAGGAGCAGCAAACTGTAGAAAATTCAGCAGAGTGGGAGGTACTGTAAGGCCCGTCCAGCTCACATGTTTGGATTGATATCATATCTGTGATTTACGCTCGTGTCTGTATTCTTTGTGTTGATATGCACTGTATTTGATTCAGATATTTTCTCTTTATTGTATTTGCACCTGTCTGTTTGCTTTTATTGTCTGTTTCTATGTTCCAGGTTTCTGGAAGTGTCTTTATTGTGTTCCCCGCACTTCATACACCTTCATGCACCAGTCATACGTTGTTGTCAGAGCTTCTGTATTAAATCTTGCTAAATGTTTCTGGGTTGTTTTGGTGAAACCAAGATGCATTGTGCACTTTGAGCTTGCAGCTAGTGTTATGCATGAGTGTGCAATTGTTTTATTATTTTATTTGTTTTGTTTTTCAAGAAAGAGGCACATGTATGCAGTTCATGCATGCATGGATCCCTGTCGTGTCTAAAAAGGCATGGTTTAGCCCAACTATGTCATGCCTGAATGAGATACAAGCAAATCATGCCAGCAGGTGCAAGTGTTGTTACCTGATGTATTATGCGTGGTGTGTCTTTTATAAAGCTCCGTTTGAATGTTTTACTGATTGGATAATACCGTCTGATATTTCCCCGCATGTTATTGTGTTCTGGTTGCCGCATTGAAACCAATCTGTGGCACTGAGAAACCGATACTACGACTGCGGCGGCATTTAAATTTGACTTTAAATTAATGATGTAGCGAACAAAATAGACTGATTTGTTATTCGGGAACTGGAGGATCTTTGCAAAGCCACATGATCTTTTGATATGAATAAGTAAAATTAACTTTCTCTGATCATGGCCGCAGGGGTGGCGTGAGTCACAAACTCAATTGGATATTGTGACCCCCAGGATACTCGGGATCAGTTGTAACACTAAACAATCTGAGTGATGACATTTGTTTAGCACATGCTCAGTCAAGCTACCTCTTAAGTGTAGTTGTTTTACTTTGTGAAACTGATTTTTAGGCATAAAAGTTGCATTTTGAATGTCCTGTATTTTTCTCTGCTGTCTGAAATTGTGATGCCTGTGAATATAAACATTGTTTGACTGTTAAACGTTAACAGGTAGGTCTAAGTAGGCATTTCACTAGGTTATTTGATGGTTATGTTGAGTGACATTTGAAACATGGCCAGGGTAATTCAGTTTGGTTGTTCTACTCACAAAAAGCAGTTTATTGGTTTAATGATAAGGGGACTAAATATAGTCATGCCTGTAAATTTAAACATGGTTTGGCTGTTAAACATTAACAGGTTGGGGACATTAATAAATGTAATGACCGTTGTTTCATTAAAATATCTGCTTGAAGGCTTCTTTAACAGACCAGTCTGGGATAACATGGATCATCAGGTGCTGTTGCCATTAAAGCTAAAAATGAGGCATACTTTTTAGCTTTTCACTTGATTTATCTTGATAATATAATTTGTAATGCTATATATGTAAGTGATAAAATGAATTTATATAAATATATTTGTTGCATGATAAGCATTTTCAGTATTGTTCTCATAAATTACATTTTTTATTTATAATAAAAATGTTATTTATATAAAAAAAACATATAATATGATAATAAAAAATTTAACTAAATAATAAAAAGTATTACTTAAAATAAGTATAAGCACTTTTTTGCTTTAAACATTCACGACAGCTAAAAGAATTAGTATCATTTAAAAGTGAAAATATCCAAGTATGCTACACGGATTAATATAATTTTTAAAGTGTTTAAATTGCCTGTGGCAATTATAATACTCTGACTTTTTGTTACATTTAATATTAATTCTCAGAAATATTTTACATATATATTCCCTCAAGATTGTTACTTTGTTGTTTCTCAAAATACAGTGAACAGCCTACTTAAAGAACAAAAATGCTGTCTAGGTAGGCAGCTCACTAGGCTATTTAATGTTCATAGTTGGTGACATTTGAAACATGGCCGGAATGTTTCAGTTCGGTTCTACTTCCAAAAATAGTTTAGTAGTTTAATGATAAGGGGAGTAAATACAGGCATGTTTAGTCCAGATAAAGAAAGGGTGTGTATTTAACTTAGAACGAGTCCTCATCGACAGCCTTCTTTTTCATATTAGTGTCAGTTTTGATGCCTCCGCGTTATAACATTAATCATTTGACTCATTCGCAAGCATTATTGATCAAAATATTTAGAGGTCGCGTTTAGGTGCGAATGTTCCTTTAAAAGCGCTGAAAGCCTTCCGTACAGGAGGCGTGACGCATTTTAACAGAGCCAATCAGAGACCGAATTCTTCCATTTGGTCGGATATCATTGGCTCACATAAGTGTCCGTCATTGTCTTGCCGTCGTGTTTATGTCTGAATATGGCATGTTGTCGGTCGGTGGAAGGAAGGCTGAATGTGACAGACAGTGAGATCATGTTCTCCAAGCGGGTGAAGGAAGGAAAACCTCTAACTCCTAAGTACACTTATGTATGTAAACACAAGTGTTGAGTGAATGCGTTCGCTAAAGCGTAACGTTAATGTGTGAGCGGGCTGTTGAAATATTAGCGTATAATGTCTGGCTGTGTTGATTGACACGGGCTGTCTAATGGGTTTGCGTTGCTGCTTTTGAAGTAAAACAGTGTAAAAGTGAGATATGACAGTCTGCTGATGCTGTTGATCTGTGATGCTGGAGCTTGTGTGTGTGTGAATCAGTGAACGTCTCACCTGAGCCGAGATGCATTTTTTATGAGTGCTCTAGTTTACCTTCCTCCTTGTGCATTATTGAGGGCTGTAAAGTGGCAACTTATCGGCTAAAACTTTTATTTACCGTCTTGGAGTAGTATGACCTCTGGCTTGGTCATTTCCCTTTTACTGTCGATTAATTCTGCAAGTCAGTGTGGTTCAGAAATTTTAAAGCTATAGGTCACCAAAAAAATATTAAAATCATAATTTACTCAGTCATTACATTCCAAATTCCAAACCCGTGTGACTCACTTTCTTCCGTGAAACACGAAAGAGAACATTAAGTGAACGTCCTAGTTGCTGTTGTTTTCTATATAATGAAGATTAGGGCTGGGCGATATGAGCAAAAATTCATATCTCGGTATTTTTTGGCTGATGTGCGGTATACGGTATATATCTCGGTATCTTGTATTTGGATTAAACATAAAGTGAATGTAAGCATGAAGGCATATGTGCAAAAAGGTTTCAATACATTGTAACATTGCAATCTAAAAACAAAAATAATGCTTTTAAAGCAGAAGTTAAATTTACTAAACTAAAATTGAAAATAATAAAAAAGCACAGACTAATTGAGTAAAAAGGCTATTTTGATTACCCCATTACAATCTCTGTCAGCGGCACAAGCAGCCTTTCTGTCAAGAGCCGCTTTAAACTGAAACTATAAACTACTATATCTTACGATTTTTTTTTTAAAGCCTGATACACGTAGAACAAATTGTATTATGCACTTTCTCCGCAGCAGTTCAGTTTGTGCCCTCCCTAGATATTTTTTCAGATGCGCTCGTATCAAACTACTTATATCGATATTAACGGTATTGCTTCATACCGTATCGCTTATAAAGAATATATCGATATATCGTACAAACTCGATATACCGCCCAGCCCTAATGAAGATAAACAAGAATTGGACATTGTAAGCTTCAAAACGGACACAAAAACCAAGATACAAAGTCTGAAGCCATTCGATATATTTGTGTGAGGAAAAATTTTACAATAAAAAAATAATAATAATCTTGATATTCGCTCTAGTTGTTGAATGAATCATTCTTATGAGTCGGATCTCTTCAATGAATCAGTTGTTCCAGTCCACTAAACAAAAAAAAGTCTGATTCGTGAACGATTTCAACTCAAGTTAACGACTTATGGACGGTTATTACATGAAAGTATGGATTCAGAAGACTTGTAATACTTTTGTAATACTTTTACTGCAATTTTTAAATTTTGGAGCTTGAAATCCCTATTACCCTTTCACTTTCATTACGCTGAAAAGAATTGACTTGAGTATTCTTCAGAAATGAACCTTTCCTTGAAAGAAAGACATGCAGATTTGATATGTACTGAGTAAATTATGACAAAACTTTAATTTTTGGTGAACTTTTGTTTTGTTTTTGTGCTCAAAGGTCATGTGTTAAGTGTGTTATTAAAGGTGTCACACATTAATACTAGGTGTGGCAAGCAACAAGCTGTTAAAATATGTGACCAGTGTGGGTTGATATTTACATAAGAATAAATGCAATGAAATATTCAAGGTCAGCAGATGGCATTTTTCTTGCTTAATGATTGAGATATAACTTTGATTGTAAGATGTGTCTACATGACAGGCTGGTTAAATTTAGGGCTTTCTGATTTGGATGATGAGGGTGAGTAAGTAATGACAGAATATTCAGTTCTAGAGGGGACATTGAGTGTTTGTAATTTCTATGTGGCTCTGCTATGGCTTATGTTAGCTATTATGAATATGGTTCGCATATTTGTCTGCAGAACTTCATGCAAAACAATTCACACACTCATGCAAAACGCTCGCTGTGTTGTCTGCTCACATTTGTACAGTAGTTTCACACATATAATGACATGATCTAGGATTTCAGTCTTATACTCATCTCTTCCATATCTCATAAAGATAATCATTCCCAACCGCAGTTTTAGTAGTTAACACATTGTATTAAAAGAGTCCCAAACTGCACATTCTTGTCCATATTTTGGCCTCATCCTGTCGTCCTGCTCAGCGGTGTGGTTGTGTCCCCTTGTCTCTGGAGCAGGTAGTGTCATGGACTGAGTACCACCGCCGGATCGATGCGTTAAACAGTGAAGATCTGCGCTCCCTATGCAAACGCCTCCAGGTGCACACAATTTGTAGAACCCTGCAGATGTAGCTCTAGGTTTTGTAGATTGCACTTGCCTTGCTGTGGATAGCAAGTTTGCGCTTGACACACAAAAATGTTTGTGCAGAAAATTCCATAATTTCCCATAAAGAGTAGCCCATGAAGTGATTTTGCAATTCTTAGATGCACAACTTAGCAACAGCACTACCCTTCAGAAGTATATATTGTTAAGAAATTAATACTTTTATTCATCAAGGATGCATTCAATTGATCAGAAGTGACAGTAAAATTATAATGTTACAGAAGATTTCAATTTCAAATAAATAGATTCATCAAAGAATCCTGAAAAAAATGTAACGCTGTTTCCACAAAAATATTAAGCAGCACAACTCTTGTTGACTTTGATAATAATAAGAAATGTTTCTTGAGCACTAAATCAACACATTAGAAGGATTTCTGAAGGATCGTGTGATGCTGAAGACTGAAGTAATTATGTTAAAAAAATTCAACTTTGCATCTCAGGAATAAATTATATTTCAAAATATATTCAAATAGAAAATAGTTATTTTCAATTTTAATAATATTTCACAAATATTACCATTTTTACTGTATTTTCTGTCAAATAAATGTAGCCTTGGTGAGCATTCTTTTAAAAACATTTTTGAGTGGTGGAGTACATATCACTGCAAAATTGCTGCACTCTGTTAGTGGAAAATCCAATCAGTTGTATCACTGAAATGAGGAATTTTCTGGAAGCAATGCTAGAGAAAGTAGGTTGTATTTCCATGTCCAGAATGTTCTGGAGTTCAGGCGGGTGTTTGGGTCGAGACCTGCACTGACTGCTGCTCAGTTATTTGTTGTAAACAATTGATGTAATTGAAGCACCGTCGGTGTAACCTGAGTGTGTACAGGCCACGAAAGGGAATGTTAACTGTCTGTGGCACTACATTGTAAAATAACACCACTAGTCCTGATGTAACAGGCTTTAGAGAAGTGCTCCTCAACTGGTTATGTTTCAGAAACCAGATTCCACAAGCGGCAGTCCAACACGGCACATAATTGCTTAGGAATGTGAACAAAAATGTCCTTACATTATGTGCATTTAGCAGACACTTTTATCCAATGCAACTTATATTGCATTTAGTTCATGCATTCTCTAGGAATTGGACCCATGACCTTGCGTTGCTAGCACAATGCATATTGTTTGAGCTACAGGAGTCCTTCATCTCATAAAATGAAGTTTATTAATATTACCATTAACTGCATCAGAACAAGCTTAATTATTAACATGATAGGCTGAATAGGAAAACTGACAATTTCCACTGGTCGAGAACCACTGATTTTGGGAAATAATGCAAAACAAGTGTTTTTATGAATACAATATCCCATATTGCCTAGCCAAAACATTTCCTGTGAGATTAGATTTTCTCAGGTTAGTTTGTCCCCTTAGGTTAATTCCACTAGAGATAAGTCAACTCAGCTTTTGTTGAATTTACATGTTAAATCTATGCAACCTCACTTCCACACATGTTTTGAATACCAAATCCCTGCTGCGAGAGTTCATGGGTAAATTTCAAGGAAGATCAACAGTCATGCTTTGTTATAGTCTCAGGTTTATGTGGCATAAATCTGAATGTCACTACATAGTTTGCTAATGGCTTCTTCTGTCTTTAGATCACCACGAAGGAGGATGTGAACTCCAAACATGGCACGTCCATCACTGCCAGCCTGGAGCCAGAGATTTTCAAGCCCAACCTGAACGAACCCAGTGACCTTCTGGAGGCCGAGCAGATCGAGAAGGTAAGCACTCAGTGACTCGGCAGTGAAATAAATCTGCCCACTGCTCCGGGCTTTACAGTGTTTCATCGATCCACTGGTCTAAAAATAGGTGGCCCTCCTCACTGTTCACCGGTTATTGATTCTCGGCCAGAAGACGATCTCAGACATGTTAACAGACAGATTTATTCACACTCGTCATGTTATGGCCAAGGGCATAGGAATGATTTGAAAAGTGAAGGTGACGGTTCTTGACCCATAAATGATTACTCGCCCTCATGTCATTTGAAACTGATATGATTTTCTTTCTTCCATGAATTTGAGCGGAATGTTTCTGCTTACTCTTTTCAATATAAGAAAAAAATACAAATATGCACCCTTTAGGGCAGATGAGTTTACAAAGTAGCTTTGAGTGCACCACCCCTGTTGTAACCCTAAAGATACAATTTTTGCAAAAAAATTTTTTATATATATATATAATATGCTAGGGCTGCACATCGTTTCAGCATCGATAACGTGATGTGCGCATCAGCAATAGTCACATCGCAGGATGCGTGATGTTTAGTATACTGATCATTATATTTATACTGATCGTTTTCGCGACAGCTGTCGTGTTGCGCTGCCCCACGCCGCAACAGCTAGAAGCTGTCTACACTGGACGAGACAAAGCGACCGTTGCAAAGCTTTTGAACTTTGTGTCAGTACGTCATAAAAAGAACTAGGGATTTACTCTCGGGGATTTGTCGTGCGCGCCGCATCCACTGTAGACAGCATCACTGATTATAATGGGTTCTATTGTATTTAGGGGTGCTCCGATCTGGATTTTTTAGGTCGATCACAGAAAGCAGTATCTGCGATCCAATCACCGATACCGATCTTTTAAAGCCATCTTTTTATCATGTAGAATTATTCATAGTGATCCTCCAATCTGGATTTTTAGACATTTATTCAGTGCCTGAATTTCATTTTTGAAAATGGGGGGAATTCCCCTCTTATGCCTGGCTCACACTACAGGATTTTTTGCCTGATTTAGCCCCGATTTCCCCCTCCCGAGAATCGGAGGGAAAATCTTGTCGAGCACCTCGATCGGTCCCGATGTTCGGCACGGATTATCTGGTAATGTGAGGCGTTCACCTCCCGATCTTCTAGCACACAAATCGGGGCCGCCCCGATCATATCAAAACATGTTTGATATTTAGGATTTAAATCGGGGTGATGACGGCTATATGATTAAGTCAGCACTTATAACAGCCAATGCAAGACCACAAAACAGCTGCTGTATGGCTCCGTTGAATAGTGGAGACGGAGGAAACTGCTTCTTGAAGTTTTGTAGTAACACGATTGTCTGTATAATATGTCGAACACGTATCACAACTGATAAGGAGAAAGAGAAGCGCTGGGGTGAAATTGCCTCAGTTTTGAACATACCTGGTGAGTGAAAGCTGCTAGTAAGCTAGCTATTATGTAAACATTGCTGACGAGCTGCTTGTGAGATCACGTGAGGCGCTCCCTCTGGCATGATAATCTTAATAATATCTTGTAGTGTGTGATGCGCCACGAATTTCAAATTTTGTAGTGTGTGCATGTTTAAGACATGAGGGAAGATAATCTGCAAAGATTCTCCTTATGTGTGTGCTGCAACCAGATTTCATAATCGGTTAGGATTTTAAAAATCCTGTAGTGTGAGCCAGGCATTAGGTGACTCTTGTGAGAGAGGATTTTTTTTTAATTTGAGGGGTGGAGGGGGGCATTTTTTTAGACATTTTTCAAAAATATACATTTAAATGTTTGATCATCCAGTGCAGTTTTGTTTTTACAATTGTGCAATTGTTGCAGAAAAGCTTACATACAGCACGAGCCTGATTTCGCACAGGAGTCCGCTACTTTTTACCACAAACACAACATTTATCCATTTTGATTTCAAATCCAAACATTGTTACTGAAAATGCTTTTTCATTGTGATTCTTCTTTTACAGTAATACAATCTTTATAGATGTGTTTAAATGCAATATAAGCAACACATTATTCAATGCTTTTTCCTTTTGCATTTACTTCTGGATTTATATATAAGTTGCTCAAGCAAGTGGCAAAACATTTAAACTACTTTTCTGTTATCACAAACATTCTAAATTAACTGGCAGAAACAGTCAGCTCTACTGCCTTTTCATTTGCATTTAAATCTTTATTACAAACAATCCTGCAGTTCATAAAGAACTTTGCTTTCCATACCTCCACGAGTGCCATCCATTATTGCCTTGTTTGTCTAAAAGTGTTCTTTTCATTAAACCTAGCCAAAAAGCCATGTGTTTAATTATATGCATTTATAGTGTAATTACTACATTTTCGTGTCAAACCATGTTCATATTTACCGCAAACAGTGCACGTGCAGTACAGCAAAGATAGACTCGGTGCGGAAACAATCTCAGCTCTGCTGCAGATGCACCGCTCCTGGAACGCACTACCGGACCGTACCCGCATGCAGTGTTAACGCTCTGATCCGTTAACATGAGCGTGGAAAAAATACACACTGCAAACGGAGTATAACAATGTGAACCTGGCCTTATGTGCCAGTGTAGACATGGTGAGAGCCACGCAGATGCACGTGAACACTGTACCTGAAGAATATAAAGCATTATTTATTTCATTTGTATCATTTTTCTATTATATTTATCTATGTTTGTAATTTGCTTATTTTCTTTTGCTGATTTATTCACCTACAAAATCACCCCAATCATTGATTTATTTATTTTTTATTTTTTTCCAAATAGAGCTGTTCAAGTCATCTGGTGTTTGTTTTTTTTTGTTTTTCATATCGCAATATATATCGCAGAAAAAAATATATAGCAATGTGAGTTTTTTCCAATATCGTGCAGCCCTAATATATACTGTATTCTATAGGACTAGGATTTAAAATGAAGAAATGGTTCACAATAAAAATTGTCTACATTTTAAGATTACGAGGACAGAATGTGGATAGAATACTGTATTAAAATATTATTTAATATTAATGTAGGAAAAGATTTATTCATTTATTTATCTTTTTTGTTGTTGTTTTTTTTGTTGTGGGCTTGATTCTTCTGATTCAGTTTGATTCACAAACAATTGACTCTTTTGAGTCAGTTCTTTTAAATGAATCATTCAACAAGGAGTTCTTCAGTTGGTTCAGAAACATAATTTGTTCCTTATTTCAACCTTACATATGACTCTGCCCAAGTGTTCTGAATGAAAATTAAAAATGTTACCTTGGCAAATTAACTGAAATAAAGTTGAAACACTAAAATTACTAAACAGAAAGTGATTTGAAGCTATATAGAAATATATATTAAAAATAAACAATTACCAAACCACATAAAATTACTATATTTTGAAATATAGAATATTTTTGTAGAAAATATAAAAATGAAAGCTAATTCAAAATTAATGAACATTATAATAGTATCTAAATAATGCTAAAATAATCTTTTTTTTTTTATTGCCACTGCAGAAAACATTTTGTTCAGCTCTTATCCAGAAAGATAGCATGACTGCGCTTTTTGACAGTCGTTTAATAAATTCTGCAGTTGTCAGAGACATTGTCGTAATATTTGTACACGACGTCCTGATCTTTTGATCCAATCTCACTGTGCCGTTTGCAAAGTGTTTTGTAGTGAAGCTTCAGAGGTTTTGTGCGTTTATGAGGTTTAAGTCATTGTGCCCTGCGGGTGCCCGCCTTTCAAACGCATCAGCGCTCTGTGAATGGATCACCTGAGGTGGCCTCTCGCAGAACCCTTTATTCAGACGTAGGCCCATTTTGTTGGTAAATCAAATAAACTCGTGTCATTACGCAGAGTAATTCAATGCTCTCCAGGCGCTGGGAAAGCCTGGACCTGCCGGAGGACACAGAGACCGCTGCACAGGAGCATGTGTCGAGGAAACACACAGCACTGTGTTGCCCACTGTGTGTGTAAAAAAAAAAAAAAAAAAAATATATATATATATATATATATATATATATATATATATATATTTATATTTGTGTATGTGTGTATATATATATATATATATATGTGTTAAAGGGATAGTTCACCCAAAAATTAAAATGCTGTCATCATTTACTCACCCTCAAGTAGTTCCAAACCTGTATGAATGTCTTTGTTCTACTGATCACAAAGGAAGATATTCTGAAGAATGTGGGAAACCGAGCAGTTCTGGGGCACCGTTGACTTCCATAGTATATTTTTTTTACTACTATGGAAGTCAATGGTACCCCAAAACAGCCTGGTTGCAAACTTTCTTCAAAATATCTTCCTCTGTGATCGGCAGAACAAAGACATTCGTACAGGTTTGGAACTACCTGAGGGTGAGTAAATGATGACAGAATTTTCATTTCTGGGTGAACTATCCCTTTAAGCTTCTCTGGGTCTGGTGTGAAAAGGTCAGTGCTACTGTAATTGGGCTCTTAATGTTTTGCCCTTTCTGCTGCTCTGATCCTGCACACAGCTTTTATTCGTTCAGTCATGTTCTGCTGTTTTCCATCTTTTCTTTATTACTTTATTGTTATTTACAGATTACATCAGAAAGTACTCAAAACATTCAAGAGCACAGAAACTTGTCAATGCTGTCACACAACTTTTATCAATAAAATAGCTTTGCTACAAAATGCTACAAATATATTTCTCATCAGCAAGGTGGTAACGTATGTTTTTAAAGTAGTTACATAAATGTCATTTTACCATGATACTTTATTTTATTTCTGAATTCTATATCTAACTTTTATTTATATCTGTTCAGTCAAATTTTATGCTGCAAATATTAATGAAAGCTTGTCCATGCTGGCAATTGACCATAGTGTAAGGATAATCCAAAGCTAGGTGTCCACAGTCTTATTTTAGTATTATTTGTATATTTTGAATTAAAATATATTTTTATACTTTCATTTCAGATTTTTATTTGTCAGATACACAGTTATATACAGAATATAGTCTCAGACGTCACGCCCACGGACCGTTGGCTGAACGTCTGATGCATATGGCACACAAAATTGGAAACACTTAAGGAGTTTCGAAGTCGTCATCGGATTGGTTGAATTACACGTCTTCCGGAAATCCTGTATGTGTCGCATTCTTTAACGTTCCACCTGGAAACAAAGATGCCGTGACGCCAAACCCTCTCACAAAAGAAGAAAGCCGCCGTGTTTTCAACTGTGACGATGAGCGCTTATCAGGATCAACTAAATGCTGGATTTTCAAAAGTATGTGAAATATTTAAAGTTCGCGGCATAGAATCTTTAAAATACGTCCGAGAGTTTTACACACCGGTCTGTTATTGTGGCGACATTTCCACGCCCCCGAAACGTGATGCTAAACGAAACGGACTGTGACTGGTTGTTTGACATGTCGGTCAAACGGCCTCATGGGCGGGCCTTGGCCAATAAAAGCTGCTATGGATTCCAGACCTTAAGCCGTCAGTCTGAAGGTCGCGAGACTATACAGAATACAACTTGAAGTGAAATGTAAACCTGTTCAGCTACTGTACATTAAATGTATAAATACTGGAGACAAATAAAATGGTAATTAAAATATGCAAACAGTAAGTACAATTTTGCATATTTAAAAAAATAATTTAAGTAATTTTATGTGACACTTTCATTTTTTTACAGTACTATTTAGGTTTAATTTATTCTTGTTTCAGTTCAGTTTATTTTTTTATTTATTTCCATCTTAAACTTTAGTTGCCAAGTTAACATTTCTCGTTTTCGTTTAGTTTTTCATTTAGTATTTATAACTTATTTTAGCTTTATTTCAGATAACAAAATGCTTCTAATAGTTTTAGTTTTAGTTAACGATAATAAGGTTCATTGGCTCTACATCATGCACTAAAATCATTTTAAGGGACAGTTCACCCCAAAAAAGAAAACTCTCTCATGAATTACTCACCCTCATGTTGCTCCAAACCCGTAAGACCTTCGTTCATCTTCAGAACACAAATTAAGATATTTTTGATGAAATCTGAGAGCTTTCTGACCCTCCGTAGACAGCAATGGAACTATCATGTTCAAGGCCCAAAAAGGTAGTAAGGACATTGTTAAAAAAGATGTGATATATCAGTGGCTCAACTAATGTTATGAAGCTACAATAATACTTTTTGCACAAAGAAAACTAAAATAATGACTTCTTTCAACAATTTCTTATCTTCCTTGTCAGTCTCCACCGCGTTTTCACAACAGTACCTAGTCACAGATTATCCCTGACTTATTCCTTGTTTTTCACTCAGCTGGCGAAACATCTTCCACCCAGAACCATCGGTTACCACTGGAATCTGGCCTTCAGCACATCTAAACATGGCATGAGCATTAAGACGCTGTACCGGACCATGCAGGACCAGGACTCACCCATGCTGCTGGTCATCAAAGACAGCGATGGACAGGTCACACTCTTCTCTTTATCTCTCACAAGACCTTGGTTTCAGACCTTTGACAAAAAGCCAAGAATTCTCATATTTCATGTGACCAGAAACAGCGTAAAGTTTGGTTTCCTAATCAGATCTGGTCTCTGTGCTCTTGTAGATATTTGGGGCTTTGGCATCAGAACCCTTTAAAGTCAGTGAGGGTTTCTACGGCACAGGAGAGACTTTCCTGTTCACCTTCTATCCAGAGTTTGAGGTTTGTGTTCAGTTTATCTGTTAATTTTCATTACAGGCAGAATAAGCTGTCAGTTTGAAATGAATTCTGATTGTGTTTTTCATTTGCCATTGTCATGAAGACTTTCATGTGCAAAATTCATTACAGGATTTATTGAGTTTTCTTGTTCTAAAATAATGCTGTTGTTTTTTTACTGGCAGGCGTACAAATGGACTGGTGATAATCTGTTTTTCATTAAAGGAGACATGGATTCTTTAGCCTTTGGTGGAGGAAGGTCAGTAACTCAGGGCCTTAATAATTAATGTTAATATTTTGAATTCTGATTTTCATTAGAGATATTTGTGTCAGATACAAATGACTATGCAAAGTTAAACATGAAAGTTTGGCCAGCGCATTGCAAGCTTGTTGCAAGTTTTTTTACTATAGTTCTCAGTGCTGAAGGGGTAAGAGAGTCTGCTTCTTGTGTCTGTTCTGTTTATACTGAATGTGTTATTTTTCAGGTAGCTAGCTATAAAAATGCTGACGGTTTGATCTGCATGTTTCTTTATCAAACCTTTTCCATGACAGTACTAAGTACATGAGACTTTTGAGAATGCAGTGCATTCTTACACTACCGTTCAAAAGTTTGGGGCCGGTACAGTTTTTTAAATGTTTTTGGAAAGGCGTCTCTTATGCTTACCTGGGCTGCATTTTTTCAACATTTGAACAGTAAGATTGTGAAATATTATTACAATTTAAAATACCTGTTTTTATTTATTTATATATATATATTTAAAAATTAAGTTATTCTTGTGATGCAAAGCTGAATTGTCAGCATCATTACTCCAGTCTTCAGCAACACATGATCCTTCAGAAATCATTCTAATATGCTGATTTGCTGTTCAAGAAAGATTTCATATTATTATAAATATTAAGTAGTTGTGCAGCTTTATATTTTTTTTACAATTCTTTAATGAATAGAAAGTTCAAAAGAACAGCATTTATATGAAATAGATGTATTTTAGTGCTGTCAAACGATTAATCGCATCCTAAATAAGTTTTTATTTACATAATATATCTGTGTAGTGTGTATATTTATTATGTGTATATATAAATACACACACGTACAGTATATATTTAGAAAATATTTACATGTATTTACATGTATATATTTATATTATATATACAGTGGGTACGGAAAGTATTCAGACCCCCTTAAATTTTTCACTCTTTGTTATATTGCAGCCATTTGCTAAACTTGTTGCATCTTTCCCAAAAAGACTCATGGCTGTATTAGATCAAAAGGGTGCTTCTACTAAATACTGAGCAAAGGGTCTGAATACTTAGGACCATGTGATATTTCAGTTTTTCTTTTTTAATAAATCTGCAAAAATGTCAACAATTCTGTGTTTTTCTGTCAATATGGGGTGCTGTGTGTACATTAATGAGGAAAAAAAATGAACTTAAATGATTTTAGCAAATGGCTGCAATATAACAAAGAGTGAAAAATTTAAGGGGTCTGAAATACTTTCCGTACCCACTGTGTGTGTGTGTGTGTGTGTGTGTGTGTGTGTGTGTGTGTGTGTGTGTGTGTGTGTGTGTGTGTGTGTGTGTGTGTGTGTGTGTGTGTATACACAGTACACACACACATACTATGTAAACAAAAACTTTTATTTTGGATGCGATTAATCGTTTGACAGCACTAATTTATGTATAACATTATAATTGTAATTTTATAAAAATGTTATTAATTATAAAATGTTTTAATCAATTTCATTTCATCTTTTATAAAAAAATGTAGTAATTTTTTTTAAAATCATATTGGTCCAAAACTTTTGAACGGTGTATGTTGCATTATTAATTGCAGAGTGACATTTCAGACAATGAAAGAAATAAAGGATCTGTATCCAAGTACTACTGTAGTGTTTTGCATAGTTCTAAAAACCATTCCCTTCATGTCTTACATGAGACAAAATTTTTGATCTGAGACCGTTTTCTTCTCTTTCAGTGGTGAGTTCGGGCTTTGGCTGGACGGGGATCTTTATCATGGCAGGAGTCATTCATGCAAAACCTTCGGGAATCCTATGCTCTCCATGAAGGAGGACTTCTTTGTGCAGGATATTGAGATCTGGTCGTTCGAGTAGCAGATCACACAGAGGTACCTTTTTGTCGTTAGTTGGAGAGAGGAATTGGACACGAGGCAGATCCCAAACCTTACTGCACATCACCGCGGCTCTGAGGAAGCCCGTAACGGACGCTACTGTTACCGCGCTTGTCGTATGTTACTCCTGCATTTAATACAGAGCTCTTCTTTGTGCTGTTTAGTATGTGTGTGTTTTGTTCAAGCCGTGTGCAGCGTCACTAACCAACAGGACCCCCCGAGCACTTTTAACATCGAGTGGAGATGATGATGATGATGATGATGATGATGATGATGATGATGATGGTGGTGGTGGTGATGGTGGCGGCGGCATGGGGTTTGGGCTGCCCGAGAACTGCCATAGTCCAATTTACCTGAGCCAAAGTGCCAGGAGTTTGTTCAAGAGATGATGTTAGCCGATAGGATATCACTACTGGATCAATGAGGATAAAAAAAACAACTACGGGAAAAGAAAAGCAAAGAACTGAAAACACATTCCCTTGCTCTCAAGAGGAAGAATATGCATTTTTGGGACGTCGACGGACGACGGTGGCATCCGAGAGAAGATGAGAACGCATCCGTAGTTTCTTTTGAGGCGAAATATTCAAGTGTCGTGAAATTCGTAGTCTTTCTGTCGTTCACTATCATAGCACACCATGTTGAAGCACATAATCGGAAACCCCATAGTCGTAATGTTCTGTTCAGTGGGTTTTGACGTGTGAGTGTGGCTAACATCGGCCCCTTCGCTTCGGAAGGGTCGACTTTTACTGTTCGTAGGCAGAAATGTGTCGCAATAGATTTGTGGAATATGCAAATTCCTGTCCTGTGACCTCAAATAATCCAGACGGGGCACTTTTGTTTTCCCCGTTTCTCTTTCCGAGAGACCTTTTACGTCTTGACAGATTAATTGCTTTTCTGGGTATCATTTGAAAAGCCTGAGACGTGGTTTAATTGTTTTTCATGAATATAATGACAATACTATATTTATATATATATATATATATATATATATATATATATATATATATATATATATATATATATATATATATATATATATATATATATATATATATATATATATATATATATATATATATATATATATATATATATATATATTGCTGTTAAGTGTGACAGTGATCTTTTTGTGCTGATATCTCAGCTGTTACTAATATATTGTATATTACCCTGTAAATTAATGTTAAAATAGTAGATTTGTTCCTATATATATAAATATATAAATGAATATACAGTGTGTGGATTGGTGGGTTGCTTCTCGCACTTTATTAATCTAGTTTCAAGCCAGGTTCTTCAGGCCTCGTTAGCAGTAGCAGTACAGTATATATTTTTGTTGATTTGTCTTTTAGATCATAGAGTAAATGAATTGTTTATAAAGAGCTTGCTGCTACTGTGGAGAGGAAAAGTCTCAGCGGTCGAGCACAGGGTCGAATGTGACGGACTCCAGCAGGGAAAGTCTCTTCTTCTCACGTGTCCTGTCCCAGCGTTTTTTTTTTTTGTCTGGTCTTTTGGTTTTTTCGGTGTCTAGATTGACTGTGCACACAGCGAGAGGAATGCAAACGTCCTTTCAGAGTCGCAGATGAGAAGTGCAACAAATCCTTCATCTATTTCACCGGAATATAATGTTACAGTGATGTATAAAGAACAATGAATACTAATAAATTGTTGTAACCTGGGACAGAATCAGGTCTCTTATGGTTTTTATTTTTTTGGTCTGGTCTCTTGTGGTTTTTATTTTTTTGGTCTGGTCTCTTCATCACAAAATAAACAAGTAAATTAATTTATCATGTCAATATGTCAAGACCATAGTATTTTAGAAGGTAATATCATGCTAATGCCATGATTTATCATTATGGTCATTCATATAACATGGCATTCAGGCCATATATATATATATATATATATATATATATATACATACATACAGGGTGCGATTTGTGAAAAAACCAGAGGGGGGGATGCTTTTGAAAACTTTTTATAGACGTATAAAACTCTATAGGCGGAGGTTGACCCAACTACACTGATTTTTAAAATGGCGGAAATTGTTTTAACGTGATCGCAGTTTAATAAAATCATTGTATGTTAGGCCTATTAATTGTAATGATTTAATTTCCACAGTTATTCAAACAATGAATAAATTATATAGAGAAAGTGAGCAAAAGAACACCGTATCAACGGAGCTTTTTGAAACTCCAAATCAGTTAAACCATTGCATTGCAAAATGACTCACTGTTTCGAAGCGCTCCAATCGGATCGCGTATTGCGATTCATTTGATTCAGATTGGGACGTCGGAGCAGGTGGGCGGGATGTTTATCCCCACCGGGGATAAAAAAAATAATTCAGCAAAGGCAGGGATACATAGACCAGAGGGGGAAATCCCCCCCAACAAATCGCACCCTGTATATACACTGAACAAAATTATAAACGCAACACTTATGTTTTTGCCCCCATTTTTCATGAGCTTAACTCAAAGATCTAAGACTTTTTCTTTGTACACAAAAGGCCTATTTCTCTCAAATATTGTTCACAAATCTGTCTAAATCTGTGTTAGTGAGCACTTCTCCTTTGCCGAGATACTCCATCCACCTCACAGGTGTGGCATATCAAGATGCTGATTAGACAGCATGATTATTGCACAGGTGTGCCTTAGGCTGGCCACAATAAAAGGCCACTCTAAAATGTGCAGTTTTATCACACAGCACAATGCCACAGATGTCGCAAGTTTTGAGGGAGCGTGCAATTGGCATGCTGACTGCAGGAATGTCCACCAGAGCTGTTGCCCGTGAATTGAATGTTCATTTCTCTACCATAAGCCGTCTCCAAAGGCGTTTCAGAGAATTTGGCAGTACGTCACAACCGCAGACCACGTGTAACCTCACCAGCCCAGGACCTCCACATCCAGCATCTTCACCTCCAAGATCGTCTGAGACCAGCCATCCGGACAGCTGCTGCAACAATCAGTTTGCATAACCAAAGAATTTCTGCACAAACTGTCAGAAACCGTCTCAAGGAAGCTCATCTGCATGCTCGTTGTCCTCATCGGGGTCTCGACCTGACTGCAGTTCGTCGTCGTAACCGATTTGAGTAGGCAAATGCTCACATTCAATGGCATGTGGCACGTGATGTGTTCTCTTCACGGATGAATCCTGGTTTTCACTGTACAGGGCAGGTGGCAGACAGCGTGTATGGCGTCGTGTGGGTGAGCGGTTTGCTGATGTCAACGTTGTGGATCAAGTGGCCCATGGTGGGGTTATGGTATGGGCGTATGTTATGGACAACGAGCACAGGTGCATTTTATTGATGGCATTTTGAATGCACAGAGATACCGTGACGAGATCCTGAAGCCCATTGTTGTGCCGTTCATCCACAACCATCACCTCATGTTGCAGCATGATAATGCACGGCCCTATGTTGCAAGGATCTGTACACAATTTCTGGAAGCTGAAAACATCCCGGTTCTTGCATGGCCAGCATATTCACCAGATATGTCACCCATTGAGCATGTTTGGGATGCTCTGGATCGGTGTATACGACAGCGTGTTCCAGTTCCTGCCAATATCCAGCAACTTCGCACAGCCATTGAAGAGGAGTGGACCAACATCCCACAGGCCACAATCAACAACCTGATCAACTCTATGCGAAGGAGATGTGTTGCACTGCGTGAGGCAAATGGTAGTCACACCAGATACTGACTGGTTTTCGGACTCCCAATACAGTAAAACTGCACATTTTAGAGTGGCTTTTTATTGTGACCAGCCTAAAGCACACCTGTGCAATAATCATGCTGTCTAATCAGCATCTTGATATGCCACACCTGTGAGGTGGATGGATTATCTCAGCAAAGGAGAAGTGCTCACTAACACAGATTTAGACAGATTTGTGAACAATATTTGAGAGAAATAGGCCTTTTGTGTACATAGAAAAAGTCTTAGATTTTTAAGTTCAGCTCATGAAAAATGTGGGCAAAAACAAAAGTGTTGCGTTTATAATTTTGTTCAGTGTATATATATATATATATATATATATATATATATATATATATATAATCATTTAGATATATTATATATATTCAGGCCTTATGCTTTTGTGCAAGGGGAAAATTAATGGTACATGCATGTATAAATCTCCATAATTTGGTTCAGGTATGAAGTCTATGTCAACATGAAACACTACCTCAACCCATTTACTTGTGTAATCTGTCTTTTCTGAGTGAAATTGTATATTCATTGAGATAGGTATGTAAGATGTTACTTCGTTTCATCCACGGGTAACTGAGTGGCAGGGTTGCCAGGTTTTCACAATAAAACCGGCCCAATTGCTACTCAAAACTACCCCAATATCCGTGTTTCGAGGAAGGTCGCTCTAAGTCGCTATCTGATTATGATGGGTGTCAAAATAGGAGGGGCATTGCTTGTAGGAAGTGTTTTGAGGCTGTTATGACTGGTTGCAATGACAGCTCCGTTTCACTTATTGACAATATATTGAGAACTTTTTAACTGTAGCACTGACGCAGATGTAGAATCATGTTTTTTAATCTTTTTGTTTTGTTTACAAGGTCAGAGTGACGCTGTTTTCATCCTGCTGGTGCGCCACTTGCTGGACATACTGAATTTTGCACAAAATGTTGCTCTTGCTGTAGATATTTAATATCCAATTACAATAGAATGATAGATATTAAAATACAAAGCCTGCAAAACTGGGTCATTCCAATCTGTCAAACTATATTTGACTCAATATCAATATACAAAGAGGACAAATAATTTGAAAGAACAGTCCATAGAGTGGCTACACAGAGCCAAAAGACAAGTACTACAGTATGAACACAGAACCACGAGCTCATTCATGGCTGAATTAGTTAACCTCAGAAACTAAGTAAACCTCACATTAAAGCTCTTGTCTTCTTTCAGTAAATATCCATATGATTTTACTCTATACTGAATGCCAGATTCATTGCACAGAATTTTTCACGGCACTAAATGTTGACTTGAAAACTGTTTTTAAACAACAGAGAAAGGGCCTTCCATTATCATTTTTTGCCTATGTGAAAACCGTGACAAATGGACACAATTTTTGAAAAACTTTGAAACCACAATAAAGCACAATAAAGCAATAAAGCAAAAAGAGGAAAACAATTACTTCAGCTACAAATGAGATGCAGTCCCATTGATTTTCCTTAGTTCTTGAAAACAATTAAAACATCTACACAGTTTTACAAGTCCAGCAGCCTAGTGGTTATACATTATGAATTGATGAATTAACTTATTTTGCACTCAGAAATGCATTAAAAGCATGCATTTCTGACTGAAAACTTAAAACCGACCAGATTTACTCATTTAATGCATATTCATAAGAAATTGTTTGTAAATGCTATTTCATATTGACTTGAAAATAAAACACAGGATTTTCCCTCATTTAATTGCAGGATAAGGCAAATTTCACTACATCATTAGCTTACACTTAGTGTATGAAAATATAAGGCAGGGTCTTTGTCTATTCATTTTAGACACCATATGCATTTCCTCATCAGAGACTTGTTCCTTGTGCAGTATGTCTGACATGAATCCCTTTTTCCCAAAAAAATGAGGCACTCCGATGTAGCCAACATTGACAGATGTGTCACGTTCACCGACTGAAGAAATCAGTTTGTTTTTCAGTTTAAAAAAAGTTCCTTCCTAGTAAATCAGGTACTGTAACTCAGAGTAAATGAGAGGAAACATGACGCCACAGGCTCTGTACATGATGGCTGCGCTGTTGACCAGCGCTCGTGGTATTGTGAGCCAGGATTCAGATCTGAAGCTGAAGTATATGGCGTATAACGCCACAGCGAAAAAGTGACCAATCAGAGTAAAGGGTTTCGGCGACAATCTGAGGAAACAAAAACAGATTAGTGGTGTCAGAAGATCTCAGATATCTGATTTGGCAGATTCTTTGTTAATACTTACACGGACAGAAGGCCGATCGGCCCACTGATGCATTCTCCGCCAAGCTTAAAATAGTGGAAACAGGCTTTTCTCAACTGATGCAGTGAATCTGAAAATAAACAGATGTTTTAGATACAATAAGCTACTTTAGTTGTGAACTTTATGATTTTTAAAACTGTGAAACTGAAATATTTAAGAATGTGTTTTGACACTTACTGTCGGTCGCAGCAAACAGCTCATACAGAGCTTGAGCCAAGACGTTCACCACAAACGAATGAGATGATTTACGCTCCCAGTGGAATTTCTTCTTTGCCTGACAACAAAAACAGTCTTCATTGCACATTTTTCATTTCTCAGATCCACTATGATGATCACAGTGGCATTTAAACAAAACAGATTTGTGCATTTGAGGTGCCTTACTGTCTACTTACCTACTTACATTCTTAAGAATAAAGCTTCTTTATTGGCATATGATTCCATGAAGGATCCATGGAACCTCAAATGCACAAAAGGTTCTTTGATGGTGTAAAAATGTTCTTGATATTACTGTTCACTGAAAAGTTTTTCAGTGGCACCAAAATGGTTCTTCTATGGCATTCCTTCAAAATCCCCTTTTGCAAGTGTATTTTTATGCCTAATCAAATAAGCATAAATGTGTACATAAACCACAAATGCTGGGTAAAATAGTTTTCCATTTATCAATAAAAAGATATTTTACTGTGCATCTTATGCTATCTACAGTATGTAGGCAACCAATAAAGTTGATGTTAAATATGTTGTTTTGATTTGGTATGCAGTGAAGAACTGCAATTACTGGCACTAGAAAGGTACCTAATTTTACACTCTCTCAGATTATTGTAACTGCATTTGTTACCTGGAGCACAGCTGTATTGTCATAGAGATCAGGGATGTTCTTGAGCAGGTCTCTCCAGATGCGGACGTCATTCAGCACCACACTCATGCCGCCGCCGGTCAGAGGATGACGCATGTTATACGCATCGCCTAACAGCAGAACCCCTAACAGAGGACAGGTGGGTCAGCACTCGCAACACAGTCGTATTTACACGTAAAACTGCACCATTTCACTCTGTGCATATGGTCAGGGTTTCTAAGGTTCAAACTTTATTTAATTTGGACTGTTCCACTTTTATGTAACATCTACATTTTAGAGTTCTAATGCTTTAACACTTAATTATTAAACATTTGACATGTCATTTTTTTGATTAAGTCTCTTATGCTAACCAAGACTGCATTTATTTGATCCTAGATGCAATAATATTATTAAATATTTTCTCTCTTAATAAATTTTAAGATGTAATTTATTCCTGTAATAAATTTCAGCATCATTACTCCAATCTTCAGCGTCGCATGATCTTTCAGAAATCATTCTAAGATGCTGAATTGCCCATCAAGAAACATTTCTGATTATTATTAATGTTGAAAACAGTTGTGCTGCTTAATATTTTTTTGTGGAAACCATGATAGTACCATTCAAAAGTTTGGGTTAAGTAAATAATAAGCAAGGCTTACCTTGTTTATTGACTGGTGCTGGTGGCAGGAAGCTGGCAGGCATCGTTCTCAAGCGATCGTTCTGCAGTGCCAACATGAACGGCTCTTTTAAGTGCTCTGTTTAAGCAAAATACACATATTTGTGAGCATTGTGTTGTCTAAATGCTTGGATTGCATTGTTGTGCTCTGTAAAGAAATGCAACTGAAGTAAGAAGTATTTCAAAAATCTTTCAGTGCAAATTTAGCAATAAGATTATTTTAAAGTCTAAATCTGATACCTGGTAGTTGTGGGTAGATTTTTTCCATCATGTACCGCATAAGGTCTCGAGGCATCTCTCCTCTGATGTCCACTAGAACCCGAGTTTCATTGGAGGAGATCTGATAGATCAACACTGGACTAGGATTAGCTAGAACCAGCTCTGCATGGTTGGGCTTGAACTGAGGAGAGTCCTGGAAGACAACGTCATAACACAATCAATCACTGTTACACTCTTAAAAATAAAGGTGTTTCGCGATGCCATAGAAGAACCTTTTTTGTCTAAATGGATCCATAAAGAACCTTTATTATCTGAAAAACCTTTCTGTTTCACAAAAGGTTCTTTGTGGCGAAAGAAGGTTCTTCAGATTATAAAAAGGTAAGAAAAAGATGGTTCTTTAAAGAACGTTTGACTGAATGGTTCATGGTGGAACCAAAAATGGTTCTTCTATGGCATCGCTGTGAAGAACCTTTTAAGCACCTTTATTTTTAAGTGTACTTGGGAATTTTTAACAGAGGTATGCAATTGTCACCCTAGTATTTACCTTCATTATGCATCCAACAAAATGAGAAGACACTTTAGCTTTCCCAGAAATCAGATTCTTACGGAACTTGGAGAAACATCCGTCAGCAACTACAGTCATAGGAGCATGGACCTCCTGAGAAAGAGAACGAGTATAATTGCAGCATGGAAAATCTGACTGCCAGAGCAAATCTAAATACCTGTGATCCATATGCAACCATAATCAAACTTTTACAAATATTACAACCAAGTATCAGTGTGTCACTATACCTTGATTATCCCTGAGTCCTTCTCTCTGTACCGAATTCCTGTCACACAACCATTTTCTTCCTCCAGGCTGGTCACTGTTCCCTCCACAAATTTCACACTATGCAAACATGACATGATATTAGACCCATCAGTCTCCAAATCCTTCACAAAAGCCCATACAGAGACACCAGGCCTCAGAAACACAAGAACATCTACCTAAACCAATAGGTGCTCTATATTCTCACAAATATATGTGACCCTGGCTCACAAATAAGGGTCAATTTTTTTAAATTGAGATGTATACATCATCTGAAAGCTGAATAAATAAGCTTTCCCTTGATGTATGGTTTGTTAGGACAATATTTGGCTGAGATATTTGAAAATCTGGAATCTGAGGGTGCAAAAAAATCTAAATATTGAGAAATTTGCCTTTAAAGTTGTCCAAATGAAGTTCTTAGCAATGCATATTACTAATCAAACATTAAGTTTTGATATATTTACGGTAGGAAATTTACAAAATATCTTCATGGAACATGATCTTTACTTAATATCTTATCGATAATTTTGACCTATACAATGTATTGTTGGCTATTATTGCTACAAATATACCCATGCTACCTATGACTGGTTTTGTGCTCCAGGGTCACATATAAGGTCTACAGTCAAAAATTTTCTCTAGCAGTGGTTTCCAAAGTTCAAACACTTGTAAACATAAGTAATGATAAGCATGACATTTGTCATCGGTATCTTTATAGTCATATATTAGTAACTGTGTCAGGTATTTACTTGGGCTCAGCAAGAGCAGCTTGACGCAGTCCCATGATGAAGCGTCCATGATGGAAAGCACGTCCACCCTGAATGCTGTTCTCCTGCTGGGGATACGGGATCTCCACCTCCGTTTGGCTCTCCAGGTCATGGATTACATAACCGTTCACCACATGGGCATCCAGACCTTCAACAGCATCTGAGAGAAGACAAACAGAAATGTAAAAAAATACTGTAAGTTTGTGAATATAAAATGCAAATCTTAAAAGTGCAATTTAATACATTTAGATATTACAGATCTATGCAATAAAAGCCTGCTTAGTCTATGTATTAGATATTTGAAAATGTATAAAAAAATATGCTAGGCGGATTTGAACGAGCATGCATTTGATAGAAAGATCAGATGAAGTGTGACTGTAAAAGGGATATGTGTACCCTCCAGGCCGAGTTCTCTGAGTGCCCGATATCCTCCCGGCTGCAGAAGTTCTCCCACTATCCGATCTGGTTCTTTCATGTCCCTCTCCACCACTGTGACCCTCCGGCCGTCCCGGGCCAGAACGGCAGCCATGGCTGACCCCAGCACACCAGCGCCCACTATGATGACCTCTGGTTCCTCTGACTGATCAGACTGACTGTCTGTCGCCCTCTTTCGCGTTACATCTCTCTAGTTAGAAAGAGTAAAGACAGAAAAGTGAGAATTATACATTTTTTGTATTCTTAAAGTATAATATTAATAAAGATAATCATTTGTAAAATAATCAAATATAACAATTTGACAGGTTTGTTTCGGTGACAGCCAGGTGATCACAAATTACATAATATTTAATTTTGAAAAAAAAAAACTTAAAAAAAAAAGACTTATGATTTACATCATGGTTATTATGAATTTTTATGATTTTTTTTTTAATGATTTACATCATGGTTATTTTTGTTAACTAAAGGTTTAAGATTTAAAATAAAGGCAGGAAATGAAAAACTTACTAAATACTAAAAGTATCTCAGTGACACAAACAACACTTACTGAAAAAAGTAACACTGTTTTAGGCTACATGTGTTCTCTGTGGACCTCTTGAAGTAGCTTGTATTACAATGCAATGCTATGTTTCTCATTTACCCAACCCAATAAACAAACAAATAAATCTGAGAAAAAAGCACAATCCAGTTGTTTCGATTTTTTGTAGCATAACTCCGAGTAATAATGACCCGTTATTAGTGGTGAAATATTTCCAGTAATATTAATAGAATTAATTCACAACTATAAAAACACAAAGACAATGTATGATCAAAAACACTATCTCACCTTCTTAGAAGTGCGATTACAACTGTCTGTTCTGGACTTGGAGAAGAGTTTTCTGGTCGGAGGGAATGTAGTCAAGAGTTTGAGAGGCTTCAGGAGAAACTGAGGCGCTTTGAGAGTCTGTCCGCGAAAGCCGAGGCACGTGATCATCAGACCCACGGACACGCACAGCACCGCGGCCACTAGCAGCTCTCTGGGCGCGTGGCTCACCAGGGCATCGCATTTCTTATAGATATACGTAAAACTTGCAATTCCAAGAAAGGTCCACATGTTAAAAACCAATTAAAATATCAAAACAATAAAAGACAGCTTTATCACGTTCAAAAATGTCAACAACAGTCTCAAATGACAAGCACAGGTGATCAGAAAATAGACTTTAGAGTTGTTTCCATACAAAAACTGAGAAAAAAAAATAGTATCCTTTTTTAAAAATAATTTAGGTCATGAATTCAGTGAAAATCCTCTTATTATAAATAATCATAAATAAAAAGTAAGTATAATATCCAGCACACGCGTCCACTCGGGCTAGTGCGATGCTTCTAGGTGATGCTGAATAATTTATGATAATGAGGGCGCGGATCCTCTTGCAGTTTGTAGACAGCAGCGTCCCGCCTCCTCTGTTTAGATCGAACCAATCAGATGCGCGTATTCGGTGAGCAGAGCTCACGCTATCTGGCCATTGGCCAATCCAAGGCTGCTGGTTGGCGAATGGACTGCAGTATGATGTGATGTCACAGAGAGGTTGCGTTTGGCAGATGTTACGAGCGTTATTTAACATTGTCTTAAAAGTGCACATTGTATTAAATAGGGCTAAAAAAATACATTTATGCCCATGAATTGGGAAGAGAAAATAGTTAAATGCTTTCCCAGGTATAATAAACGCAAATAATGTTATTATTATGGTGTTATTTCTACATTCCAATATGAAAACAATAGTTCTAAAGGCGGAGTTTAGCAGTAACAAGCTCAGTGGTGCAGAAATGACATTAAATATATGATAAAATGGTTCCAAATGTCGTTATAGTAGCTTACATACAGAACAGAACAGTAGACACATTTATCTAAAGTAGCCTATTTATTTCTGGCAAAAGCATATAGTGTCATTTCCATTGTGGTATCAACGAAAAAAAAACTTAGCATACTTAATCTACGCAAGATCACACACTGAGGTAAACAAGGAAGACCAGAAAACTCAATTTAACTCATGACTAATAAAAACAAATGACACTATGTAAAATTTTTTAGTATTTTATACATTTTGTTGTATTGTCTTTAATTTATGATTATTTAAATGAAGAATAATATAATCTAAAGAGAATCAACATTGAAAATATATATATATTTTTTAAATTAAATAGGTTACTAACAAAAATTAAAAGTAATAACAGTAATTTAATTTTATCTAAAATAGACTTCATTATCTTTATGATTTTATTTTTAAGGATGAAATGACATGGACATGTTTTCAAGAAATTTTCACCCCAAAAACTTCACAAACACAGTATTTATTTTAAACTCCTTGCAAAGGACAGTTCCACCCTCGTCTAATGACTGTAATCATGTTTGACGCTGGCCAGCTGTGTTGTGCATCTCAAGCGTCTGTGTGTTTGAATGAGTTTGGCCTTTTCATTTGGTCTACTTCACAGTCAAGTGAGTCGTCAAGAAGATGCTCTCACAATCATAATTACTCACTGACACACTGAATGTTCTCTGAGGAGGTTTGGAAGCCTAACAGCTCTGCAGCAGGAGAGACATTGTGCTGCTCAAATGAATCAGCGTCGAAAAAAAACATTCAAAAAATATTTTATTACAGCTAGGCAAATTATTTGTCCATTTTTGCATCTTAATATGCAAGCTTCATTAGAAGTGCCTTCATTCCTTACAAAAAGTGTTGTGGTTGTTTGATTAACTGAATGATTAACTTGTAGTGTTCCCCTGCTACACGGTATTAGTAACTTAAAACAATTATTTAGTTAAACCCTGTGGATTTTTTTTTTTTTTTTTACAACAACCAGCGTTCTTTAATACTCGTGTTTCTCTAACTCATATATACATGATAATTCTTGTTTCGTAAATTAGAAACAAATCAATGTATGCAGTTCAACCTGTGACCACACGGTGTCTCTCTATCGCTTTTACCCAAGCATGTCTGACTAACGAAATGTTTATTTTGTTGCAAATAATGAATGATAATTTCAATTTAAATCTAACTCAGAACAAAATTAAAGACCCATACGAAGAAGTGTAAGTACATTCTAATATGGAAAAATTACTGTGGTACTTTTTTCTTAGTACTCTACAAGCTCACTCTTCTTGACTTTTTACTATTATATTAACATTTGCCCTTTTTACCTTAGTCATACTGAAAAATTAAGTTTAAAGCTTCAAAATATCTACAATGATGATCCACAGGAACAGATAGGCCATGAATTCAACATCAAATGACTACACACTCAAAGGCCTTGTCACACTGCTTTTCAGTCTCATCCACCTTTTCCCATCTTCAAGCGGTATTTAAAACTTTAACTAGACCTCAAATGTGACCCTGTACCACAAAACCAGTCTTAAGTCGCTGGGGTATATTTGTAGCAATAGCCAAAAATACACTGTATGGGTCAAAATTATAGATTTTTCTTTTATGCCAAAAATCATTAGTATATTAAGTAAAGATCATATTCCATTAAGATATTTTGTAAATTTACTACTGTAAATATATCAAAACATCGTTTTTTATTAGTAATATGCATTGCTAAGAATTCATTTGAACAACTTTAAAGGCGATTTTCTCAATATTTTGATTTTTTTTGCACCCTTAGATTCCAGATTTTCAAATAGTTGTATCTCAGCCAAATATTGTCCGATCCTAACAAACCATACATCAATGGAAAGCTTATTTATGCAGATTTCAGATGATTGACACTTAAGACTGGTTTTGTGGTCCAGGGTCACAAATATAAAAGAAGGCATTATTTAAATGAAAATGAAACCAGGAAAACAAAAATGAAAACAAAAGAACCAGGAATATTCACTGACTCACTATTAAGCAGAAACTCTTTTGTAATTTTCCCCAGCTGGTTATAAAATACAATACAATACTACAGTATGCTTTCTTTTTCATTATGTTTCACTAGATTATGAGCCCTAAAACAAAAATAATAAATAAAAATAGCCTCTATTGTTAAATATGACTGTCTATGTTTGAAATGTTTATGTTAATGTTACAAAATGTTACGTTTTCTAACCGTTTAAGAACAAATAGAAACTGGTCACTTTCACTGCTCAGGTGTTTAGTTTATTGTAATGAAGTTATAAAATATCTGATGCAGAAAAATCAACACATGTAAAAAGAACACAGGACAGTACCCAGACTCATAAATACAGTATTTACATATTATAGTACACAAGAATAAACAGCAGGGCCTTTGGTCTGGAAGGCTACATGGAAATAAAAAGAGTTTAACGAATTGCTACAGTTCATGAATTATAATTTTTTTATATATATAACCTCTATAGCTCACATAAACAAATGTTTTGGCTTAGTGGAGTAAGGGCCATTCTTTACAGATGTTGTTTAATCAATAAACAACATGCTTCTTTTTCCCATAATGCACCTGAAGGCAAAATAAATCCACTGAATTTACCAGGCACTGAGAATGAGGCACTTGTGCACCTGACTAGCGAGACTGAGGATTGGCACGTGGAGGATGCTACACATGTTGATTATTAGGAGTTCTCCTATGCAGTGGAATCTGATGGCTTCTTGTCTTTCTTCTTCTTTTTCTTGGTCTTCTTGGCCTGGCAGGGTTTGCACACGCAGCACAGGATGCAGGGAGAGGCCAGCAGCAGCAGTGGTGACGTCACTAGCACGATGATGCTGACGCCCACCAGTATACCGACCACCTGAATGCATCACAACGACACAAAAGACACTCAACCGGGATCTTACTGTATGTGTATGTATATTTAATGTCATGATAGTAACAGTCTATAATCTTGCTGATAAAAATGAAAAAGCTGCAAAAATGGGTGCTTTCTAAAACTAGACACCAGAAACTGGTAATATTTCATTTGGAAACTGGTAAATGTCTGACATAATGAAAAACAATGCAAACTGGCATTCCAGCTAACCTGTGTCCTGTTCCACATGACGGAAGCTCTGGAGTGCCCCAGCTTGTTTCGGCATGGCCCTTTATCGTAATGTCTCAGAAATATATCGCCCTGTAACCATAGGGACATTTATATGTACACATTTAGCAGACACATTTATCCAAAAAGGCTTACAAATGATAAATGGCAAAACAAAGAAAGATTAAAAAAATATTATTAAAATTGAAAATTAATATTATATTAAAATTGAATTAATTTTGTAATATTATTATTATTATTATTATTATTGAAATTTAATTAAATATTTTTATTGAAAATGAAATATAAAATTACAAATATTCATATATTATTATCATTAATATTATCAAGAAATATTTATAAATATTTTATTAATTTAAGATTTGAATTATAATAATAAATGTGTTCATTTTAAATGACTGTAATAATAATAATAATTTATTATTTATATTAGTATATTACAAGTTCATATATTATTATTCATATTATTATCAGTAGATACTTTATTCATTTTCAATTATAGTAATAAATGTGTTTTCATTTTAAATTATGTAATAATAATAATAATAATTTATTATTTATATTAGTATATTACAAGTTCATATATTATTATTCATATTATTATCAGTAGATACTTTATTCATTTTCAATTATAGTAATAAATGTGTTTTCATTTTAAATTATGTAATAATAATAATAAATGACTATTAAAATTGAAAGTTGTTGTTATTATTATTAGTAAAATTGTTACAATTAATTTAAAAATAATAATATATTAAAATTTAATTAATAGAAAAAACTAATCATATTTTATGGTTGTTATTATTACTATTATTATATTAAAATTTAATTTAAATAAAATATTTAATGAAATATTTATCTATTGTTATTATTCATACTTTTAATTCATTTTTAATTATAATATTAAATGTGTTTTCATTTTAAATGATTATTATTACTATTATTATTATTATACACATGTCCAAAAATCAAGGTGTGCCCATAGTACATGTGCAATGTGTATTGCTTTTAATATTGACTACGTCCAAAAAATATACATTAATGTGGTACTGTGATTGATGATTCATTGTAATACCATGGTATTTCTATTGTCGTAGTGTCCAAAACCTGTGATGTTGTTGGCAGAACATTTGTAAACCCCTAGAATCACTTACATCCAGATTCTGTAGGCAGTACCAGCAGAACGTGTGTTTGCAGCTCTTGCAGAGCATCTGCGCGCAGCCCTGATTGCGCTCTATATAGACGCCACACATTGGACACTGTTTAATGGCTGCATCAGTATCAGCGCTGCTCAGTGCACTGCAGAGACGACACACAGAGCACGTTTACAGGGCCGTGTTATGGAATTGAATGATAAACAGTTGTTCGTTCAGTGGTAAATCGGTCACACTGACCTGTCTGCTGATGGTGCCATCAGCGGCTGGTCCTGGGAGCAGGAGTGACTGTCTATCCAGGGGCTTCTGCAGCCGCAGCAGAAGACGGCATGGCACACGGGGCAGGGCACAGGAACCGGTTTGCCTTCGGTTCCAGGCGTCACACTGCACACGGCCTGACAGTCCAACATGGGACACCAAGCCTTACTGGGGTCTAACTGAACTCCTGAAAGAGACCAAAAGGAAAACTGAGGGAAAAAAACATGCGAAGCTAAAAAGAAAAAGGAGATGTGGCAAAGCCAGTTCACTTGCTTGCAAAATTCACTTCCACATTGACAATTTTTCATCGAGGTTTACTGTTAACAGTCACAAATCCGGGACGTTCTTGTGGTCTCAGGAAGACTTCTGCGAATACTAATGTCACAGTTTACTTTGACACCACAGACGGTCTAGACGATGCCTAGCATTTTGGGAGCAGCTCAGATGCAGACAGAGGCAGTGGAAGAAGAAAATCCCACAGCTTCTGCTGTCTGAATAAGCTCATTGTTTACGCTTCTATAAACGCTGAGCTGGACCCTGGCAGAGTCCGACACAAACCAGCAACATGAACTGTGACTCAGAGAAGCAGCACACTCGTACTTAAGCCGTAGCATAAAACCTTTTCTGATTCCTTCTCTTGCTGTGATATCCCACAATTGTTTTTAGCATTTATATTAAATTACCAGGGTACCAAGTTAATGTGCCAAGAAGCTGTGGTAAAATTACTGTCTGTACTTTCCTACAAAACTATGCCAACATCGGAACTGAGGAAAATGTTTTTTGAAAATAGTTTTTTGATCGAGTACTAATTTCAAATCCAGTTTCACACTACATATCATAGTCTAAGAGATTTGATTTTTGATTTATTTGACATAAATAGTCTAGGAAGCATAAAATTATGCTTCTTTATAAATCACAATGCTTATCTAGAACTGTTTGTTCCTACAGTAACACTATCCTTCAAGAGTGATTATGGAAAGTGGTACATAAATGCATGCATACATACATACATGGACAAGCACATACCTCTTTCAAATCGGAGCCGCTGATAGAGCTCAACCTGATCGCTGGGGGCAAACAAGGCGAGCTGTATAAAGAAGGATATGAATTTATATTCAGGTCATGTTGGAACACATCATGTTTGAACTACAGAACTGCACATGTATAGCACATCAGGTCTTATGTAAGACATAATATACAGTCAGCTGGTCAATATCGTGAAATGATCCTGCTTATCACACATCTACAAAGTAAATAAATAAATAAATTAGATGTTGATTTGAGTAGAAATTATTGTATTATATGACACAAGACTGTGAAAGAAGTCAAAAAAGGGCCATGTAGACAGTTTAGCATTTATATGAAAGAGAATAAAGTTTTCCAGAGACCAGAGTCATGATGCCAGGTAATATTTATATAAGTGTTGAATCATTAGACTTTGATTTATGATGCATTAGTTCACGAAACAGGTTGGTGAAGATCATGAGGGGAAAATAATACTAGGACTTGTGGAAACATTCGACAGTGATGGAAAACATTCATGATAAATAAAGCCATTGTGTTCTTGCTGTGGCAACCGAAAGCAAAATGAACATTTAGGCTAAACAAGCCCGGACAAATTTCATCAAAGCCGTTTGAGTTCACTTTTGATCTATTTTAATTTGCCATGGCATTGTTATATGGTTGCTAAGGTTAAGGCTAATTTTCTCGCTAGGGTGTTCTGAGTGGTTGCTTTTGTGAGTCAACTCCCAAACTCTGTTAATTTACACTACTGTTCAAAAGATTGGGGTCTTTATTCAGAAAGGTTGAATTAATTTAATAAAAAGTGTAAAATGTTTCCAATAAATGCTGTTCTTTTGAACTTTCTATTCACCAAAGAATCCTGAAAAATGCATCACAGTTTCTACAAAATATTAAGCAGCTCAACTGTTTTCAACATTGATAATAATAAGTGTTTCTTAAGCAGCAAGTCAGCATATTAGAAGGATTTCTTAAGGATCATGTGACACTGAAGAAAATTCAGATTTCCATCACAGGGATAATTTACATTTTAACATAATAAAATTAAAAATGGTTCTTATAAATTGTAGTAATATTTCACAGTATTACTCTTTTATCTGTATTTCTGATCAAATAAATGCTGCCTTGGTGAACATACTCTCTAAGAGACTTGTTTAAAAACACTGAACAGTTTTGACCTCAAACTTTTGAACTTTTAAATGGAAGTTTTTGTTGTTGTTGGGAAGGTAAACCATAGGTTTAATTGATTAAAAGTAATTAAAATAGATGTTTGGTAGTGGAAGGATTTCCGTATTGTCAGTGTAAACAACAATGTTTGCGCAGTCAATATTTGTAGCATGAACTGTGGAACTGGAAACTGTTGTTGACTGAGAAAGAAGAAATGAGAGCGAGATAGACAGAAGTACCTCAGAGTCCAGCAGAGTTCCGGTGTTCTTGCAGGCCGGATCAGGGCAGGTAATGGCACTGCCTGCGCCGCCCCGAATAGCCAGCTGGACATACTGCCTTAAACACTGCAAACACAACACAGGGACTTTTGTACAGTCTGTCTATATATATATATATACTGTAAAAAGTATTTAGTCAGCCACTACAATGTGATTTTCTGGATTTTTTTCCCTCATTTTGTCTCTCATAGTTGAGGTATACCTATGATGAAAATTACAGGCCTCTCTCATCTTTTTAAGTGGGAGAACTTGCACAATTGGTGGCTGACTAAATACTTTTTTGCCCCATTGTATATATAGTGTGTGTGTTATGATGAGGTTCTATTATACACTGTAAAAAAAAAAAGTTGAGCCAACTTAAAATTTTAAGGCAACAAACTTCAGCAGATTTTTGAGTTTTCTCAACTTGTTGTTTTAAGTTTATACAACAAAAAATTGAGAATCTCCCACAAAAACAAGTTGAGCAAACTCAAAAATCTGCTGAAGCTGGTAAAAAATGTTTTTTTAAGTTCGCTCAACTTTTTTTTTTTTACAGTGTAGTTTCTGTAATATTTTATATTTTTCATTTTCATTACAGTTTTAGTCATTTTGTTTATGCCATTTTTATTAGTTTTTGTGCTATTTTAAGAATGTGTATATATTGTTTTTATTATTCATTTCAGTTTCGGTTCTAGTTGTGTTAGTACATTGAGTTAAATAAAAATGAAAAAATGTTGCCTTGGCAACTAGCTGATTTAAAACAAGCTTTTTTATTTTATTTTAGTAAACTTTTATTTCAAGTAATGCAAATCATTTTTTTTTTCTGTTTTCATTATATCCCCTAGTCAGGTTAATCAATTGTTCAGAATTAGCTAAACGCTGTTTTTATAGAGTATTATCAATATTTATGCTTTTCAGGCAATTCTTGAATGAAAGTTGGAGTACAGTAGAAAGTTTTAACTTCAAAATACCACACGTCAGCTTAAAAAAACCATTAAAAGTCAAATGATTTGTAAGTCTGACCCACAAGATTTATTTCAGAGGAATAGGCTGTTTGGCTAATCTTAAACGGCATGTGAAAGAAAATATCCCCCACTCGGTGAGACTGAACACTATGTGCTTTGTTTACTGCATTTCCACCTTTCACGTCAACCTTGTGCTAATAAACCAGGCCACAGCTAGAGATAAACACCTGTTTATTTGTGAACATGATTTTCCTATATCACTAATACTTGCGTATGTAATAGCAACGACATATTCTGCTGCATGACAACACGCTGCAGAGTTGAAGATAAAGGTTTATTCAGCAATGCTCTTACCTGCACACAGAACACACAGTTACAGGACTGCAGTGTGCTGGTCTCCAGCTCAGGACAGTCGGTCAGGCAGAGTTTGCAGAGGATCATGGCTTTTTCTGCCTCCATGCCAGCCTGCTGTTGTTGTTTAGCCCTTCAACTTCAGAAATAGTGGAGTGACGTCCTCCATGCTTCTAAAGAGAGGAACAAACAAAGCTGAGCCGGATAGATTGCAACGTTTGAGTTCTAACATCAGAAAGGTTTCAAAACACAGATTATGCACTGCAATTGAGTAATAATGGAAAGAAAGCTCTTCGGCAGAAATGTGAAATCATTCTTCTGAATCAGATGTCAGGAGAATCACACGCAGACAATACAGACGCATTTAATGACTGTAAAAACTCACTGTTAGTCGGAAGCTCTGTTATTAGCTGACTGTCTAATCTCATTTGTGTTGTGTACACCAACTCAAAACCTGCTCAGCCTGCTCTCTTAATGGAACACCAAACGAGTCGATCCAGAGGAACAAGACATCTTCCACCCAGAATGAACTCACTGCTTTATGAAGTCTTTCAGTCAACATTCCCGTCCCGCATGGCGACCGAATCCCAAACGGGAAGAAGTCATAATAACATAATCCAGGATAAAGCTAGATTAGAGGGCCCCGCCTGCCTCGACAGGTCAGAAAAATAGAGAACGGGATAAAAGCGTGAGGTGGAGAGAATGGTGACATTTTTATCCATGACACATTTGTGCTCTTTACATTTGTCTCCTCTGTCACGATCAATGTGCATAACATCACTGCCCTAAATGTCCGCTGTCTGT